>NC_048571.1:46230866-46546223 GCF_013265735.2 Oncorhynchus mykiss
TTCGGAAATTCACTTAAAAAATGGTATTGCGCAAACATTTCAGCTTTACAGTTTGAATAGAGCCCTTAGTCTTTCTTTCCTCAACTGAACAGAATACATGTCTATTCTTCCTTTGCTGCCACAAGCACATCTGGACAGAGCTTATTGCCTCACCAATCTCCTCCTGTAAAGAGATTTATTGATATTTAAAATTTCCTGATGGTTTTATGCACTTTGAATGGATATGGTATAAAAGGCATATTCACGGAGTGGTCCGAAAAAATGTCTGGTTGTAAAATAACCTTCGACACCATGGAATCTATAAAGAGAAACATAAGGAGGGCACAAAACTCAGCAGTATGGTACCTCACTTGTGAATGCTATTTACTCAAATCAAACTGTTTCAAAGTTATCAATTTGGATATAATGCCTCACTTTCTCTTTCTCTTGCGCACACACGCACGCACGCACGCACACACACACACACACACACACACATGGAGGCGGTTTGCTTCTGAAAGTAGTATTGACGTATACACTGACTCTGTGAATGGGTTCATCGTGAAGTGCATAGAGGATTGTTGTTCCCACTGACGATTAGTACATATCCAAAGCTAAAACTGTGGATAGATGGCTGCATTCACGCAAAACTGAAAGCACCAACCATCGCATTTAACCATGACAAGGTGACTGAGAACATGAACTTGTATGATAGGACCAGCTACGACCACTGTAAGGCAATCAAAGAGGCAAAACGACAGTACATGGACAATTCAACGGCTCAGACACAAGACGTATGTGGCAGGGACTCCAAACAATCACGGATTGTAAAGGGAAAACCATCCACACCGTGGACACCGACGCCTCACTCCCTGATGAGCTAAACACCTTCTTCGCCCGCTTCGAGGAAAACACCATTGAACCACGTTGCTTACGAGGATTTTGTGCTCTCGTTTTCCATGGCCTACATGAGAAAGTAATTTAAGCTTGTTAACCCTCGCAATGCTGTTGACCCAGATGGCATCCCAATCCGTGTCCTCAGAGCATGTGCAGACCAGCTGGCTGGAGTGTTTACAGACATATTCAATCACTCTATATCCCAGTCGGTTGTCCCTACTTGCTTCAAGATGTCCACCATTGTTCATATACTCAAGAAAGCGAAGGTAACTGAACTAAATTACTATTGCTCCGTAGCACTCACTTCTGTCATCATGAAGTGCTTTGAGAGTCTAGGTAAGGACCATATCATCTCCACCTTACCCGAAACCCACTACGATTCGCATATCGCCCCAACAGATCCACAGACGACACAATTGCACTACACACTACCCTATCCCATCTGGACGAGAGAAATACCTGTGTAAGAATGCTGTTCATCGACTACAGGTCAGCCTTTAACACCATAGTGCCCTACAAGTTCATTACTAAGCTCAGGGCCCTGTGTCTGAACCAGTCTCGCATGCTGGTACTCAACATGGTCCCTACAGGGGTACAATCATCAGGTTTGCTGACAAATCAACAGTGGAAGGTCTGTTTACCAACAACGACATGACAGTCTACAGGGAGGAGGTGAGAGCCCTGGCAGATTGGTGCCAGGAAAATAGCCTCTGCCTCAACGTCAACAAAACGAAGGAGCTGATCGTGGAATACAGGAGACAGCAGAGAGAGCAGGGCCGCAGTGGAGAGCTTCCTAGTAAAGGGCAATTGTTCAAGCAAGAATTTAGCTAGGACTGTCTGGGAGAGGTCTGAGTGGGGAGGGGAGAAACTGAATACTAGATGTTATTGGCAGAGTGGTTTGGAACTCTCTTTTGTATTGGTCTACTATTTTTTTTACAATTGTATTTAACCAGGCAAGTCAATTAAGAACAAATTCTTACTTTACAATGACGGCCTACCCCGGCCAAATTGTGCCCCGCCCTATGAGGCTCCCGATCACGGCTGGTTTTGATACAGCCCGGGATCAAACCAGGGTCTGTAGTGACGCCTCCAGCATTGAGATGCAGTGCCTTAGAACGCTGCGCCACTCGGGAGCCTCAGAGAACGTGGACTATGTGCAAAACCATTGAAGAACCGTTTCAGCACATCTAAATCGCTGAAGATATCCATAACTCTTTAAGCCTCTTAATTTGAAACAGGTATTCACGCCCCGTCTGAAGGAAATAACTGTTTATAAATTGTCTAGCTCAATAATTCTTTGTGACTGGATCCATAAGGAGTGTAAATTTGTTTCTGGTTTACAACTACAAAGGCAGAAGGCTGTAGCAACTGGCCGCATACAAAGGCCTGCCAAGCTAACTTATATTCTTGGGTGTAGACCAAGTTTCCCCGAACATGGACAACAGAGTTTTGTTATTAAAATCACCACATTTGCACTTTGCAACGGTTGACACTGAAAAGAAGGAAAGACATTCCGTGGAAAGTGATGACGAGAAGTACATTTTACATCCAATAACATACCAAGTCCAAAAAGGTTGGATTTAGACTAGGACCTATTTTTTTTATTTAACTAGGCAAGTCAGTTAAGAACAAACGCTTATTTACAATGACAGCCTACCCCAGCCAATTGTCCACCGCCTTGTGGAACTCCCAATCACAGCCAGATGTGATTTAGCCTGGATTTGAACCAGAGTCTGTAGTGATGCCTCCAGCATTGAGATGCAGTGCCTTAGAATGCTGCGCCACTCAGGAGCCTCAACTTATTTAGTGCATGGGGATGTCACCATGGAAGGTCAAAACTCCATCCCACCAAAACAGGCTGATATTTCAGCCGGTCTTTTCGAAAAATCCCTTAGACGAAAAGGACATTATCATCATGATCACAATTTCCCAGTATTATTCCAACCTCATAGTGTGGAAACATATATAAAACACAGAAACAAATCCAATTTTTGATTGCACTGGGCCTTTAAACTTTGTGGTATGTGCATGGGGAGGAAGTGATCCATCCAAATGGAAGAGTTTCAGCTTGAAGCAATAAGATAACTGTTTACTCAGGGTACTCTATATATTGCACCTTTGCACATCAAGTACAGTACAGCTAGCAACAGAACAAGTCATTTGTAAATGTTGACAATCGGGCATCTGTCTCTCAATCGTCTTTGACTGAATGCATGACTTTCAGCAGTACTTTAGGATATGTATAGAGTCCCTATTGAATAGCCATTTGCAGATAGAGCTGTGACGGTCATGGAATTTTGGATGATGGTAATTGGCCAGCAAAATGACCACGGTCACCATAATATTATTCCATTTTTTTTTAATAGATGCACATTTTCTCCTCTCCTCCGCTCCTGACTGCATGTGCTGCCATAGAAATAGAATGAATAGAATGGGAGTCGCCATTCAAGTCAATGACGGCATAATGGGTGGACTGGCGGTCATTGCGAGCGTACCCATGGGAGCAAAGCAGGAAGTAAAAAGTGTGCTAAAATATGTGATGTGATTTGTTGATTCAACTCAACTAACACTGCAAAAAATACATTCCATTGTATGAGCCACAGCAGTTAACGTCATTTGAGTGACAATTCTACATTACCATGGAAATGATTACCTCACAATACCAGGCAGCCATTGTGAATGTACCCATGAGTTTACCAGTCAAATTGCTGGGGTTAGCGGTTCCAAGCCTGTTCTATTCATTATATTTCTATGTGTGCTGCTGCTGCATTGTGATCATTCAGTCAGCTGTTTGTAATTTTTTTAAATGACGGTTATTTTATTTTCACAACGGTCTTCAACCATCTTCATTCAAGACCGTCTGTTACACGGTTATAACGGTAATTGTGCCAGCCCTATTCACAGATTTATCAAATGTTATTTATACTGACATTTTTCTTGGCGTATTGTGTTTGATGAACCTTCATTTGCCACAATTTCTTAGACCCTTAGCAGATGAAGTCGGTGTGTTTTTGCTTCAGAGAACGTGGACTATGTGCAAAACCATTGAAGAACCGTTTCAGCACATCTAAATCGCTGAAGATATCCATAACTCTTTAAGCCTCTTAATTTGAAACAGGTATTCACGCCCCGTCTGAAGGAAATAACTGTTTATAAATTGTCTAGCTCAATAATTCTTTGTGACTGGATCCATAAGGAGTGTAAATTTGTTTCTGGTTTACAACTACAAAGGCAGAAGGCTGTAGCAACTGGCCGCATACAAAGGCCTGCCAAGCTAACTTATATTTTTGGGTGTAGACCAAGTTTCCCCGAACATGGACAACAGAGTTTTGTTACTAAAATCACCACATTTGCACTTTGCAACGGTTGACACTGAAAAGAAGGAAAGACATTCCGTGGAAAGTGATGACGAGAAGTACATTTTACATCCAATAACATACCAAGTCCAAAAGAAACACCAAAAAATGAAGTGCACGTAGGTTGGATTTAGACTAGGCCCTATGACTTAACATTTACTATAGAAGTGTTGTATAAAATAATACATAGCACACCATGACAGACTTGCCTTCCTTTAAAATCCAGCAAACATTTACCAAGTAACTTTGTTTGTCATTACCCTCTAACACTTAAACGAGAGGGGCCTATAACTGTTAATCTTACAGGTGAGGAACACACAGGAACACACATACAAACAGTGTCTGTATCCAATTTCAATACGATCGACAATGGGAAACAATTGCTCGTTCAGTCGAATGCAATATACATTTGAATCATTTCAAATGTTTGTCTATCAAATAGAATATTTCATTTATTTAAAAAAAAAAATGTCCTATGCGGTGCATTATCAATGGGTGAACAGCTTTGCATCAATGTTAGAAAAGATTATCTGCAGAAGAGAACCATCCCTCAAAAACGATTGCACTTCACGACTAAAAGGAAAAATAATGAAATGCTCCTCGGAACACAGCACTGAAAATCAAGATTTTTTTTCAGTGGTGAATCTTGGACAGTGTGGCTACAAAACAACATAAAATGCTCTGCGCTATTGTTGCATTCTTCAGATCAAAAGAGCTTTTAATAAGGCCATTATAAATACATCAGAAAATCCACTCTTTTATTCAGCAAACATGTCAATAAAGGATGCACTCCGCTCATTGGTCTTTTATAGCGGCACCGTAGCCCTTCATCTGAGGCTAGCTCTATAATGAAGGAATACTGTGCAGGGTTTGGGGTCCCTGCTGTGTTCAAAGATGTCAGTCAATCTAAAGTACTTTATCATGTAAATAAAGGTAATCTTTCCATCCCTTTGAGGTAGAGCAGGGCATTCTTCTCCTGTTG
The DNA here is from genome assembly GCF_013265735.2 of Oncorhynchus mykiss. NCBI lineage: Eukaryota > Metazoa > Chordata > Actinopteri > Salmoniformes > Salmonidae > Oncorhynchus > Oncorhynchus mykiss. The sequence goes on from NC_048571.1 coordinate 46,236,081, forward strand.
GCTGGATAAGATGTGTAAAGACCAGGTGGTGGTGGGAGTCCATTAAAGAGAAGGAGTGGCTGGAGAGGGAATCCATCGTCACCACCACGCAGGCCAAAGAGAGGGGCTGAAGTACCCCTCTACCCACTGCTGATGTCCCTTCATGTTTGGAGCTCTACAGTACCAACCACAATGCATCTCTCTCAAACAGAGAGAGCCATACATTATAGGTCTGTGACAATGGCCTATGTACTGCAGACTTAGTGCACTCTGACTGTGTGATTCTGATGTTGATGACATGACCAACAAGACAGATATTTGTTTCAGGGCATTTTTAGGATGTACTTGTCTCCTTTACGATACTCAAATTGCTTTAGAGAGTGCAATAGATATTGTGTATGTGTTATCATGTATTCAACAGCTGGGCCAAGCTCTATGTATCCCTATGCTTCATGCAGTTAAAGTATATTCCTAGTATACACGTTCCCTCACTTGTTTAAGGGTTGCAGACATGGTTGTGCATTAGGTCACAGCACCCCTCTCTGCTAGTGCCATTTTACTTAATTCCAATAAAATATGGTGGAGCAGGGCTCCCTAAAAGCCTCTCCCTGGCCAGGAGGCCTGCTGGGAGGGGAGACTGACTCTATCTGACCCCATGGGCCACAGTGTGCCACAGTAAGAGCGCACAGGTTTGATTGGGACCATTACATCCACACAATCCAAATATTGAGAGTTAAAAAGGGTATTTGCCAGGTAGCCAATCCCTATGCCTATATTAAACAGAGTCATTTTGTAATGTCAGTAATGCACATTCACTTCTGCAGCTTTTTGGTGTCATTGTACCGAAAAAATACAAGGACATAGGGTGTCAGATCAACATATGAGATAAGATGCTTCACCAGATCCAATACTTATTCTCCCCTCACACACAGAACAGTCTGGCCGGCCACTACTCTCATCTCCATGTATGCAATACAAACCTTCATGGCATATTGCAATATGTACCGAACCTTGTTTGGAGTACATTAACCTGGCTCACAACAATAGATATGCACACCCTGAGGGGGATAGGGGTTTATTGACTTCCTGCAACGTCTTCCCGTCTGTTGGTTAACTGGACACGTTTCAGTACGCAGGAATGCGGGTGCATTTGGAAAGCTAAAAACACGTTGAAATGATTTCATCTGAAGAGGGATTGGGATGTCTCTTTAATGCTGGAGGGGTTATTTAGTGGTGGTTATTTTCTTACCAGTGGTCTACCAAGGGATTGGAAGGATATGTGAAGAAAAGCAAATGAGCAATTACAATGTATTATAAACACGGACACTATCTAATATGGATATTATGTCAGTCAAGAGTCTGATTTTCACCAATAAAGAGTTACGTACCAAAAGATATTTATTGCATTCCCCTAAAAGCGATCGATACAATGATATTTCCAACAGGTATCTGTTTGTTTAAGAATTACCGATCCCATTTGAACCGCATTCACATTGAAAAAGTCTGTAACCACCACACCAGTTAAAAGGGCAACGTTAAGAATTGTGTAATGAAGTTCTGGCAACTTAATGGCTAACCATGGTGGTTAGCTCAGTCAACTTGTACACGAGTTCATTCAAAGCAAACCGATGAGGAGACAAGCTTCTGGGCAGGTTACATAAGCTGTTTCTCAAAATAAGCAGCCAGTCCAGAGTGGTCAGCCTATTGATTTCCCTGCCAAATGTAATCTGCCTCACCATCATAAATCGTGTGGCTGACATTTACACAAAGCCCTGTTTCAGCCAAACACTGCCAAGTAAGGCTGTTGATTCACCGATCACCTGATAGTCTCCACGACAACGCACGCCACAATTAGACAACTGTAATCCTGCCTTCAAAACATGCGCATAGTTAATTATTTCAGCTGAGGTGAGAGAGAGTGAAAAAACTGTGAAGAGAGAAAAACTGTGAAGGGGGATCCAGACCAAAGCTGGACTCCAAGCCTGCTGTTTCTCCCTGTCAACAGACACTACAGCACACAGCTGTGGATGTACTCGTTAATTCAATTTTTTTTTAAAGGAAACAACATTGAGGGATTGAAACATCAAAAACAGGATAGGAGAAGTGGGGAGTGGATGGAAAAAGCTTTGCTTGAGGTCAATATGAGTTAAACAATAATATCCCATATCCATTGTATTCAAGGAACAACTGTGAGGCTGTGAATATAGCTAATGGGTGAATAGTTCATTGGTGTCAATACATCTTTGTAAATTGCAAAATGCTGTACATGTAGATGGTAGCAGGCGAGACCATCGGTCTCTTGGATTACCAAGACACAGTAGCTTATTGTACACGGAATGCTTTCTCTCCCATCACTTTCTCTCCCAATGTTGACTCAGACAGCAAAGCTATTCCCAAGAAGCCCACCACAAGCACCATGTGCTTCCGCTCCTACCATGTTAACAGAAAAAACTCATTTGCCATGTATTGTTAAAATTTTTATTAATAGCAATTTATGTCACTCAGACAGCGCCTCCTCAAAAAAATAACATCCAAGCCTTGTACAAATCTATCACTCAAGTTGTCAGAAAAATTTGTTCTCATGCAATATAAATAGGCACTGAGTCTGTGGGTAGAGAGATGGGATCTGTTTCTGAGAGGGCGAATGAGTGGCTGTTTAGAGGCTCCCAGGAAAACAGGTCATGCTGTTCACATCATGAAAGCTCAGTCACAAACAAATGTTTTATTTAAAGAGCCAAAGCGTTGTTTACTTGAGTCTGCTTACTCTCTCTCTCTTGTTCTTCCTCTCCATCCCGCTCTGCTCTGTGTTCAGCACATTTGAACGCTGGAAGCCAACTAAAAGGGAACAAAAATACTTCTGACAGGAAGCACTGCCCTGCCACCAAACAAATAGTTGGTCGCACACTAAGTGAACAAATTATGCCAACATGGTTTAATAAATTAAGCATTCAGGGAGTACAAATGTGTTAACCGTTGCAGATCTGGCAACTACCGTAAATAAACCATTTTCCTTTTCTTGTTTACAGAACACAGTAAAGCTCAAATGTATAACACTGATGAAGACGCCCCACATAGGCTCTAGAACTACAGCATTGTCAGGCTCCTGTGTACTAAATTCACAGCATTATGAATGCAATTGAAGAATCTAAACTGGCTCAAAGTCCTGTCTGTCCTTGTATTGATGTCATCAGTGATTAAACGTCCATTCTGTTGACAACGCAACAGAGAAGATGTCTATTACTCTCAATCTATTGCCATAATCCATATTATCCACCAAGCTTACAGCTGTTTTTTAATCTAATGAATAAACAAAAAGCTGCCGATACTCTGCATCCCCTCCTCTTATTCAACCTTTACATTTACAGCTGAGGATCCTTTTTAAATGACATCTTGCTTGGCAACCTCATCCCCAGGCTATTGCCCAAATGAAATCAAATGTTATTTGTCACATGCTTCGTAAACAACAACAGGTGTATACTAGCTTAGAAATGCTTACTGACAGGCCCTTCCCAACAACGTAGAGATATTTTTGTTGTTGTTGAAATAATTTAAAAAATAATAACACAAGGAATAAATACACAATGAGTAATGATAATTTGGCTATATACAAGGGGTACCAGTAACGAGTCGATGTGCAGTGGTACGGTGTAATTGAGGTAGATAATATGTACATATTGGTAGGGATGAAGTGACTAGGCAACAGGATGGATACCAAACAGTATCAGCAGCATATGTGATGATTCAAAAGAGTTAGTACAAAAAGGGTCAATGCAGATAGTTAAATAGTTAACCAATAGCTACCGGACTAACTATTTAGCAGTCTTATGGCTTGGGGGTAGTAGCTGTTCAGGGTCCTGTTGGTTCCAGACTTGGTGCATCGGTACCTCTTGCCGTGCGGTAGCAGAGAGAACAGTCTATGACTTGGGTGGCTGGAGTGTTAGACCATTTTTAGAGCCTTTCTCTGACAGCACCTGTTATAGAGTGCATATATGCCTGGTACATCAACGATTCAATGTTGGCCTTAGTGGGAGTGACCAATGGGAGTGACCATAGAATTGTATGGGATTGACCTTACTGAGTAAAGTATTTGTCATAATTTAATTTGAGGGAATCACACAACTGTGAGACGTGGATCTGTGCTTGCGGTGTGGTTTCCAGTAGATAACACGATAGCCACAAAGTCAAAATTCTCTAAAAAAAATAAACCTTCATTTAAAGTTGAGGTTAGACAGTGTGGCTAAGGTTAAGGTTAGGTTTAAAATCATATTTTAAGAAGATACATTTTAGAAATGGGTGGGGTTTAGCTGTAATTAATACTTTGTGGCTGTGTTAACTAGTGACAACCATGTTGTGTGCTAGCGTATTTTATTGAACCTTTATTTTATCAGGGAGTTATACTGAGACCAATATCTCTATTACAGATGAGCCCTGAATTACATAAATTACAGAAAATATACACCTTTTTGTATAAATACAAAATGCAAGTAGAAATAAAAACATGGTCATAAAAAACAAACACATTCATCACTAATAAGGTTCTCAGTCAGCCTTCTGAATTGCCCAAGAGGCACCACAGCTATACCTTACCACAGCTACATCAGCGGAGCCTTGTCTGGCAGCGAAACAGTTCATTCAGACTCATTTACTGACTTTAACATGGCTGACTTGCTTAAACAAATGTGGTTTCTACTGGCATTTGAGATGTACAAACTACGACAAGCTGATAAGAGGCCATCCGTAATTTCGATTAAGACATCAATGAGCGAGCTAGGACGGACGTAGTCAAGATAACTATTTGTTCAGCACTTTTGAAATGTACAGTGACAGAATTCAGAACATAGGCCGTTCTCACAGTGTTCTCCCTGTACACCAAGTCAGAACAGTAGAATAAATAATATTCAATGATTACATTTCTCAAAAACAGATTATAGGCTGTTTGTGCATCACCAAGTCAGAACAGAAGGCAAAATTAAGAGGTGAAAATAGACCAAATTATCAGGGTGATCATATGCAAATACTCCACTAGACAAATATTTATGGGAGTTATTAGTAAGAATTAAATCAATCAATAAGGAGATAACAGGGTTTTTCACATTTAGCCATGTGGGTTTCGAGATCAATTGAGTCAATTTAAATCAATGCATATACTTTTAAATTGATCTCAGCCCTGGAACAGCAAATCCAGATTAAAATCCCCTAAAATGGCCAACTCCGAGGACAAAAATGGTGTTAAACACTTGGATATAGCACCAATAGAATCCGCCATGGAGGCAGGAGTGCGGTAAATCCCAGCAACAAATAAATGTGTATTCTACAGTTGAAGTCAGACGTTTACATACACTTAGGTTGGAGTCATTAAAACTAGTTTTTCAACCACACCACACATGTCTTGTTAACAAACTACAGTTTTGGCAAGTTGGTTAGGACATCTACTTTGTGCATGACACAATACACTTTTCCAACAAATGTTTACAGACAGATTTGTTTCACTTATAATTCACTGTATCACAATTCCAGTGGTTCAGAAGTTTACATATGCTAAGTTGAAGTATGGTTCATCCATGGGAGCAATTTCCAAATGCCTGAAGGTACCACTTTCATCTGTACAAAAAATAGTATGCAAGTATAACAACATGGGACCACGCAGCCGTCATACCACTCAGGAAGGAGATGTCTTCTGTCTCCTAGAGATGAACGTACTTTGGTGCGAAAAGTGCAAATCAATCCCAAAGGACCTTGTGAAGATGCTGGAAGAAACAGGTACAAAAGTATATATATCCACAGTAAAACGAGTCCTATATCGACATAACCTGAAAGGCCGCTCAGCAAGGAAGAAACCACTGCTCCAAAACCGCCATAAAAAAAGCCAAACTACAGTTTGCAACTGCACATGAGGACAAAGATCGTACTTTTTGGAGAAATGTCTTCTGGTCTGATGAACAGAAATAGAACTGTTTGGCCCTAATGACCATCGTTATGTTTGGAGGAAAAATGGGGAGGCTTGCAAGCTGAAGAACAGCAATCCAACCGTGAAGCACGGGGGTGGCAGCATAAGGTTGTGGGGATGCTTTGCTGCAGGAGGGACTGGTGCACTTCACAAAATAGATGGCATCCTGAGGCGGGGAAACTATGTGGATATATTGAAGCAACATCTCAAGACATCAGTCAGGAAGTTAAAGCTTGGTCACAAATGGGTCTTCCAAATGGACAATGACCCCAAGCAGGCTTCCAAAGTTGTGGCAAAATGGCTTAAGGACAACAAAGTCAAGGTATTGGAGTGGCCATCACAAAGCCCTGACCTCAATCCTATAGAAAATGTGTGGGCAGAACTGAAAAAGTGTGTGCGAGCAAGGAGGCCTACAAACCTGACTCAGTTACACCAGCTCTGTCAGGAGGAATGGGCCAAAATTCACCCAACTTATTGTGGAAAGCTTGTGGAAGGCTTCCTGAAACGTTTGACCCAAGTTAAACTATTTAAAGGCAATGCTACCAAATACTAATTGAGTGTATGTAAACTTCTGACCCGCTGGGAATGTGATGAAAGATATAAAAGCTGAAATAAATCACTCTCTCTACTATTATTCTGACATTTCACATTCTTAAAATAAAGTGGTGATCCTAACTGACCTAAGACAGGGAATTTTTACTGGGATTAAATGTAAGGAATTGTGAAAAACTGAGTTTAAATGTATTTGGATGTAAACTTCCAACTTCAACTGTACAACCAGGAACTCAAATTTCTTGGGAACAGAAATATTTAAAGATTGGGACACCATGAAATTAGATTTGACATATATGGCCACTCCTCCTTTCTGTAATACATTATAATAATTTACTTCAACGTCTTTATCAGATACAGAACCATTTAACCATGTTTCCAGAGAGAACCAGAATGTCAGGACAAGAGTCCTGTACCAAAATGTCAATTGTGTCCATATTTTTTAATCATACTTCACACATTAATGTGCATTAGCCCAAGCCCCCTATGAGATTTAAAGTCAGAGGGGGTATTCAGCTCATTCTCATAAGAGCTAACCGACATAGGGTCATCTGCAGCTATTTGTTGAGTGAGCTGAGACTTTGCCAAGGTCCCTGGCCAACCACGTGAGAGCAGTGTAGACTGAGCATTTGGCAGACCTCCCTCAAGTTGCTGGATGCAGGGGTGGGAACTGGGATACCAGTGTTGGCAGAGCTCAGTCCATCCTGATGAAGCTCCCGCCAAAGGAGTGGAGCTGCGGCAGGGGATTGGAGTGGCTGCCAATGCTCCATTCTGGGTTTGCACAGGAGGCCTTGGTGTGGCTCCTGTTGCAGGGTTAGGGCTGCCATGGGGGCCGGGAAGGTCGCAGGCCTATCATGGGGATGGGAATAGGGATGGAAACCAAAACTAGCCTGAGAGGTAGGTTGTGGGGGGAATTGAGGATGGTGGTGTGGAGGGCAGTGTAGCTGGCGAAGCTCCAAACTCTCAGCATATGAGGGCTGATGATGTGAATGATACATGGTGTGGACTGCATCATGTGGTGCGATACCCTCTACAGTGTTTTGCCAGACCCTAGGGTAGTGGTCGGTGCTGTGTAGAGCTGGGCTGAGTTGAGGTGGGCCTGGTCTGGTAGAGCTGGGCTGTGACGGGCCAGGTTTGGTAGAGTTGTGATGAGGTGGGCTGGGTCTGGTTGAGCTGTGCTGTGATGGACCAAGTTTGATTGTGCTGTGCTGAGGCGGGCCTGGTCTGGTAGCTTTGGAGGGAGGTTGTCAGAGGAATTGAAGAGGGTGGTGTGGATGGCAATGTGGCCTGCGATGTTCCAATCTCTGCATGGGGCCTCTTTGATTGCATGCGGCTTGGGCATAGCTCAGTGTATCTACATGCAGTTCCTGGGAGAGAAGGGTTGAAATCTCTCCTCAGAGCAGGGTAGATATTACTATTTTCGCAAGGAGGAAGATGGTGGAGGCTCTCTCTATCACTCCCATTAGTGATGTAAGCTACCCTCTCCTGTTTGGCACGCCAGTTATTGATCCCCGTGTGAATGATGATATGGCTTGGGGAGACAAGCTGGGCCACAGTCAAGAGCTCCATAGCGCTCTCTATTGTGGGGCACCAAAACTTTGACACCTTTTTATTTGGGAGAAGTTTATTCTCTAATATAAACTTTCCATTGGAGTCCATTATTAATATAATGTCTGGTTTCTCGTCAGGTCTATGGAGGATGGCAGGAGTGATGGGAGTAATTATAGGCCGTGAGATGAGGATGGAGGTGACAACTGGGTTGGTTGGTTGGTTGATTTGGTTGGGTTTGTGGGTTATGATTCAGCTGTTTGCCGGGTCCTGGGATATTGTGGGACCTTTTGTAGAGTGGATTGTGGTGGCTGAGAAATTCCTGCCTTAGCTCATGTAACTCCTTCTGCAGTTTGTGCATGTAGCTGGTGTTGACTGTGCTGGACAGTTCCTCTCTAAGTCTACACACTTCCATCCTGAGAGCCTGGCTGTCCTCCACAACATTTTTCATTGCACACTGCAGCTCCCTGATCTCAACCCTATGCTGATGCACCAGGCCGATCTCCTTGTCTATAAGATGCTGTGGTACTGCAGGTGTCACGTGTGAGAGAGGCATGCTCAGTGTCTGCTGCAGGTGAGGGAGGAAGAGTGCCACTGGGGACTACATACTGGGGCACAGAGGGAGTGGAGGCTGTTATAGGTAGTGACAGTGGAGAGATTATAAGTTCAGCAACAAGAGGTTTCATTTGGTCGAAGTAGTGGACAAATTTATCCAGACTGGCCTAGGAACCTTGAACCATCACGGTGACGTTATTATAAATACTAATGTTACATTTTGGGGTGGAATCAATGCCTCATTGTTCTGTTTTCTGACATTTTAAGTTGATTGTTGGTCTTGTGGAGAGCTGTGTGCCAAGCATTAGGATAATTTTATTTCCTTGTTCCTTGTTTCCTTGTTCGCGTTTAGGATGAAGTCTGCCCTCAGAGTCTCTGGACAATATATTTTTGAATGTCTTTTTTCCTGGCTTACTTGTGATATTTTCAGGATAAGTGATGGAATGGTCTCTGAAACAATGTTTAGAGAATGCATCCATCTTCATCTCCATGGTGAACTCTTTAAACAATGCACTCTGTTCTAGAATTATGTGCATATGCCTCTTGATAAAATCACTTATTTAAATAATGCACCTATAGATAAATGCACTTTTTAAGCAATTCACTTTTTTGAGTAATACAAATAAAAATATCAAATGTGTTTTTCACATTACACATAAATTAAGATTCTCTCTCAATGTTCAGAATGTTTCTATCTCCTTTCCAAGTGCTCTTTTGCTTGTTTGTTTGTATGGGGAGGGTTAAGGAGGAAGGTGTTGTGGGAGATTATGTTTACACCTGGAGTCGATTGATGCACCATTACATCAATCGAAGGGTGTGTTCGTAAATTCACTCTGGCTATCTACTCCAATTTCATAGTACTCTCATTTGAGTGAATAACTGATGAATATCCAAATGCTCTCCACCCATTAAATGTTGGCAAAAAAGCGTGATTAATTTGTTGCCAGCAGCACAGTTACAGTCACCAACACTCTGGATAACATGAAAACAACCTAACCAGCTCTGCTGGGGCGAGTAAAATTGTCAGAGTGAGATGTTCTCTCATTTGTGTCTGGAAGTAGCTAGCAAGCTAGCCAATGTTAGCCAATTAGCTTGGGTGCTTAACTGCCGTTTTCAGGTCCGAACACTCGGATCAACCCTACTTCTTGGCCAGAGCGTCCAGCGTATACCGTGAGCGAAACGATCTGAAATTACAAATGGACAATCTGACAAAGCTCTGAAATTACGAACACCCAGAGTGCACTCTGAGCGCACTCTGGCACTCCAGGGTGAATTTATGAATACACCCTAAGTAAATCTGTCAGTTTAAGCAAGAGATATGTTTTCAATACACCGCAACCGCAGATGTAGCACTTCTGCATCTGCGGTGAAAGGTGACAGAGATAGAGCAGTGTTTGTCAGACCATGAGACAGACATCAATCTTTAGGAAGCCTACAGATGGGAATACCATTCTGAGGGCAGACAGCTTTCACCCCAGAAGGCTTAAAGAGAATATTCTGTATGGCCAATTCCAAAAGGTCCGCAGAATTTGCGATCAGGAAACAGACTACAGTTTCAAATCTGCTAAATTGGAGAATCGCTTCTTGAATCGGGGCTACAGTGTTTAGGTCCTGAAAGATGCCGGTATAGGGGCTGGATTACATGACAGAGAGAACTTGTTGCGAAGGGGAGTGCCTCGTGATACATCAGAGAGAGTGTATTTTGTTACAAAATACAGCACTGAAGCAGAGAACATTAAAATAATCATTAAAAATAATTGGGGAATCATCCAAAGTGATACGCTACTACATCAAGTCTTTCCTGAGCCACCAGTCATAAGCTTTAAGAGATGTCCTACCCTAAAATTACAAATTAGTCCACAGTTATCTTCCGGGTGACTCTTAAAAAACTTGGCTTGACCACAAACCCAAGGGCTCCTTTAAATGTAACCATTGCAACCATTGCAGTAATATTGCACAGAATAAGTATTTTGTTGACACAGCTTCCAAAATGAAGTATTACTTCAAGCATTTCATTAACTGTAAAACCACTCATGTCATCTATAGATTGGAATGTCCACAGTGCAAGGTGTTCTACATTGGACGGACAAATAGACGCCTTCAAGACCGCTTAGCGGAACACAAGTATGCCATACGGGTAGGCAATGAAGACTACCCCATGGCAAGGCACAACAAGTCCTTACACCATGGCAACCCTGCCTCCCTACAAGCGATGGGTATTGAACATGTTCCGACCTCTATTAGAAAAGGGGACCGTCTTAAACAGTTAAACCAAAGGGAACGTTTTTGGATTTACAAACTACAGGCCACTAAATACCCTGGTTTAAATGAAGATATGGATTTCTCACCCTTCCTGTAGGGTTGTGATGGGTCCATTTGCTGTCATCCAGTGGACATTTTGCCAGACTGTTGTTGTTCATGTTTTGCTGTGTTCTAGTGTACTATGGAATATATTGCTTTCTTATTTTTGACACTTCTCCCAGTCATATTTAAGGTTAGAACTACCTTTTAGTCTTCTGATACTTCTAGCTTGGAGTTGTATTTTTACGATAACTTAGCTACAGTATTTCACCTTTTAATGTGTATAGTATTGCTTACTAGGTGTGGCCAATCAATTTTGTAACCACTCCCTCTTCCAATTAGGACTAATTGTATTCCTTTTTCTGTACTCCTTGACGAAGGCCATGTTGCCGAAACGCGTCGGTTTAAAAAAAAAACTTTGTTTCTATTGAACATGCCATACTAATAAAGGCATTTAAATTAATTATATGAAGAGTGCCTTGATCCTCCTTTCTTTTTGATGACCAATTGACCCCTTTTACCAAAAAGCACCTTCTATCTACCAAAATGTACTATTGTGTACCTTAGTAGCGCCTCCATTCCTCCTCTTTCTCCTAGTTTCTTATTATTTATTATTTGACTGTCTTTTTTGACATTTTTGAACGTGTTTGTCTGGGCTACAGTATTTTGTATTTATTAGGGATCCCCATTAGGCAGCAGCTACTCTTCCTGGGGTCCAAACACATTGAGGCACTTACATTACACATAAAACAAAAGATAAAACAGTACAGTCATGTAACATCAATACACCACTACATATCTACAATACAAAATGTATAATACCACCATACACCAATATTACTATGTACTTGTGTGTAGAGTCTGTGTACAAGCATTTGCGTGTGTATGCGTGTGTCTGAACCTGTCTCTTCACAGTCCTTGCTGTTCCATAAGGTGTATTTTTATGTGTTTTTTAAATCTGATTCTACTGCTTGCATCAGTTACTTGATGTGGAATAGAGTTCCACGTAGTCATGGCTCTATGCAGTACTGTGCGCCTCCCATAGTCTGTTCTGGACATGGGGATTGTGAAGAGACTTCTGGTCTTGTGAAGTATGCATGGGTGTCCGAGCTGTGTGCCAGTAGTTTAAACAGGCAGCTCTGTACATTCAGCTTGTCAACACTTCTTACAAAACAGGTGTGATGAAGTCAATCTCTCCTCCACTTTGAGCCATGAGAGATTGACATGCATATCATTAATATTAGCTTCCTTTGTTAATTTAAGGGCCAGTCGTGCTGCCATGTTCTGAGCCAATTGTAATTTTCCTGTCCCTCTTGTCGGCACCTAACCACACTACTGAACAGTAGTCAAGGTGCAACAAAACTAGGTTCTATAGGACCTGTCTTGCTGATAGTGTTGTTAAGAAGGCAGAGCAGTGCTTTATTATGGACAGACTTCTCCCCATTTTAGCTACTGTTGTTTAAACATGTTTTGACCATAACATTTTACAATCCAGGGTTACACCAAGCATTTTAGTCTCCTCAACTTGCTCAATTTCCACATTATTCATTACAAGATTTAGTTGAGGTTCAGAGTTTAGTGAATGATTTGTCCCAAATATAATGCTTTTAGTTTTTGAAATATTTAGGATACATTTATTCCTTGCCACCCATTCTGAAACTATCTGCAGCTCTTTGTTAAGTGTTGCAGTCATTTCAGTCTTTGTAGTAGCTGACATAGTGTTGAGTCATTCGCATACATAGACACAATTGCTTTACTCAAAGCCAGTGGCATGTCATTAGTAAATATTGAAAAAAGTAAGGGGCCTAGACAGCTGCCCTGGGGAATTCCTGATTCTACCCGAATTATGTTGGAGAGGCTTCCATTAAAGAACACCCTCTGTGTTCTGTTAGATAGGTAACTCTTTATTCACAATATAGCAATATAACACATGCGTTTTTCCACAGCAGACTATGATCGATGATGTCAAAAGCCACGCTGAAGTCTAACAAAACAGCTCCAACAATCATTTTATCATCAGTTCCTCTCAGCCAATCATCGGTCAGTCGTGTAAGTGCTGTGCTTGTTGAATGTCCTTCCATATAAGCATGCTGAAAGTCTGTTGTCCATTTGTTTACTGTAAAATATCATTGTATCTGGTCAAACACAATTTTTTCAAAAAGGTTACTAAGGGTTGGTAACAGGCTGATTGGTCAGCTATTTGAGCCAGTAAAGGGGCCTTTACTATGCTTAGGTAGCGGAATTACTTTTGCTTCCCTCCAGGCCTAAGGGCACACCCTTTCTAGTAGGCTTAAATTGAAGATATGGACTGGCAATATCGTTTGCTATTATACTCAGCTATTTTCCATCCAAGTTGTCAGACCTCTGTGGCTTGTCATTGTTGATAGACAACAATCATTTTTCAACCTCTTTCATACTCACTTTACGGATGTAGAATGGCACCAAAAACGATGGCTGACGGTTTATGTGCTCTTGACCAAATGTGTTCTTTTGTTCATTTTTTTGCGTTGTTTGTAACTTATTTTTTGACTTATATTGTACATAATGTTGCTGCTACCGTCTCTTATGACTGAAAACAACTTCTGGACATCAGAACAGCGATTACTCACCACGAACTGGTAGAAGCTTTTTCCTTTAATGAGTCCAACGTGAAGGATATACTGCTTTCCTGGGAACAGGCCCAAATCCCCGTAATTTGCGTGAATAGAAGATGGAGATAAAGGGGACTGAGGTCAGGCTGCCTTCTGAGAATCTGTAGGCAAGCAAGTAAACACACACTGCCATCCGTTATATTGGCAAACATGCAATCATTGGAAAATAAAATCGATGACCTATTGGGCAAGATTAAACTACCAACTGGACATTAAAAACTGTAATATCTTATGTTTCACCTAGTCGTGGCTGAACGACGACATGAACAACAGAGCTGGTGGGTTTTATTGTATTGGCAGGATAGAAAAGCAGCCTCTGGTAAGACAAGGGGTGTGGGTCTATGTATATTTGTAAACAACAGCCGGTGCACAATATCTAAGGAAGTCTCAAGGTTATGCTCACCTGAGGTAAAGTATCTCATGATAAGCTGTAGACCACACTATCTTCCTAGAGTGTTTTCATCTGTATTTTTTGTAGCTGTCTACATACCACCACAGACCAATGCTGGTACTAAGACCACACTCAATGATCTGTACATCGCCATAAGCAAACAGGAAAACGCTCATCCAGAGGCAGCGCTCCTAGTGGCCAGGGACTTTAATGCAGGGAAACTTAAATCAGTTTTACCAAATTTCCACCAGCATGTTAAATGTTCAACCAGAGGAGAAAAAAGTCTAGACCACCTTTACTCCACACATAGAGACTCGTATAAATCTCTCCCTCGCCTTCCACTTGGCAAATCTGAACATAATTCTATCCTCCTGATTCCTGCATACAAGCAAAAAATAAAGCAGGAAGCACCAGTGACTCGGTCAATAAAAAAAGTTGTCAGATGAAGCAGATGCTATGCTACAGGACTGTTTTGCTAATACAGACTGGAATATGTTCCGGGATACTTCCGATGGCATTGAGGAGTACACCACATCAGTCACTGGCTTCATCAATAACTGCATCCATGATGACATCATCCCCACAGTGATTGTACATACATACCCCAACCAGAATCCATGGATTAAAGGCAACATCCGCACTGAGCTAAAGGGTAGAGCTGCCGCTTTCATGGAGCGGGACTCTAACCCAGAAGCTTATAAGAAATCCCGCTATGCCCTCTGACGAACCATCAAACAGGCAAAGCGTCAATACAGGACTAAGACTGAAAAGTTTTAACATGGGTCCTCAGATCCTCAAAAGGTTCTGCAGCGGCACCATCAAGAGCATTTCACTGCCTGGCATGGCAACTGCTCGGCCTCTGACCATAAGGCACTACAGAGGGTAGTGCGAACGGTCCAGTACATCACTGGGTCCAAGCTTCCTGCCATCCAGGACCTCTATACCAGGCAGTGTCAGAGGAAGGCCCTACAAATTGCCAAAGACTCCAGCCACCCTAGTCATAGACTATTCTCTCTGCAACCGCATGGCAAGTGGTACTGGAGCGCCAAGTCTAGGTCCAAGAGGCTTCTAAACAGCTTCTACCCCCAAGCCATAAGACTCCTGAAAATCAAATCAAATGACTATTTACCCCCCCCCCATTTACACCGCTGCTACTCTCTGTTATTATCTTCATAGTCACTTTAATAACTCTACCTACATGTACATATTACCTCAATTACCTCGACTAACCGGGGCCCCCACACATTGACTCTGTACCGGTAAATCCTGTAAATAACCTCGCTATTGTTATTTTACTGCTGTTCTTTAAATATTTATTACTTTTATTTCTTATTCATATTTTTTTAGGTATTATTTAAAAAAAAAAAACTTTTAAACCTTTTTTTTAACAAAAACTATTTCACTGTTGTTTTCAGCTCATGTGACATTTTCTTTTCATTTAATTTGAATTCAACATTACAATGCCTGTCTTTCATAATTTGGTCAGATGTAGTTAGATGTGTACTGTCAGTGTTTGTTGCTGTCATGTCTAAATGTGCTAATCTTGTCAATGAAAATGTCATTAAAGTAGTTGGCAATATCACTGGGTTTTGTGATGAATGAACCATCTGATTCAATGAATGATGGAGCTGAGGTTGCCTTTTTGCCCAAAATGTAATTTAAGGTGCTCCAAAGCTTTTTACTAGAATTACTTTTAGCTTTGTTTCATAGTATACTTTCTTCTTCATTTTATTCAGTTTAGTAACCTGCTTTATCAATTTGCAATACATTTGCCAATCGGTTGTGCTGCCAAACTTATTTACCATTACTTTTGTATCATCCCTCTCAACCATACTAGTGTTCAATTCCTCATCAATCCAAGGGGATTTAACAGTTTGTACAGTCATTTTCTTAATGGGTACATGCTTATTAGTAACTGGAATAAGCAATTTCAGAAATGTGTCAAGTGCAGCATCTGGTTGCTCCTCATTACACACCACAGACAAGCAAATACTCTTTACAACATCAAGATAAGAATCATATTGTATGACCTCTTACACACTATATTAGGCCCAGCCTTCGTAAATTTGGTTTTCCTAGATATGGCAACTATGTTGTGATCACTACATCCAATGGATTTGGATACTGCTTTAAAGCACATTTCTGCAGCATTAGTAAAGATGGGATCAATACATGTTGATGATTTCATTCCTGTGCTGTTTGTAACTACCCTGGTACTGTAGGTTGACTGATAACCTGGTTACAATTTGAAGATTTTTCTTGAGTGGGCTTCTTGATGAAAGCCAGTCAATATTGAATTCAAGCAGAAGATATACCTCTCTGTTGATATCACATCCATTTTCAAGCATTTTACCTCACACCCAAAAGTACTTGTTACATTTTGAATGCTTAGCAGGACAGGAAAATGTTCCAATTCACACACTTATCAAGAATACACATGGTCATCCCTTCTGCCTCTGATCTGGCGGACTCACTAAACACAAATTCATCTTTGAAAATGATGTCTGAGTGATGGAAAAAAACAAGAAAATAGTGCCATCTGCTTTGCTTAAAATTATTTTTGAAATCATTTCTACCTCTACTTTTGATAGTTAAGTATATTTAGAATCAAATACTTTTAGACTTTTACTCAAGTAGTATTTTACTGAGTGACATTTACTTTTACTTTTACTTGAGTAACTTTCTATTAAGGCATCTATACTTTTACTCAAGTATGACAATTGGGTACTTTTCCCACCTCTGCAGGTGTGTAATGCCAGTAGCCTGCTGAATCTTTCACACCCGAGTCTTTCTGTATTGGCTGACGAAGGCCAAGTTTGACGCATTGGTCCACCAGACTTTTCGCACATTCGGGAGGAATTGTCTGGAAACGAAATGAACTGCCCGGTATCAAAATCAAATCAAATGTATTCGTCATACATCACATTCACGGTAAAAGTTTATTTGGAGTAGCTGTTAAAGTTATTGATCTATTTTTAAATAACAGTCCTGTTGGTATTCTGCTGATGGGCAGATGATTGTATTTGAGCCTCCTCATCAGTAGGGAGTTAGTAGTGATTATGTGCTGGACACTGATCAGCAATGCTTCCCCTCAGGACTGGAGAGATCTGAATTTACAGGCTCTCTCTCTCTGTGGATACTGACAGTGCAGCAAAGAGCTGCTCCACCACACTACAACTGCCTGCAGCTTTAATGGAAAAATTCACCCAAAACCACTCGTTCCTTTAATTTACACTGTTAAATAACACTCATATGCCAGAACAATATTTTTTGTGAATAAATGTATAATTTTGTCATTATAATAAGGTTGGTAACAACATGGGAAATCATTGCTAGCCAGCCAGTCCATAGAGACAACATTGCATTGTGGATTTTGTAACAGATTTCCACAATGATTTTCCATGTTGTTACCAACGTTGTTATGAAATGTTTGTACACAAAAATATATTGTTCTCACATATTAGTGTTATTTAAAGGTTTAAATTAAAGGAATGAGTGGTTTTGGGTGGATATTTTTAGCAAACATAGCTACACACAATAATACCAAAGACAATATCAGCATATAACGTTGCTAGTTATCTGTAAAACCGGCGAAACAAACTGCACTATCAATTTATGAGTCTACAGTCTCATTATGTTCAACCTGCAAATCGATGTGCCTCACAGAGTGGAGTCTAACATTCGCAACAGCAGATATACTTTTGAGGAGATGGGAAACGTTGCCCATGCTACGTCAATGGGCCACGCGGT
This sequence comes from Oncorhynchus mykiss, assembly GCF_013265735.2. Lineage (NCBI taxonomy): Eukaryota > Metazoa > Chordata > Actinopteri > Salmoniformes > Salmonidae > Oncorhynchus > Oncorhynchus mykiss. The sequence continues at coordinate 46,253,755 of NC_048571.1, forward strand.
GCATTCTGGGCGATTCTGCGACAATGGGCTCCTTCAAGGAGTGAATGGGAGTCTATTGGGCGCTAGCTTAAAAACCCAACATTAGCAAAAATTCTGTAAACAAGAAGTACAACATTACAAATATTTTCCGAGATGTGAGATTATTAACTTGCTATCTGTAGTATTTTATAGCTTTAGAATCGTGACATTAGGTACATTCGGGGAAAATAGGCACGTTTCTCGAAATATCAACACAGACTTTGAAAAAGTATTGCATGACGATTAGCTTAGCAACCGCGTGAAACAGCATGACAATGTGAATGCGATTGATTCGAAGGTCTGGTGGGAGGGGCGTTATACAGTGGGGGAAAAAAGTATTTAGTCAGCCACCAATTGTGCAAGTTCTCCCACTTAAAACGATGAGAGAGGCCTGTAATTTTCATCATAGGTACACTTCAACTACTATCACTGCTACTTCATACCACTGCCTGCTTGAATGCCAGTAACTCAGATATATCTGAAAACATGAAACTACCCAGTTAATCAAAAGAACATCTCTCAAAGAAGCACAAAAACATATCACATTTAGAATGGGTGAACCTTTCCTTTAAGTGCCTGTGTGTCCTATTGCAAACACATGGCAAGGCGAATTTAGCACAGATTAGACCTGATAAAGGTAAACAGTTATTCTAATGTTTAATGTATGAGTTCTAGAGATACAGATTTGAATATAAATATACAAACATAAATACGTAAATACACAGAGTAACAGAAATGAAAGCAAGGCCTTCTAACAGAGAGAGTAACTCAATAACTTGCTTACACATACAGGAATTGTGACACGATTTAGGGGGTTATGAGTCTCTTTTAGGTTTTAATTTGACAACAAACTGTGATCAAGACAAAGATGCTGCCTTCTTTGATTTCTCCACTGTTCTTTCCCTCAGCTTTTCCCTAACAGAGCATGTGTGTGTGTGGTGTTCTCAGTGACTGAGAGCCAGGGATACAGACTGAGGTGGTAGAGTCCAGGTATGGTGCAGCTCTCCTGGCCAGAGGCCTGCTCCTCTCATCTATGTCCTCCTCCAGCGCTCAGAGCAGAGCAGCTCCACAGAGTGAGACAAAGGTGAAGGGTAGGGGGGTTAACACAGACCCACACACCCAACCCCCCACCAGTCCCCCCCCCCCCCCCCGCTCCAGCTGCCCCTCTCCCCATCATCCCACTTCCCTCGCCCCTCTTCCCTGCATCCCTGACACCCTATCCCCACTTTCAGTCTCAATCTGCAACTAGCTGAAGGTTAACCTTCTTTAAATTATATCTAAAACAAAAGGCATGTGAAGTAAGAGTGGGGCCTTTGAAATATTTAAAAGGCTTCGGCAGCAAATTCTACGGCTAGCTCAATAACAAAGAATGGTGACACGTGGGAACACAGGACTTCAAATGACGCAACAAGACAGTGGAGACAATTAGCAGGAGACTGCAGACTGTGATCACACATGTGAAACAAAGACACTTGACATTTTGGATTTGATGACATGGAGTCAGTATGGACCGTTCCACTTCAGATCAACACTGAGGGAAAGGTGTTCACATGAACACACTCAGTCAGTCAGTCAGTCCAGCCTTTTCCACTTCTAGTTATTTACCTGCTAACCACACGTCTCTGTCTCATCACCACTGGGCCACAGGATCACTTTTGTTCTGACAGCCATAGCTCCAGAGGCAGAGAGAATCTCTACCCCTCAGGGCAAAAAACATAATTAACATTATTATTGTTTGACTTTTTTCTTCAGTAATTCAAAGGAGCCATATTTACATGCCGGAGCTACAGTATTGACTGTATAATTTTCTATAGCGTCCGAATATGTAAATGCACTCTCAAACACTAGAAAAGACATACCCTATGTGCAATTATGTAAATTGTCTTTGGTTATTCATTCATTTATTCACTCTTGTATTCGCTCATGCATTCATTTGCCATATTAGGGGCTGGTAGAGTTGCCCTGAAAGCGTCAGGCTCTCTCCACAGGCTCCTTGGGCAGACAATGGGCAGGCCCTGGACACAAATCCCCCTCTCCAGAATTGTGGGGTAAGTTGACCTGCTCGCTGCAGAGCAGAGCATGTGGAATGTGATCTTTTTAAAGAGCCTTGCGCAGCCCAGCACACCGGTATAAAACAAAGAGGTGAGGGCTGAACAAAGACCAAGACCAACCCACTCATGCCTAGTTCTATGTCTATAACGTGTTTATAACCTATTGGTGAATTCATATATTTTATATTTAACTTTGATGGAAATCATTTTCAATTCTAAATGACATAACATATCTTGCAGGTAAGGCTTAGTATTAGTCACAATCAAATTACAAATTACTATACAAACTCTTATTATTCATGACAGACAAATACAATCAGAAGTGTGGCGTAGGAAGGAGAAAACAAACAACTTCATAGCAACTTTATAGAATTAGATGAAAACAAAGTTACTGGCCGGGATGTGGCGCAGTGAGTGAATATACTCCTTAGGCAAGTTTGAATAATTCAATATTGTATCTCCCCAATTCATCTCTGACTAAATTCCAAGTGACTAGACAGTAAGCTCACAAATATGTTCTTCAAGTCCTCGGATATATGGGCGGGTCATTGTAAAGACGGATTTCCACAAGGGCTGACGCAAAAATGCACATGCCACATGGTTCTGATCAGCTGTCTGACCTATATGAAACCTTCAATCAATAATTATGAACTTGCTCGTGTGCTCAGTATTGAGGCTGACATGCAGAAAAAAAACAAGAAAGCTTAAACAAATAGAGCAGGCAGTGAACAGTATGTGTCATAACTGACCAGTCGCGGTGAGACATTTTCACTCCAACACGACAACACATAATGGAGGGCTCAAGCAGTGACATGCCTATTGAGCTCACAGGTGTACCACATGGTCTCACTATGATGTCATCTAAGCCAAGTCTATCTGGTCTCCATCTCTTGCTAAGCATATGGTTGGCCAGAAACTCTGTTCATAACATTAGCATAATGACTTATGGAGACCAAAACGAGCAACCTGATCTCAGGGCAATTTGTAGGATTTGGTAAAGTCATCTGTCCCGTCATTTAGTATGATGTATAATATCATACGGCTTATACGGGCGTGCTATACGAATTGGAGGATGTAACTTATTATACTTCTTGGAGGACGTATATTATTATACGTCTTTCTCTGGGACCAGGTTACTTGTTTCATCTTAACAGCAAAGGAGAATTACGGGGAGAATTAACATTGGTGCTTAGGATAACTAACGACAAAGGTTCGGATCATTTACATAAAAGGGGAATCAGAAGATTCTAGGTTTGTCTCCTGGCTAGCTCAGTTCTTGAAGCGGCAGGTAGCCTAGTGGTTAGAGCGTTGGGCCAGCAACTGAGCTGACAAGGTAAGAATCTGCTGTTCTGACCCTGAACAAGGGTAGGCTGCTGTACATAAGAATTTGTTCCTAACTGCCTTGCCTAGTTTAAAATAACGGTTTAAGGTTAGAATAAAGGTTAGCTAAAATGCTACAGCTGTCCCTGATGCAAACACGCACGTTTGGATTGATAGACGTTACACCCAGACCAACCTCCCTACTTTCGCTTCTGTTTAAAGTAGACCATTTGTAGGTATCATATGTCTTGGAGGTGCTCAGAATACGTATAGTATGGCTCTGAGGCCATGCTGAAACGAGGCAGGGTAAATATGTAACAGATACAGGACAGAAAAGTGTGAGTCTGACTAAAGTACAATGTGCAGTTCTGCTACATAAGCCAAAGCAGGCGTCTGATGAAAAGCTTTTACTGGAGGGTGAGAGGTCCCATTGCGACACCCAGGGTGCATAAGGGACATGTTTTGTGAAGGAACAAAGAGCACAGGAAGGAAATGCAATGAGCAAAGAAAAACATTGTTACACAATGTAGAACAGTATCGGTGGACTCGATACACCTTCAACTAAATGTCATTATCAGTAGGGGGTAAATACAGTTAAAATCAGATTCCTTTTGTGATGATGAGGATCATCTTCTTCATCATCTACATCATCATCATTACCCCCCCCCCCCCCCCCCCCCCTCCTCCTAATGCCTTTAGAAAATAATTCGTACTAACACACCTGTTTTATCAACTTCTAGACCATCCCTTGGTGTGCCTGCGTGTGTCTCTAATACTTTATTTTCTAGTACACTTTGTTAAGTATAGTTTCCCCTGTGCATATGTGCATCCACTGAACACGCACAGTGAACAGCGCATGGAACGGCATGCTCCATGTTTGGGTAAACTGCGTAACAAATTAGGGGGGGGAAAAGGCTACCGCTGGAGACACAGAGTAATCTCTCTCCTGGACAATACCATGTTTTATTATTAATAAAACAGAACAGCATAGGTCCTGGCGGAGTAACCTGCTAAGATGGGGAGCGTGCTCATCGATGATATCAAGGTGACTGAACACACACTGAGCGCTGGGCCGGGCGTCTGCTCCGGCTGCATGGGGCTGGGCTCAAGCTGTGGACTAGGTGCCTGGCTGCATAATTGGGAATTATTAAGCATGGCTCTAGCAGTGAGGTGATCATGAAATTGTTTTTTCAGTCTTGAGGGATAAAAGAGAGAATTCAAATGTTCAAACCTGGCAGCTGAAGAGCCTTGTCTTAAACCTCCCATGATTACATTTCTTTTTTAGTAACAAAGGAAATGCATTTGGAACACATAGGGACAGTTTTAAATTGTAGATTGTTGTAGATAGTAATCGGGATAAATATTTCAATAGCTACTGGACCAGCAGGGCTAAATGCAGTTTAATAAGTTGTTCACTTTCCTAAAAGTGACAGATATTGAATCACAAAAAAAAACAGCACAGATAAGGAGAAATATGCAGTTCTTCTTAAAATGTCTATGCTTATAAAATAATAGATAGGTAGGAAATGTAGAATATATCATATGTAAATTTTTTTGCATATTCTTACATGCCTTCTCAGAAACTCAAAAACAATAACAGCAGCTTCTGCTTCCGGACTACATTAGCATATGAGTTGTGAGTAAACACACTGACCATAACATTCTAGGCAATTCTTTTAAAAATCGGAGATTCCAACTGCGTAAAGACAACTTTAGAAGCCACCAAATTACAGGCAGCGTGCAATTCCTTTTGAAATGAGCTCTTCTAACTGGAATCATTAGTTTGGATCTTGAAGCAGAGCTTTTTCCCCTCAATAGCAGCGATTTCGAATCACGACGCAATAACATTTCTCTCATAATCTAAAATGATGCTCATGAAAAAAGCAGAGTGGCTTGATGTGGCAAAGGAGAACTAGATGTTAGTGATTGTCCAATATTGCTTATGCTCTCATAGATTACTTAATTATCGGTCCGTGCCTACGTTCTGCTCCGTTAACGGCAGGCAATACAGCCTTTACCTCACTTAAGGAATAAATTGTATTACTCCATCTCTCCCCGTCTCGTAACAAACACACCCACCCACACATAAACACCCCTCCCCTGGTTTTTATCACTGTCTCATATAGATCATTTCATCTGAAATGTGACGACTACTGGGAGAAAGCTCATGAGATAACATAATAACAATTTATTTAATTGTGTTTGGCGGCTTTATTCTCCAGAACCTTTCATCCCCTCTATGTGAAATCAGGGACTGGGTGCTCATTGGCACACACTGAGTTAACGATTTGGAATCATGAGGAGTGCAACTTTTCAGCTAAATTGCTATTGGCTCAGTGGGTAGCATTGTTTTTGAGTAGAGGTTTAGAGGGAATAAATATGTTAATCATCTAGTCCGTCAGATTGCTCATAGCTGTCTCTGCTGGGAAGCTGAGAGGCTGGGAACACATCAGTATGAGTGACACAGGCCTAAGGATCACACTGAGTGAACAGGTATCAAAGTCACGACTGGGTCAGTGAGGTAGGAATCAGGTCAACAGTGTGTAATAGCTACAGCATCAGTGCTGGGCTGGGGTCAGGCCTAATAAGGCTAATGGGAACAGAAACATTCAGAGTACTAGGATGGACTGGGCTAGCCTAAAGGGAATCTGGTCACTGATATGGCAGGTAGTCAGAAGGCAAAGGCACCATCATTTCTCAAGAATGCAAATGACTCCATTAAAGGGGAAATCTGCAGTGGCTGCATCCATTTTTGGACTTGTAAATTAATGACATGTACCCATTGATTCTCGAAGAGTATAACTTAGAAATGCCTCATGAGCTTAGTTCAACTGTCGTACCCATCAGAACCCACAATATAAGCTTGTTTTTACTCCAATGTTTGTAAATGAGGTAAATGTAAACAAACACCAGCCTCAAAACGTGGTTAAAATTATACAATTGATATCATTCCTTGCATTCATAGTTCTTTCTATGAATTTGAGAGTGGTTACACTTCTCCAGCCCCATCCCTCAGATGTTTAATGTGACACGGGTGGGGATTTCACTTTGTTATTGTTTCAACTGCTGATTGCCGCTTTAAACCATTATCATGACATCCAAACTCATACCAAATCGGTGAAGGTATATAGGAATCAACCATATACTGTTTATGCTACAGTACAGGTAGGGGGAGAGACACAGACAGCCCAGTAGTGTGACACCGAGAGCAGCCTAGCAGGCAGGAACCACACCAAACAGGGGCATCGCACAGTACCAGTGACCTCATCATCAGCCGTGTTCTCCACAGAGCTACCAACCACTGTGCCACATACAGACCTGTCAGGACAGGAAGCCACTCTGCTCTCATCAGCTCCCACATACAGTACAGCACCGTGTCATCAAACCATGTGCAAACAGTGTATGGCGTTTTTTGGACCTATACGTTTAGTGGGAATATCCTGTATTAATACCGACGTGCATATCTTTGGCCAGTGGATTATTGTCCATTAATCACATTAGCATTTTCTCTCTGACAACAAGGTGAGTTCTTATCCCTGATCTTCAAACTGTGACTGGGAACTATTGATCTGGAGCATGTTGTCATTCAAATGATAATTAGGAGAGGGTGAGAGGTCGGCCTCCAATCCGTTTGAACATCTGGATGAGAGTTCCTCAAGGACAATGGGAGCGGCAGGATGCATGCAGTGTGTTGAGCCCTGCACACACGTCTTTATGTGCCCACGTCCATTATACAAATGATGTAATTAATTCCAACACTCCAGTAGCTCAATCCAACAATCAATGTAGACAAAACACTGGGAAAGGAGCCCAATGCTACGTTACATGCACGCACACACACACACACACACACACACACACACACACACACACACACACACACACACACACACACACACACACACACACACACACACACACACACACACACACACACACACACACTCCAGTGATGGACACCTACCTAAGCCTAAGCAGGGGCTTCCTAGTTCCGTGAGGATGTAAAATACAATGGGTTTTTATATGTAAACTCAGCCTAGAAAGTATTTGAAATATCTGCTGATGTAATAGAGTAAAGTGTAGGAGAAGATTTGGTACCTTTGTGACGATTTTATTGATTATTTTAACATTTGTTTTGCCAATGTGGTTTGCGAGTGGAGGTCAGTCGTTAAACGAGATATACAACCAAGCTTTGTGACTTACTTTCTGAGTTGTAGCTTAATAAAAACACATTTTTAACATTAAAAACAGGGTAAAATTGTAATCTGGAAAATGACAGTATAACAACACTTCATATTACTCTGTGGTAACTTAGCGTTGGTGTTATCACAGGTTAGGCTTATCTATAATTCAAACTGTATTCTAAGGACATACCAAACGCAAACATTAGCAAACCCAACATATAACGTTCTCAATATTATAGCAGAGTTCAAATGAATCATTTTATGGAGCCCTGATATTTACAAAAAGATTACAGTAACGTATAACTTTTTACGAATAAATAAAGTTCAACTCCAGGAGTATATTAAACTACTGCATTTAAGTTATCATTATTTCATGAATAATTCCGTTTGCACACTGATAAGGTGCTTACAGCAGAACTTTGAAGGAATCAGCTGAACAAATGGTCTTCAAAATTCTTAAACGGGCTTGTTCACAGTGTTTAGGGAGAGAAAAAACTTTCTGTTTTTCTTATGAGCCTGTATGCCAGGCAGCACAAATGCATGCTTGACCATTCAGAACAATGGCTAGTCAATTGTCAGGTAAAAGAAAAAAGATTGTGAGGCAAAGAAAACAGATGTCACTTTAGCAAAATTGCAAAAGTACAGATGAGCATTAAAAACACATCTGAGGAAAGAAGTCACTGTTTGCATGTGGCGATTGTCGATTTAAGATCATTTCTGATCAATTGAACACGGTCCATGTGGGGGACCAGGCAAAGGGTGTGGTAGGTCATCGAAAAAGCAAACACCTTATCATGGTTCCTGTTAAACACTTTTTTGTTTTTGCATGCTAAACTGTAAATGAACAAACAAAACTGTTTTTGACCCACACATGCAAAACATACATGTAAAGTAGTGCGCCTGCAGAGACTGCAGACAAACAATGCAAATATTGCCCCCTTGTGGTGGATGTGAAGTCACAGGTGCTGCTGAAGGACTAGTCAAATATATTAGATACATCTGAGACCGGGATCGAGGCAGACACCACATAACATATTTTCCAAATAAAAACTAGTCACTCTACTTGTTGATCAAATATGAGGGAATCATATTACATTTCATATAATGTAGTGTTCAATACCATTACAAAGTATATGATATCACACGAATTCAGTCATGTTCTAAAACACACACACACACAAAACATATTTGAGAAAAATACAATGGGCCAGAGTAAGAATATTTCAAAATTGAAGTTAAAAAACAAAGAAAGTGATTCTGGTTGCCTGAAAAGGCCCATAAGATGATTGTGAATGGGAATACATTATTTGTGTCAACTATAACAACAAAACACCCAAGAGTGTAATTAGTGTTGTATCATTCAACTCTCCCATCAACCTCTCTCTCTCTCTCTCTCTCTCTCCCATCAACCTCTCTCTCTCTCTCTCTGTCTCCCTCTCTCTCTCTTTCCCTCTCTCTCTCTCTCTCTCTCGCTCTCTCTCTCTCTCGCTCTCTCTCTCTCTCGCTCTCTCGTTAGAGTAAATGTCAATGTCACTTAAAGTCACTGCTGTAATTTATTGGCTCCTTAATACTGATGGACAAAGGTCGTCAGCAACGCTGTGAGGTGTTCTATCAGGTTTATCTGTGCGGGTCATTAACCTTGACCTGGTGTAAATGCACCAGAGCTTCCCATTGCACACAGATTGTATGCCCCCAAGAAGTTCTCCTCGCGACAGTCACTCCACTGCCCCATCGCTCAAGTGCTTTAAACTTGCCTTAATTGTCATATGGCAGCCAATGCAGGTTTCTTAATTGATCTGACCTTTCACAGCGCTTTCTAATTTTCGATCCCACTTTCATTGTTCCATCTGGCACTTTAAAACGACATCTGGTTAGCTGTACTTTACCCGGTGATCTCTGTACAGTTATTTTTAAACTTAATGCATGCTTCAACAGATGTTAGTTTTTATAGACGAGGGGCTAAACTGCACTCCGATACAGGCCGTGTCTGCAATACTTCCCTCAGTGATTCAAATATTGACACCAGGAATTACAAGCCTGGCCGCCAGCAAAACCCTAATATTATGTTGGCTTCTTCTTTTTCAGCCTATTAGGTAAACATCAATTCAGCTCTGTTTTCGCTCATCATTGCACATAAATAAAACATTAGCCTTTAGTTTATAAAGTGATAAACATTTTTGCAGTGCAGGGTTCGGTTTTACAAATACGACTGTTGTCAGCAAGACGGCAGGCAAATTTGTTGAATAAATAATAAGCAGACGGACGCGGGGAGAAGATGAGAATGTGTTCACCGTGAAAGTGTGATCAGGTCAACAGGTTAGCACAGACAGCACAGGCAGCACTATCCCTCCTCTGAATGATTTTCTCTACATGTGACACAATAGCATTTGAGCATTTATACTGAAAAATGCAAAGGTGGTATTCATTCACACCAAATGTCTAATAAAAATACATTTGATTATTGTCATTTGTACAGTATAAACGCAGCCGAAATGTTGTACACTGTACAGTCTCTCACCAACTGAGCTGTGGGTTCCATTGCATGCTGATATCATCATGGTAACCAAAAATGTAAGTCTGAGCTTTATTCAGATTTTCTCATGGTCTTACATTTCAAGAATCCAGCTTTAAGCTCTCTCTTTTGGTTGAGATGTTTTATCTTATATTGGTTGGTGCGTCTGCTGGTAACAGGGTGATTAACTCTGCCAAGGGCATCCTCAGTTCACTACGTCCACTAGGCATGGCACAGTACGAGGCCCTGATGACTCCCGTTAAATCTGCCACGTCTTCTCCCTCCTTCCTAACTGTCCCCCAAATCAGTCACCAGATGATGAGAAAAGTAGGTCTGTGGATTCTGTGTTCTCGATCTCACATTTTCTTTTGACGTGTTGTCGATTTTTACATCCATGCATGAAAACGTAATTTTCTGCTCTGACATTTTCCAGTAGATCCGTTTCCTATGGCATGGTATTTTTTTTATGGGGAAGTGCTTGGAGATGGGTCTACCTGCAGGGTGTTAAATTAATGGCATATAATTGACTGATTAAATGCTTATTGATTGCGGAGATCCGGATGTTGGCGACACAGTCTATAGATACTCTTACCCTTGCATTTTATTCTGTCCTCTGCTCTGTCCATGAGGCAGCAGAATACACTTACAACATGGGAAGATGATTTCATAGCAGAAAATGTCTAACACCCTTAAATCATGACATTCTGCACTTAATTCTACAGTTGTCTGATTTACTGAGAAGTAATCAAATGTCTAGGGTCAACTTCAGGAAGCACATCCAAACTGAGCTGATTCCATAAACAGCTAGCCAATATGTACAATTCTTTAAATCATATGAACAGAATGTGGCCTCTGTTTGATATAGAAATACAGAAGGGCTTTATGTATTTTACTGGGAGACAGGCATTGACATGCTCCAGCCTCAAGGTTAAAGTCTTTGGCTCCCCTGGAACTCTCCAGCCACTGATAGACATGTTGTCCCTCCAGAGCCCATCGAGAGCTCGCCTCAGCCTCAGCCAACCACAGAACATCTGTTCACAAACAGCCCTGATGGAGCCGTCTTGACACCAACCCACCCGCCTGCCGTCCGCACCGCACCGCCCTATTCCCTAGCCAGGGCCAGATGGCGGCCCATGCCCGTGCTGCAGTTATCTACAGTATGCTGTGTCCTCGTCCTGAGCAAATCAAGAAGCAACGTAGCCTGCAGGTACCGCCCCAGGCAGGCCTGTGCCACTCACCGCTGACCACCCTCTGGTGGTTTCCAATGTTCCCTTCTGTCAAAAGACAAATTGTCCAACAGCCTGCTCTTTTATGAATTCACCCTGCGGTCCATTTCTCAAAAGAGGTTAAGGAAAATCCTTGGCCTGAGTGGTTCAACTTTGAGACAGAACTCTGCTCTCTGAAAAGTTGGGAGCCAAAGGAGGAGAGCCAAAGGAGAAGAGCCATGAAGACTAAAAACAGGCATTTATTTTCATTCCTTCCACAATGAGTGGTTGTTAATCACATGGCCTCAACTACCTCCGTGCAGCAGACTTGGACAAATGACTTGAAGCGCCTCTGGATTTGCACTACGTTGCCATTATTGGGATGTGTAAGAGAGAGAGCAGTGAGTTGTAAATACTGCACATCAGAGAACAATTTTTTCACAAATTACTAGACAATTTACAGGGGCAGTCCTAATTGCTGGAAAATCAAACACAGCCTATTTCCATCTCCTGACAAATATTTATTTTGTGTCGGTTTGGGTAAGTTGAACCTAGAATTTGAGGCGAATAAACACAGATGATGGAGGTTAACCTCTACTCTGACACAGGTCCCATTCCATCTACTGTGCAACACAGTACGCATCACACATACTGTCCACACATGCTCTGTAGCTAAAACCAACAACCGCTGCTACTGCAGGTTGGACACGGATGGACAGGCAATGTGAAAGGCGCCTATAGCATAATGAAGTGCCATTGTCTCACCTATACCACAATAGTTCACTAAGGTAAGTCTAACAGTTTGCAAACATATCAGAAACACATTGTGGCTCTGCTTGGCGATATTTGTCAGGATGTGGGCCTACTGAACATCAACCCGTGTCACCGAGGTTCAGTGTGCCCGCCCCCGTTGGTGCTCTGCCCTTGGCCTGGCCATGGCTCTGGCACTGACCGGGCTGCCTCACAACGGCTTATGACCAAAAAACCACTCCCCTTCCCTCCCTAACCAGAACTGTCTCTGGAGCCTCGCTAGCCGGCTGAAAACATTTGAACTAACATTTACACCAATTACGGAGTTTTATAAACAGCAAAAATCAAGTTCAGCAGTACTTAACAGCACTATTAAAAAGCTACACTGGAACCCTTAACGAGGGGATCGGCCCAAACCTGGTCAGCTGTTGCATCACCAAGACACTGATTCTTGGACAGCGTCCATGAAGTATGAAAGCATCCTGGTCTGTGGTTTCCTGCGCGACACTTAGTCTGTTCACAGTAAAACTGCCTTTCCAGACGCACTATGCAAAAGTACACTTGACCATGTGTTGTGCTCCACCAGAGAGAGAGAGGCCAATCTTAAAACAGCAGGCCTCTGCGGTGTAAGATCAACACCACATTGCACTTGTGTTATTCATTCAGATTGGACTAATTAAAACCCTACTTCACTGAGGGAGCGAGTGTTTCTTGGAGCACTCACATGCTTAATTGTGCAAAGGATTTCTACCTGACTTGGGTATTCCCACCACGGGTATGTGGCCTGACTGCCAATGTGTAACAGTAGACTCTCGGTGTACTGTAGCCAGACCCTCTACCACACGGCCCTGTGGTTCTGGTGCTGCAAGGCTGAGTGTGTTCCTCTGACTGCCCTCCATTCCATCCAGTATGATATCACCGCTCCTGGAGAGTATATCAGGCCAAAGCAGTGTGATCATTAAATGCCCATGCCGCAAATCTTCTTAATTATTATCCTTCCTCTCTATCCTTTTAATGAGAGGACTATCCACAGATAATGCGGGTAATTGGACAATGGGCTTCACTCATTCAATTATTGACCAGTGAATCTGTTAAAGAATGGATGTGCAATACGCATCTCTTTCGCTGGCTCAAGCTCTTGGGTTTAATCTACCTTAGGTAAATCATGAGACAGAGCCCTACTAAGGCTTCTATGTTGATAAACCCACATAGTTAAGAGCTTCTTTATAAGCATAAAAAAGGGGAATTGATTGGATCACCTTCCAATAGAAGTGACCAAGTAGTTACATTGCATCCAGTACAGACATTATACACCAGCTAGTCAGCATACTTCTGAACTGTACTGCATCAATGCTGTTCCTTGTATGCACTAACCAAATGTGTCCTCTTCATATAAAGCAAATATACCATTAGGATGATTGAATTTTGTCCAAAAGCTATTGCAATTGAGGCGAGTGCTCTAGCTATTTATCTCAATGACGGCTTCAGCCCCCCAAAATGTGGCAAACCAATTCCAGCAGTGGTGTGACAGCCACTGTATCGGATAACGTTAAAGTATCACAATGAGGCCTGATGGTCATTGAGTGGCAGAAAAAAAGATGTCAGGGGGGAAAACATGGTTACCCTCTGCTTCCGCTAAGGGCTCAAACTCAGTCCTGTACCCCCCACCATCCCCCCCCCCCGTCCCCCGTCCCCCCCAGCACCACACAGCTGATTCAAAAAAACAAAGCTTGATGATGAGTTGGTTATTTGAATCAGGACCGAGTTTGAGAAACCCCGCGTTACACCACAAACATGTGGTCCTTCTGGTTTTCAACCAACTTTTACTCCCTGTTCATGGGTGGTTGTAGACAGGTGTTGGCAATGCAAGGATGAAAGATTGTGGGTAAGAGAATCAACATTCCGGTCTCAGGAGAAAAAAAAATATATTTATTTTCCCATCTGGACCCCCACTTAATGCTCAATTGAAAATGTCACTCCCTGGATGGAAGAGTTCTCCGGTCTGAGTGAATTTCCAACCTAAAGGCAAAATCTACAAACCACAGTGAAAGCCTCAGAGAGTGGGAGAATTCCCGCACTGATCATCCAATTTGGCTGATAGCAGTGCATGAAAAAGCACAGGGGAAGAATCTCACAGGAATCCTCCATCACCCAGCAGCTTCAGTGTGAAAACAGCAGCCCTAGCTGCAGACGCAGTGCATTAATCATGAGCAGACAAACACCATGTTGTGTCTGTTAGTAATTGTGAATCTCAACCACACTTAGCCTATAGCTACTCGCAACATGAGCTGATAAACCACTCAATTACCAGTTCAGTATATGGGACGCATCCCTTACAAACACATCCATATGACAGCATTACAAAAGGCTGTTTGTTTGGTGTCAGTAATGGATTGACACAAATTGTATCATGTTGTAAAATAAGTAAATATGCATACGTTAGGTTGACATACTCTAGTATACCTTCGATAGCTTTGCTGGGGAGGTGAGAGGGACACAAAGCTGTGTCATCTGATTCATGTGGTAAATAGCAGGGCAAAGAGAGGAAGGGTTTATTCAGCCATGTTTAGTAGTGGGGAGAGAGGTGCTTTAGAGAACGGATCAGACAGAAACATGTGACACTGCTGCTGATACTGCTAAAACACAATGTGCTTTCCAGTGGACATACTGTGCTCGTGTTAATAACCATTCCCTGCAATATTCACACCTCTAGCTACAATCATTATCATAATTGTTACCAAATACTGTACCCTGACTTTTAATTGCCATATCATTAATTTCCAATTTGAATGAGTTCCTGGCAGAGATGATTTCATTTTCAAATTGACATCCCCACTCGAATTATTTAATATAAACACGCTGATAAAAAAAAATACTAATATCTCAAGGGGCAAATAGTTTGGGCATGGAAATGAGTGTAATGTGGTTAGGAAGCAGACGCAACTGTATCAAGAACCATGCCCTTATGATGTCTCTCCCTCTGTCTTTAATACAAATATGCCCTTCAACTTAAGTGTCATCATGCTTTCCACACTCCAAATAAACCCTGTCTTCTCTCACCCCCTTTTCAAGATAAAATACCAGTCGTTTAAGTGTAATAGTCATTGCCAACAGTATGAAATAATAAACCATTCATTAAATCTGGATACATGTGGCAACTTATTTAATAAAGATTCTTAAAAGTCAAATTAATTGCAGTCGTTAGTGCTCGTTTAAAACATATCGATTTAAACATAACAACATGTTCAAATAATGTATCCTGCAACAGCCATCCTCGTCCCTCTCTTGAGCTTTCCTCACACCACATTGTAATCAACAGATTGTTAGACACGTATTGTCTGGGCTCGTGACAAAGCCTGATCTATGGGGTTGAAGAGAATGTTCGTAATCCATCCATTGCCGCAATTTATTATCTTATTATAATTGTATACACAAACATTGCAGTGATTTAGGTGACATAGTGGAAAGATGAAATCCGTTTATATTAAAAGGGTTGCTCACCCCTGGGACACATCCCCAGCAACACCTTTCAATGATCAGGCTTTTAACAACATGGTTATTGTTTTATTGATCAGGGTTTTATTGCAGATTTGACACCCATGTTATGTTTTAATCGAACTGCATATCATTTTTAGACACATATTTTACGAGATTACGACTGCAATTCATTTAATAACTATTATTTTTTTCAGTGATTTCAGTCTTAACGAGGTTTGTGGAAGAGTGCTCCATTGGTCTTTGGCCCTGTGTTGTCACTCATGCACTCTCCTGCACGGTGGCGCAGCGCCGTGACCTTAATGGAACGCTACGGAAATGGCCAATCGAGCTACGTCCGCACTCCAAGCTCATTGCAGAGCCTCACTCTTTTGTTCAGAGAAGTGATATCGCTATTAAGGAAGCCATTCATGGCCATATAATTCCTCCTTTCTACACTTAAAAGCTCCAAGTTTATGGGGAAATTATACAATTTAGCCTCTGCTCAAAAGTACTTTGGTGATGTATCATTTTTCAAGCAGTGTACCTAAAAGGAAAGAAATAACCATTTTCTATGAAGAAAAGAACGATTAATATCTTCTTTTTTTTTTGCACACTCTTTAAGCAACATTGGCTTTACACACAGTAAATCAGCAAAACATCCAGACTCCATATGATGCATTGGCAGCTAAAAGAGGCTAGGGGAAACAGGACATATCTGGGTGTCAAGCTGAAATTACCCTCTATATGGAAAGAGAGAAAAAAGGGGCCACTGTTAGTCAATACCCTGTATCGGAGTTTCCTTTCCTTCTATCTCTAGAATCTGCTGAACGTGGCACCATTTATCTATCACAATAATTATTCATTAATTGTTCATCTCATCCTCTATAATTGAGGACAGATCTGGAACACCATTAGCTGTGATAATAAAGAGAGCGATACCTCCCGCCCACCTGAGCACACGGGGAAAAGCTTCCTGTTCTGGTTCTTTGTGGCCTCGTCAGCAAATGTATTCTTTTGCACTGAGCAGTAGTTAACAACTTATAGGTTTGTCAAACCAATTTAATTCTTTTTAAATCTTCATAGCAATTATCTTTTTGCATAATCAGTTCCAGGACCTTGGGGGTCTACTGGGTCTTATAACGTCTTTAAAATAATTGTTCAGTGAGTAATTTTAAGTTTTGCGGAAATTGCTTAATAATCAGATCTAAAAGTCAATATTTGGCTGGGAAACTAAGTTGTAGATGGGGAGGACTTCATGCAACTCGCAAAATGAAAAAGGGGATTGCAAAAGAAATGTAAAATTGAAATTTCACAAAGTAAGTGCCAATCTTACACACAGATGAGCAGTCTATTTCACTATATAGCTGAGTGAGTGTGTGTTTCTTTTGTTAACAAAAATAAAAGAAATCATATGGGTGTTAATGTGTGAGTGAGTTTGTGTGCGTATGTGGGTGTGTATGGGACTTTAATTAGTAAGTCCCCAAAGGTGTCCAAAACCAGTCTGATCATTTTTTGTGATGATTCATTTAGTTGATTATTGTATCGAATGGTATATTAATGCCTTAGTTCAATATCATACCATTGTACAGAATGCAATGTCTGATAAAATGTGCAATTTAGGCCTACACACACTAACAGTGGGATCATAATCACACGATGCCATCAAAGTCATATCAAATCAAAAAGAGCTAATCGTGGAATAGAACTATAGTATCTTGAAATATTAGCAGCTGTTAGAGACCTTAACATGGTAGTGTGCAATCTACCTCGAGCGATGAACATTTGAGAGACACGGTATCATACTTTAAAGGGAGGGGGGGATGGGATTTTAGATTTGTCCCAATTAACCTGGTAATGAGATGTATCTGAGTCTTTATTAATGACGTTAATGAGAGAGATAAATTGACAATGTGTAAAAACAGTGTTGGCATATCAATGAGACGCCAGCATCAGTGCAGAGAGAACACACTCAGAAGGTATGATGGGACAAAAGAAGTACAGGCAGGACCAAGGCAGGATCCCTTTAATAGCAAGGACAAATAAAATTAAATACAGGTCTCACCCACTGTTACCCTTGACTCCTAAAGTATATATGAATCACGGCTCGTATTACGGCTTTGACACAGCCACCAGGGTTTCTTTATGAACACTACTTAGGAAGCATCTCATAATGTGCACCAGCTAAACCCAATCATAATCTGTCTTGCGCAATAACAACAAGACAATACTTTACCGAAAGCGTCTGATGTCATATCATCATTACACTAATAGTAAAAGCTTTGGCTAATCTTAGCCCCCACCCAATTAGTCATTTTAAACGGCTTATTGGTGAAAAAGCATCAAAGATCAATTGAAACATTTAGAAGGTGGCTACTCTATATCACTTCCAACATTGATTATCTCCGAGGCTCAAATTGGTCTCTAACAATAGTCGTTTCACAGAACGTCCTTATGGATTTTCAATGATCAAAATGTGACAACATTAGGCAGGCTTTGCTTTCTGTGTAAGATGATATGTCAAAAATAAGGAGTGTTTCAAACACAGTTCCCTTTGATTGGCATACAGATGCAATTTGACCTACGGACCTATTGTATATTGTCACAGCAAAATAATCCTACAGCAAAATAATCCTACAGCAAAATAATCCTGCAGCAAAATAATCCTGCAGCAAAATAATCCTACAGCAAAATAATCCTGCAGCAACAGGATTTGAACATTTAGTCCGTAATGTTGTTTGATCGGTAGTTATGGCTATTAAGTGGCCAAAAGTAGGCTACATGAAAGTGCAACACGGTTCAAATAATGTATATATATATATTTTATTGTAACTGTGTGTTAGTGTGGATTTACGGTGAAGCTTATCTGCATTTCCTGCATTTCCTGCAGGAAAACATTCTCAGCATCAAAAGAGTGATCAAATTAAGATCCTACATCTGTAGGTGCAATGGGATTGGCCTACAGTAGGTTTTGCCACATTCTACAGGGACCATTACTGCTCTGTTTTATTATAAAGTTCTACAGAGGAATAAACTAAAATAATGCCAATACTTTTAGTTATAGTGATGATAAGACCTGAGAGTACATTTTTTTTTAAACCATAAATACATTTCAATAAGCCAGTGGGGAAAAGTCAGACAGAACAAAGGAATTAACCCAAGTCTTTCATCTCCAAATGCAGATCAACATTTTGAACAAACCTATCACACTCTCATTTGAACACCACCAAACACCTGCTCTGAAATACCAGGATGTTTATTAAGGATAATCATTTTGGCCTCGATAATAAATTAAATAAAGACTATTTGGTTGAGTACAGTACAGTGAAATAAACCGCCTGAAACCATCGTGGAACTTCTGAAATCAGAACAATAGTGCATAAGCCTTAATAGAAGAAATCTATTTAGCCATTTACTGGGTTGAATAACTTCAAGGCTTTTGCAAGGACCCCACGGAGCCTCCCAGAGTCCCTGGTGGGCCCATCGCCTTAGGAAACCCACATATCCTCCACTGAAGACAGAGGCGATCCCCAGTTGGTTTCAGTCATATGCTGTTATACTCCAAAGAATCAAATTTCCCTCCCCATTCCATATTTCTATGATTTATTTCATTTTGTAAGGTCATTTATCTGCAGTCTTAATTTGGAAACATTGATTTCTCTCCTCAATGTCAGCCTGCAAGAGTTCCCCCCCACCCCACACACAGTGTCATTTGACTGTCATGGAGGTATTGTAGGCAGGTGTCCTTAGACATGTTCAAGGTGTTGAAGTCATTTGAGACTGGTTCAATTAGAGAGAGATGGCATTATTGAGTACTTAATGAGTTGGGCTGGTACACTCCCTAAAGGTATCGTAAGGTGATGTATGTCTACAGGAAAGCAGGCCTACAGTAAGTGGATCAGTAAAAAAGGTAAGAAAAGATGCCCAGGGCACGGATAGAGTACTAAGGTAATCTCAGTGGTAATGGAAAATTACCCAGTGCATAACTCCTACGAAAACTACACATTTAAATATACTTTCCCTATGCGACTTACCTAGATCATTCAAAGTCGGTCAGAAAAGGCTTCTTTGATTTCATGCTTCATTCCCTCTCAAGCAAGGGCCAATTCTCCATGGTGATCCGTGAGGGATTAGCACCTAATCCTGTGTGGAAACACTTTAATGTTAGTATTGGAGGTAAAATTCACTACCCAGTTTTTGCACTAAGTAGCGTTTCTCCCTCTGCTAGGTACTGATTCATTGATGTCTTTAAACAAATGTCAAGCTGTCAGCTTAAAATACATATTTTCGTCAGTCTCTTGGAATAGGTAATTTGGAGGTAATGCAAATCCTGTTGCCAGGTTTATTCAACTTTAAGACTCCATATACAGTTCTGCAATTATTCAAACAAACAAACTATTGCTCATCCATGAAATGTGTGGTTTACATCATTTATTTACCTGTGAATGATTAATATAGGCTATAGAAGTGACAAAACACGTGAACGTACCCAGCCCAATATAACCAATTTCAAATAAAAGACTGATTTAGAGTTGAATATGACATCAGTTCTTCCATTGTCTTTGTTTCAAGGTGACAGGGAGGCTGGTCTCTTCACCAGACCTGTCTATGACATTTATCCTCCACAGACCTCATTGGACAAGATGCACCTCTGACCCTATGCTATGTTCCACTAACTATGACATTGAGACTGCTGAAGAATCCTACAACCCTGTCCATCCAACTCTTTCTTTGAAACACCTGCCATCAGGACCACACAAAAACACACACGCACACGCGCGCACACGCACACGCACACACACACTCAGAAAGAGAGATGGAGAAAGAGAAAAAGAGAGAAGAAAGAGAGAGCAGAGAGAAAGAGGGAGAAAAAGAGAGGGAGAGAGAGTAATAAAAAGACATGTTTACTGTTGTAAATAATGGAGTGCATTACAAGGGCCCTGAATCAGTGGGTAAACTGCCACTTAGATGTACTGTAATTTGTACCTGAACTTGATCTCAGACTCAGGCCATCACACACGTCTACATTAAGGAATGCTCTAATGGGTGTCATGTCAGCCACTGCGACTTTTCTGCAGTCTCAGGCCCAAAACACATTTCATGTTGAGTACCTTTCCATAAAAGTTAAATTGTCTATATTCACCTGCATGATGTATGATTGAAGTAGAACAATGATAGATGGAAACCAGCTGTCACAGCCAACTGATGCTGAGGATAACAATAATTACGAATTTGGCATGACATACAATCACATACTGTAGCTTGGTCTTAGTGAAATACTTAAAGTTTCTTCATGTTATACGGTAGCATACAATACTTCAATAGGTTTTAAATGACAAAAGTGCGTGTGTCTGTGTGTTTAAAATATGAGAAAAGCCCTCCCTCTAAATTCTCCTCAGGAGTCATATTTACCACTTGAGCAATGCCACTGTGTGCTAAACATATGCAAACACAGCAGGGCATCATTTTAAATGCAATTTTAATGTCAAGTCTAATTCGTGTAAATTGGTAGGCTTTAATTTACACTAATTAGTGTAAATTGGTAGGCTTTAAATTTGAATGCCGCTCAATGTCAATGTTTCACTGCAAAGCCCCACTTTGGTACTATTGTTTTGAAGGCCCACGTTGTGATGTGGAAGGGACTGTAAGTTACTGGAGTACCACATTGTAAATGCACTACAACTCCTACAGCATTGGCAAGTTTTCTTTGATTGGCCTATAATTACAACACCGTTTACAACATTCTAGGATTTCAAATGTCTAGTTGTGATGATTCACTTGCAGTCGCATGCATTTGATTGTCTACCTGTGGCCGAGTTTGTGCCTATAGGATAGAGGTTTACTATATGTAGCAGAGTTAAAAACGTGCCGTAAGCTCCATAGTTAACTTGAAATGTCGCAGACGGCGCTATCCAATTGGATCCTTTTGTATAGCTCAATTGGTTGGTACATTGTCAAGGAGTGCAGTCAAGTGTGGTTTACGAGCAGAGGATCATTAGTTCTGGAGGAATACTGTTAGCAGCACACTGACGTCGGTTTCACTGGTACCGTGACCCGAATCCACAGTTGGGCTCAGCTCAACGGCCAGGGTCGCTCCCTGTGTAGTGAATTTAGAAGGGGTGAGTGTAGTACAGGGACATTGGAGAAAGCAGCCGCACACTGATGTAGGTTTCATATCATTTCTGTTAGATTAGCTACCACAGCATTCACAACATTATTAGGTAGCCTACCAAATAGATTTTCTAATAAAGTAATAAGGCCCGAGGAGGTGTGGTACATGGCCAATATACCACAGCTAAGGGCTGTTCGTAGGCACGACGCAGTACCTGGACACAGCCCTTAGCCGTGGTATATTGGCCAAATATCACAAACCCCTGAGGTGCCTAATTGCTATTATAAACTGGTTACCAACATAATTAGAGCAGTAAAAATAAATGTTTTTTCATACCCGTTGTACACGGTCTGATATACCATGGCTGTCAGCCAATCAACATTCAGGGCTCGAACCACCGAGTTTATAACATGCTATATTTACTTGTGGTTTGAGAAATGCACAGCTTCATTCACTTTGCCTCAGTTTGTTTGGTTTACATGCTACATCATGTTCCTATCTCAGACAACCATTTGGTTTATGAAACTTTACTCAATAGGCTAATTATTTTACATGGTCTGTATTTTTCCATCATTCCAATGAATTCATTACTTACTTTAGATATGTTAATAGCCAGCTCACTCACATTGGGCGCGTTCCTCTGCCCAGGCATTGCTGACGCATGCCAGATCTTACAATACCTGGATAGGTATATTATGTATCAGCTATCCTCATCATATGTTATAGCAATGGCGATTGCTATAGCAACGATGATGTGGCATGCAACCATTGATTGATGCATGCAACGTCTGACTAGGGTAACGTGACCGTTGTTTCTCGTGCTTCGGACGTCGCTTCCTGGTCATAGGGCAAGGGGATGAGCCGAATTGGGTGACCATTCATACCGAGTTTGGAGGCGCACATTTTTGTGCATGGGTTTAGTTAAGTTTTGAGAATATGTATTGCCATGGACGTTTTGTTCTATGCAGGTTCATTCATGGTGGTATTCCATTTATTATGAGTGTAGCATAATACTCTACTGAGCTGTGTTTTAGAGAGATTTCACCTCTCTGGAGAAGTAAGTTGGTATAACCCAATCCAAGGACCAACTGGTAATTATGCACGTATGTTTCAGGCCTCCGGGACTATAGGAAGGGGTCTACCTGCCTGCTAGCCAAAGAGCTTGAGCATCAGTCGCTAAGGTCGAGAATATGGTCCATAGATAATGCAATCATACAACATTCAACCAACCTTAACCTGCTGATATTTATTAGTTCTAGACTTGGATGCTTCCGATGACTTAAAAACTCCTGTTTCTAATTGCAGGTGGAATTTCAATAACAAGGAAATATTCAGAAAGGTACTGTAATAAATCCACTTTTTGCACTTAGCGAGGAGTTCCCTCGCCATTTTAGCTGCCGGACATCTCACATTTCCCAACTTCTTTGCAGGAACTAGACAGTTCAAAGCGACGTGCAGAAGATGACAGCGAGTCACAGATCGTGTCACTCAGTGTGACCCAAACAAAGATCTACACACATGCAAGTGGCATTTCTCATTTGGTAGACTGACTCACTCATCCCCATCAGATAGGGCAGCATCAAAGGCACTCTATTTTTGTCTGTCTCTGGCCATCGCTCTGCTGACATCTGCTCTGCTGATGTTGTTGAAGCTCTGTCTCGATTGTGCTCGGTCTCGATTGTTCTCACTCGGTACAGAAAGTACATACAGTGCATTCGGTAAAGTATATATTCTAAAATGGATGAAATAGTTTTTCCCCTAATCAATATACACACAACACCAAATAATGACCAATCAAAAACAGGTTTTTAGAATTTTTAGCCAATTTATAAAACATTAAAACCAGACATACCTTATTTACTTAGGTATTCAGATCCTTTGCTGTGAGACTCGAAATTGAGCTCAGGTGCATCCTGTTTCCATTGATCATCCTTGAGATGTTTCTACTACTTGATTGGAGTCCACCTGGGGTAAATTCAATTGATTGGACATGATTTGGAAAGGCACAACCTGTCTGTATAAGGTCCCACAGTTGACAGTGCATGTCAGGGTAAAAGCCAAGCCATGAGGTCGAAGGAATTGTCCGCAGAGCTCTGAGACAAGATTGTGTCGAGCCAAGACAAAGCAGGAGTGGCTTCGGGACAAGTCTCTGAATGTCCTTGAGTGGCCCAGCCAGAGCCCGGACTTGAACCTGATCAAACATCTCTGGAGAAACTCGAAAATAGTTGTGCAGAGTCCAAACTTGTAGCGTCACAACCAAGAAGACTCGGGGCTG
Organism: Oncorhynchus mykiss; assembly: GCF_013265735.2. NCBI lineage: Eukaryota > Metazoa > Chordata > Actinopteri > Salmoniformes > Salmonidae > Oncorhynchus > Oncorhynchus mykiss. The sequence goes on from NC_048571.1 coordinate 46,277,656, forward strand.
AAATCTCTGCCAAAGGTGCTTCAACAAAGTACTGAGGAAAGGGTCTGAATACTTATGTAAATGTAATATATTTTGTTGTTGTTGTTTTTAATCAATTTGAAAAACCTGTTTTTGCTTTGTCGTTATGGGGTGTTGTGTGCCGATTGATGAAGGGAAAAAACAATTTAATACTTTTTAGAACAAGGTTGTAACGTAACAAAATGTGGAAAAAGTCAAAGGGTCTGAATACTTTCCGAATGCACACTGATTTATGGAGATCCACCTGCAACTGGAATTAGAAGTTTATTAAACAGAAGTCTAGAAGACATATTTTTCCGAAATGTAAGCAAGGTTCATTTTAGGTTGTCAATGAAAGGTTAAGATACGTATTTTACGGACGTTGAAAATAATATGTTACAGACGTTGAAATCAAGTTCATTTTTGGTCCTGAATGAAAGTTTTAACCACACACACATTCTCAATGAAGTAAGAATTATATCACAATAATAATGTTTTAATCCATGTAATATACAGTTGAAGTCGGAAGTTTACATACACACTCAGTTTTTCAAAATTCCTGACACTTAATCCTTGTAACAATTCCCTGTCTCACCACTTTATTTTAAGAAAGTGAAATGTCAGAATAATAGTAGAAGGATTTATTTCAGCTTTATTTCTTTCATCACATTCCCAGTGGGTCAGAAGTTTACATACACTCAATTAGTATTTGGTAGCATTGCCTTTAAATTGTTTAATTTTGGTCAAATGTTTTTGGGAAGCCGTTCACAAGCTTCCCATAATAAGTGAATTTTGGCCCATTCCTCCTGACAGAGCTGGTGTAACTGAGTCAGGTTTGTAGGCCTCCTTGCTCCCGCACACTTTTTCAGTTCTGCCCACAAATGTTCTATAGAATTGAGGTCAGGGCTTTGTGATGGCTACTTCAATACCTTGACTTTGTTGTCCTTAAGCCATTTTGCCACAACTTTGGAAGTACAGTGCCTTGCGAAAGTATTCGGCCCCCTTGAACTTTGCGACCTTTTGCCACATTTCAGGCTTCAAACATAAAGATATAAAACTGTATTTTTTGTGAAGAATCAACAACAAGTGGGACACAATCATGAAGTGGAACGACATTTATTGGATATTTCAAACTTTTTTAACAAATCAAAAACTGAAAAATTGGGCGTGCAAAATTATTCAGCCCCTTTACTTTCAGTGCAGCAAACTCTCTCCAGAAGTTCAGTCAGGATCTCTGAATGATCCAATGTTGACCTAAATGACTAATGATGATAAATACAATCCACCTGTGTGTAATCAAGTCTCCGTATAAATGCACCTGCACTGTGATAGTCTCAGAGGTCCGTTAAAAGCGCAGAGAGCATCATGAAGAACAAGGAACACACCAGGCAGGTCCGAGATACTGTTGTGAAGAAGTTTAAAGCCGGATTTGGATACAAAAAGATTTCCCAAGCTTTAAACATCCCAAGGAGCACTGTGCAAGCGATAATATTGAAATTGAAGGAGTATCAGACCACTGCAAATCTACCAAGACCTGGCCGTCCCTCTAAACTTTCAGCTCATACAAGGAGAAGACTGATCAGAGATGCAGCCAAGAGGCCCATGATCACTCTGGATGAACTGCAGAGATCTACAGCTGAGGTGGGAGACTCTGTCCATAGCACAACAATCAGTTGTATATTGCACAAATCTGGCCTTTATGGAATAGTGGCAAGAAGAAAGCCATTTCTTAAAGATATCCATAAAAAGTGTCGTTTAAAGTTTGCTACAAGCCACCTGGGAGACACACCAAACATGTGGAAGAAGGTGCTCTGGTCAGATGAAACCAAAATGGAACTTTTTGGCAACAATGCAAAACGTTATGTTTGGCGTAAAAGCAACACAGCTGAACACACCATCCCCACTGTCAAACATGGTGGTGGCAGCATCATGGTTTGGGCCTGCTTTTCTTCAGCAGGGACAGGGAAGATGGTTAAAATTGATGGGAAGATGGATGGAGCCAAATACAGGACCATTCTGGAAGAAAACCTGATGGAGTCTGCAAAAGACCTGAGACTGGGACGGAGATTTGTCTTCCAACAAGACAATGATCCAAAACATAAAGCAAAATCTACAATGGAATGGTTCAAAAATAAACATATACAGGTGTTAGAATGGCCAAGTCAAAGTCCAGACCTGAATCCAATCGAGAATCTGTGGAAAGAACTGAAAACTGCTGTTCACAAATGCTCTCCATCCAACCTCACTGAGCTCGAGCTGTTTTGCAAGGAGGAATGGGAAAAAATGTCAGTCTCTCGATGTGCAAAACTGATAGAGACATACCCCAAGCGACTTACAGCTGTAATCACAGCAAAATGTGGTGCTACAAAGTATTAACTTAAGGGGGCTGAATCATTTTGCACGCCCAATTCTTCAGTTTTTGATTTGTTAAAAAAGTTTGAAATATCCAATAAATGTCGTTCCACTTCATGATTGTGTCCCACTTGTTGTTGATTCTTTACAAAAAAATACAGTTTTATATCTTTATGTTTGAAGCCTGAAATGTGGGAAAAGGTCGCAAAGTTCAAGGGGGCCGAATACTTTTGCAAGGCACTGTATGCTTGGGGTCATTGTCCATTTGGAAGACCCATTTGCGACCAAGCTTTATCTTCTTGACTGATATCTTGAGATGTTTCATCAATATATCCACATAATTTTCCTGCCTCATGATGCCATCTATTTTGTGAAGTGCACCTCTTGCAGCAAAGCACCACCACAACATGATGCTGCCACCCCCGTGCTTCACGGTTGGGATGGTGTTCTTTGACTTGCAAGCCTCCCCCTTTTCCAACAAACATAACGATGGTCATTATGGCCAAACAGTTCTATTTTTGTTTCATCAGACCAGAGGACATTTCTCCAAAAAGTACGATCTTTGTCACCATGTGCAGTTGCAAACCGTAGTCTGGCGGTTTTGGAGCAGTGGCTTCTTCCATGCTAAGTGGCCTTTCAGGTCGATGTGTCGATATAGGACCAGTGGTGTTATACTTGCGTACTATTGTTTGTACTGATGAAAGTGGCACCTTTAGGCATTTGGAAATTGCTCCCAAGGATGAACCAGACTTGTATAGGTATACAATTTTCTTTCACAGGTCTTGTCTGATTTCTTTTGATTTTCCCATGATGTCAAGCAAAGAAGCACAGAGTTTAAAGGTAGGCCTTGAAATACATCCACAGGTACACCACCAATTGACTCAAATTATGTAAATTAGCCTATCAGAAGATTCTAAAGCCATGACATAATATTCTGGAATTTTCCAAGCTGTTTAAAGACACAGTCAACTTATTGTATGTAAACTTCTGACCCATTGGAATTGTGATACAGGAAATTATAAGTGAAATAATCTGTCTGTAAACAATTTTTGGAAAAATTACTTGGGTCATGCACAAAGTAGATGTCCTAACCGGTTTGCCAAAACTATAGTTTGTTAACAAGAAATTAGTGGAGTGGTTGAAAAATGAGTTTTAATGACTCCAACCTAGGTGTATGTAAACTTCCGACTTCAACTGTAGGTAAGAGGCACAAACTGAAGATTGCAACATATAACATGTATTATTCCTCCCATCTGTCACATTCACTTATGCTAGCTTTTTCAAAAGTTTTAAAACTGGCAAAGATGATGTTCAAAGTAGTCCAACCTAGAGAATAAACCTACAGACCACATCAACTACAATAACATTCTCAGTAACGGTTACATAAATATTTTCTTCTTCCTATGACAGCGATATGTGGTTGATTATCTACCTTAGCTAAATGCACTTAATGTATATCACTCTGTATAAGAGTGCCTTCTGAATAACTCAAATGAAAATTATAGACATCTATATTTCGGACAAATATAGTCCGGTCCGGACCGGCCTAAATCTGAAACAATTATAGATGTCTATATTTGGGCCAAATCAAGGTTGTTACTGACTGGACCAAATCTCAACCAAACATAGATCATGGACATTGAAATCAAGGACAGTCCGGACCACACCATTATACTATGAAACAAAGATAAATTATGTGAAGAATGATAGTAAAAAGCTTCGAGAACCTCTTAGAACCACCCACCCCGGATCCGGGAGAATTGTCGTCAACAACGCTGAATAGCATAGCGCCACAGTCAAATAATATTACTAGAAAATATTCATATTAATATGTGCAATATAGGAAAACACAGTTTAGCCTTTTGTTAATCCACCTGTCGTCTCAGATTTGGAAATTATGCTTTACAGCGAAAGCAATACAAGCATTTGTGTAAGTTTAACGATTGCTCGACAAAACAATAAGTACACCTAGCATCAGGTAACTTGGTCACGTAAATCAGAAAAGCAATCAAATTAATCGTTTACCTTTGAAGATCTTCGGATGTTTTCACTCACGAGACTCCCAGTTAGACAACAAATGTTCCTTTTGTTCCATAAAGATATTGTTTACATGTCAACAGAAACATGTCAAAAGTTTTTTATAATCAATCTTCAGGGTGTTTTTCAAATATCTATTCGATAATATATCAACCGGGACAGTTGGCTTTTCACTAGGACCGGGAGTAACAATGGCCGCCTCTCTCTTTTGCGCACAAATCACTCTGAGAGCCCCCACTTGTCCACTTACGCAATGTGGTCGTTAATGCTCATTCTTCAAAACAAAAGCCTGAAACTATGTCTAAAGGCTGTTGACACCTTAGGGAATGTTGACACCTTAGGGAATATGGTTGATATCCCTTTCAATGGGCAATAGGGATGCATAGGAACACAGGGGTTTCAAAATAAGTCACTTGGATTGGATTTCTCTCAGGCTTTCGCCTGCCATATCAGTTGAATGAGGACCCAAAAGCGAATTAATGTAAACAGAGCTTCTTTAATAACCAAACATAGGTAGGCTCAGATGGACCGGCAGATTCCGACAGGACAGGACAAGGTTGCAGCAAACATGACGATAGTCTGGTTCAGGCATGACTAACACAAACAAGAATCCGACAAAGACAGGAGCAGAAAGAGAGAGAGATATAGAGACCTAATCAGAGGGAAAAAGGGAACAGGTGGGAAAAGGGGTGAACGAGGTAGTCAGAGAAGACAAGGGACAGCTGGGGGAAAGAGGGGGAGAAAAGGTAACCTAACACGACCAGCAGAGGGAGACAGGGTGAAGAGAAAGGACAGAAACAAGACACAACATGACAGTACATGACAGTACCCCCCCACTCACCGAGCGCCTCCTGGCGCACTCGAGGAGGAAGCCTGGCGGCAACGGAGGAAATCATCGATCAGCGCACGGTCCAGCACGTCCCGAGAGGGAACCCAACTCCTCTCCTCAGGACCGTACCCCTCCCAATCTACTAGGTACTGATGACCACGGCCCCGAGGACGCATGTCCAAAATCCTACGGACCCTGTAGATGGGTGCGCCCTCGACAAGGATGGGGGGGGGGGGGGGAAGACGAGCGGGGGCGCGAAGAACGGGCTTGACACAGGAGACATGGAAGACCGGGTGGACGCGACGAAGATATCGCGGCAGAAGAAGTCGCACTGCGACAGGGTTAATGATTTGAGAAATACGGAACGGACCAATGAACCGCGGGGTCAACTTGCGAGAAGCGGTCTTAAGGGGAAGGTTCTGAGTGGAGAGCCAAACTCTCTGACCGCGACAATATCTTGGACTCTTAGTTCTACGCTTATTAGCAGCTCTCACAGTCTGCGCCCTATAACGGCAAAGTGCAGACCTGACCCTCTTCCAGGTGCGCTCGCAACGTTGGACAAAAGCCTGAGCGGAGGGGACGCTGGACTCGGCGAACTGAGATGAGAACAGCGGAGGCTGGTACCCGAGGCTACTCTGAAAAGGAGATAGCCCGGTCGCAGACAAAGGAAGCGAGTTGTGGGCGTATTCTGCCCAGGGGAGCTGTTCTGACCAAGACGCAGGGTTGCGAAAAGAAAGACTGCGTAAGATGCGACCAATAGTCTGATTGGCCGTTCTGCTTGACCGTTAGACTGGGGGTGAAAGCCGGAAGAGAGACTGACGGAAGCCCCAATCAAACGGCAAAACTCCCTCCAAAATTGAGACGTGAATTGCGGACCTCTGTCCGAAACGACGTCTGACGGAAGGCCATGAATTCTGAAAACATTCTCGATGATGATTTGTGCCGTCTCTTTAGCAGAAGGAAGCTTAGCAAGGGGGATAAAATGAGCCGCCTTAGAGAACCTGTCGACAACCGTAAGAATAACAGTCTTCCCCGCTGACGAAGGCAGTCCGGTGACAAAATCTAAGGCGATGTGAGACCACGGTCGAGAGGGAATGGGAAGCGGCCTGAGACGGCCGGCAGGAGGGGAGTTACCGGACTTAGTCTGCGCGCAGACCGAACAAGCAGCCACGAAGCGACGCGTGTCATGCTCCCGGGTGGGCCACCAAAAACGCTGGCGAATGGAAGCAAGCGTACCCCGAACGCCAGGGTGGCCGGCTAACTTGGCAGAGTGAGCCCACTGAAGAACGGCCAGACGAGTAGGAACGGGAACGAAAAGAAGGTTCCTAGGACAGGCGCGCGGCGACGGAGTTTGAGTGAGTGCTTGCTTTACCTGCCTCTCAATTCCCCAGACAGTCAACCCGACAACACGCCCCTCAGGGAGAATCCCCTCGGGGTCAGTGGAGGCTACTGAAGAACTGAAGAGACGAGATAAAGCATCAGGCTTGGTGTTCTTAGAGCCCGGACGATAAGAAATCACGAACTCGAAACGAGCGAAAAACAGCGCCCAGCGCGCCTGACGCGCATTAAGTCGTTTGGCAGAACGGATGTACTCAAGGTTCCTATGGTCAGTCCAAACGACAAAAGGAACGGTCGCCCCCTCCAACCACTGTCGCCATTCGCCTAGGGCTAAGCGGATGGCGAGCAGTTCGCGGTTTCCCACATCATAGTTACGTTCCGACGGCGACAGGCGATGAGAAAAATACGCGCAAGGGTGGACCTTGCCGTCAGAGAGGGAGCGCTGAGAAAGAATGGCTCCCACGCCCACCTCTAACGCGTCAACCTCGACAACGAACTGTCTAGTGACGTCAGGTGTAACAAGGATAGGTGCGGATGTAAAACGATTCTTGAGGAGATCAAAAGCTCCCTGGGCGGAAACGGACCACCTAAAGCACGTCTTGACAGAAGTAAGGGCTGTGAGAGGAGCTGCCACCTGACCGAAATTACGGATGAAACGACGATAGAAGTTCGCGAAGCCGAGAAAGCGCTGCAGCTCGACGCGTGACTTAGGGACGGGCCAATCAATGACAGCTTGGACCTTAGCGGGATCCATCTTAATGCCTTCAGCGGAAATAACAGAACCGAGAAATGTGACGGAGGAGGCATGAAAAGAGCACTTCTCAGCCTTCACAAAAAGACAATTCTCTAAAAGGCGCTGGAGGACACGTCGAACGTGCTGAACATGAATCTGGAGTGACGGTGAAAAAATCAGGATATCGTCAAGGTAAACGAAAACAAAGATGTTCAGCATGTCTCTCAGGACATCATTGACTAATGCCTGAAAGACAGCTGGAGCGTTAGCGAGGCCGAAAGGAAGAACCCGGTATTCAAAGTGCCCTAACGGAGTGTTAAACGCCGTCTTCCACTCGTCCCCCTCCCTGATGCGCACGAGATGGTAAGCGTTACGAAGGTCCAACTTAGTGAAAAACCTGGCTCCCTGCAGGATCTCGAAGGCTGAAGACATAAGAGGAAGCGGATAACGATTCTTCACTGTTATGTCATTCAGCCCTCGATAATCTATGCAGGGGCGCAGGGACCCGTCCTTCTTCTTAACAAAAAAAAACCCCGCTCCGGCGGGACCCCTCCCAGATTGCCGTGCCCCACTCACGAGCCCGTCCAGTAAGGAGAGATATGACGTAGGCGACACGAGCAGTGCTCCTGGAGTAAGTGTTGGGCTGGAGAGAAAACACAATATCACACTGGGTGAGGAACGAGCGGCATTCAGTGGGCTCCCCAGAGTAACACGGCGGGTTATTGATTCTGGGCTCCGGAGATTCGAAAGCCCTGGAAGTGGCCGGTGGATCGAGGCGGAGATGGTGAACCTGTTCTGTGAGGTTGGAGACTTGGGTGGCCAGGGTCTCAACGGCATGTCGAGCAGCAGACAATTCCTGCTCGTGTCTGCCTAGCATCGCTCCCTGGATCTCGACGGCTGAGTGGAGAGGATCCGAAGTCGCTGGGTCCATTCTGGGTCGGATTCTTCTGTTACGGTGCGTGAATGAGGACCCAAAAGCGAATTAATGTAAACAGAGCTTCTTTAATAACCAAACATAGGTAGGCTCAGATGGACCGGCAGATTCCGACAGGACAGGACAAGGTTGCAGCAAACATGACGATAGTCTGGTTCAGGCATGACTAACACAAACAAGAATCCGACAAAGACAGGAGCAGAAAGAGAGAGAGATATAGAGACCTAATCAGAGGGAAAAAGGGAACAGGTGGGAAAAGGGGTGAACGAGGTAGTCAGAGAAGACAAGGGACAGCTGGGGGAAAGAGGGGGAGAAAAGGTAACCTAACACGACCAGCAGAGGGAGACAGGGTGAAGAGAAAGGACAGAAACAAGACACAACATGACAGTACATGACACTCACAGACAATATTTTTACAGTTTTGGAAACTTTAGAGTGTTTTCTATCATAATCTGTCAATGCATATTCTAGCATCTGGTTCTGAGAAATAGGCCGTTTACTTTGGGAACGTTATTTTTCCAAACATAAAAATAGTGCCCCCTAGCTTCAAGAGGTTAAATTAAATTTTGGGCAAAAAGGCTAACTCAGCTCTGTCATTCATTGAATCAGATGACTCATTTATCACAAAACCCACTGATATTGCCCATTACTTTAATGTTTTTTTCATTGGCAAGATTAATAAACTTAGGCATGACATGCCAGCAACCAATGCTGACAATAAACATCCAAGTATAACTGATCAAATGATGAAAGTCACGCGTTGTAATTTTGAATTACGTAAAGTGAGTGTGGAAGAAGTGAAAAGTGATTGTTGTCTATCAACAATGACAAGCCACAGGGGTCTGACAACTTGGATGGAAAATAACTGAGCATAATGGTGGACGATATTTCCACTCCTATTTGCCATATCTTCAATCTAAGCCTATTAGAAAGTGTGTGCCCTCAGGCATGAAGTAAAAGGTAAGTATACTACCCAAGAATAGTTAAGCTCCCTCTACTGCCTCAAATTGCCGATCAATCAGTCTGTTAACAACCCTTAGTAAACTTTTGGAAATAGGGGTGTTTGAGCAGATACAATTCTATTTAATGTAAATAAATTCACAACAGACTTTCCGCATGCATAAAGGGAAGGATATTCAACAAGCACGGCATGTACACACATTACTGATGATTGGTTGAGAGAAACTGATGATTAAAAGATTGTGGGAGCTGTTTTGTTAGACTTTAGTGCAGCTTTGATATTATCGATCATGCTCTGCTGCTGAAAAAATGTATGTGTTAAGGCTTTACACCCCCTACTATATTGTGAATAAAGAGTTACCTGTCTAACAGAACACAGAGGGTGTTCTTTAATGGAAGCCTATCTAACATAATCCAGGGAGAATCAGAAATACCCCAGGGCAGCTGTCTAGGCCCTTTTTTCAATATTTACTAATGACATGCAATTGGTCTTGAGTAAAGCCAGTGTGTCTATGTATGCGGATAACTATACACGTCAGCTACTACAGCAAGTGAAATCACTGCAACACTTAACAAAGAGCTTAAGTTAGTTTCAGAATGGGTGGCAAGGAATAAATTCGTCCTAAATATATATTTTTTAAACTAAAAGCATTGTATTTGGGACAAATAATTCACCAAACCCTGAACCTCAACTAAATCTTGTAATGAATAATGTGAAAATCGAACAAGTTGAGGTGACTAAACTGCTTGGGAAGAAGTCTGTCCATAATAAAGAGCTGCTCTGCTTTTTTAACAACACTGTCAACAAGGCAGGTCCTACAGGCTCTAGTTTGGTCGCACCTGGACTACTATTCAGTCATGTGACCCTTAAATGTACACGGAGAGCTAATGTTAATGAGATGCATGTAAATCTCATGGCTCAAAGTGGAGGAGATATTGACTTTATCACTACTTGTTTTTGTAAAAAGTGTTGACATGCTGAATGCACCGAGGTGTCTGTTTAAACTACTAGCACACAGCCCGTACACCCATGCATACCCCACAAGACATGTCACCAAAAGTCTCTTCACAATCTCCAAGTCAAGAGCAGACTATGGGAGGCGCACAGTACTCAATAGTGCCATGGCTACATGGAACTCTATTCCACATCAGGTAACGGATGCAATCGGTGTAATCAGATTTAAAAAACAGATAAAAATTCACCTTATGGAACTGTGGCGACTGTGAAGAGACACACAGTTACACATACACATGATAAGACACGCACTCTACACACACATACAGTACACATGGATTTTGCATTGTAGATATGTGATAGTAGAGTAGGGGCCTGAGGAAACACAATGAATGTGTCGTGTAAAGTGTTATGAATTGTAATGTCATGTAATATTTCAAATTGTATATACAGTAACTGCTTTAATGTTGCTGGACACCAGGAAGAGTAGTTGCTGCCTTGGAAGCAGCTAAGGGTGATCCTTAATAAAAAATTAAAAAATAAATATATTGTATCTTTTATCTCCAGGATGAAGAGGGCTTGTGATTTTAGAGGCAGAGAGTGCAAAAGCCTAATTAAGTCGTATAAATGCTTGCATTCTGCATTTAAACTCTGACTATTTCAGTGTATGAATGTGTATCCCAAAACAGTAAATTAACCTTTCTGACAGATGATCAATCAATGATGTGTTATTAAGACATCCTATAATTGATTTATGTATCAATAGATCAGAAGGCAAAACAGAAAACCAGAACATTAAGAAAGGGAAAATTAATTGCCTTTGGTAAGATATGGTAAGTTCTCTAAAAGGAATGAACTTCACCTTATTGAAAAATATCTAAGAACAATGTTCTCAATGTCAAATATCAGACATTTTGAATATTTACATACATTATTATTATGCCAGTTTCATAAGAAAAACTTTGTACACCATGGAGAAACAACTTAAACATCTATAAGGGACAAATAATGATGATCCACACTTCTTCGAAAATATATAAAATCATCTATTTAACTCACAAGCAACAAAATCATCTATTATTATGGTGGGAGGTTATAATACGGTTTTAAGTACCTCAATGGATCGTAAAGGAAATCACTCTACAAACTATCATCCTCAAGCACTTAAGGAGATCACGAAGATCATGGATACATTAGAGCTGGTGGATATATGGAGGTTGAAAAACCCTGACCTAGTGAGATATACATGGAGGAGGCTTAATCAAGCTAGCCGTCTTGATTACTTCCTAGTCTCATTCTTGCTGGCATCAAAAGTTTAAAAAGTATTAATAAGAGACCGAATGTGATCGGACCACCATCTAATTGGCCTCCATATACGACTTGCAGAATTTCAACGTTGACGGGGATATTGGACATTTTATCAAAGCCTATTGGAAGACAATTTGTTCTTAACTAAGACAAAATAATTCATAATTCACTTTTTTTTTGCACAACATGGGTACAGCAGATCCCCTTATTGTATGGGATACTTTTAAATGTACTTTTAGAGGCCATTCAATACAATACCTTTAGAGGTCATTCAATACTAAAACAAAATCAGTTTGTTTTAGAGATTAGAATAATAAAGGAAATAGAGGAAGTAACAGCGCAGGTAGATGGTAATGCAACCTTCTATAGAGGCAAAAGATAGGTTCGAGGAAAAACAGAAAGAAATGGAGGTACTTATTCAAGAACGATCAAGTGTGATGTATTACAGAAATAAAGCGAATTGGATGGAAAATGTTGAAAAATGCACAAAACGTTTTGTTGAATCTTCAACATAGAAATTCCACCCAAAAATAATTTACAGAAACTAATTACAAATGAGTTATCCATCATTCACCAAATTATATTTTGAAAGAAGAAGCAACATTTTTTAAGCATATGTTTTCTTTTCAGTCTCCTTCATATCCACTGAATGATGTTAACTGTAAGGATTTATTTCCTAATAATAATAATAATGTCAAATTAACAAATTTACAGAAAGACCTGTGTGAAGGCTGATTTACAGAAGAGGAACTTTCTGAGTCTGGAAAAACACCAGGGCTTGATGGTATACCAGTAAAGGTATATCAGACCTTTTTTGATGTACTCAAAGATCCATTATTATCATGTTTTAAATTACTCTTATACAAATGGTCGATTTTCAGGTACTCAACAAGAAGGTCTAATTTCATTACTACTAAAACAGGACCCAGGTGGTACTGTAAGTATAAAGTTCCAGTCAATTTAAAAAACTGGAGGCCTCTAACACTTCAATTTTGTGATGTGAAAATCCTGGAGAAATGCATAGCACATAGAATAAAAAAGGTTTTACCAGATATTGTTAATCCTGATCAGACAGGTTTTTTACATGGATGATATATTGGAGATAATATACAACAATTACTTGAAACAATTAAACATTATGAAACATTAAAGACACCAGGCCTGGACTTCATAGCAAATTTTGAAAAAGTATTTGATAAAGTACGACTAGAATTTATATATAAATGCCTGGATGACTTTAATTTTGGTGAATTTCTTATACGGTGGGTTAAAGTTATGTACAGCAACTCCAGATGTAAAATAGTAAATACTGATTACTTCTCAGAAAGTATTGAGCTTTAAAGAGGAGTAAACAAGGCTGTCCATGGTCTCCATATCTATATATTATGGCCATTGAAATGCTAGCTATTAATAAAATGAGATATAACAAGAACATTAAGGGGTTAAAAATCCTGGGGATAAAAACTAAAGTGCAATGTATGCCGATGACTCTAGGTTTTTCTTAAGTCTGCAATCTGGATCCCTGCACAGTCTCATTGAAGATCTTGATCACTTTTATAGCTTCTCTGGATTAAAACCTAATTATGACAAATGTACCATATTACGTATTGGATCGTTAAAAAAGACAGTGTTTACACTACCTTGTAATTTACCAATAAAATGAGCGGATGGTGAAGTAGACATACTTGGTATTCACATCTCAAAAAATATAAATTAATTTACCACAATTCATTTCAATAGAAAGTTAGCAAAAATAGATAAGATTCTGCAACCACGGAGAGGGAAATACTTGTCTATTATGGAAAAATCACATTGATTAACTCTTTGGTCCTATCACAGTTTACTTACTTACTATTGACACTGCCTACTCCAGATGACTCATTTTTTAAAATCATAGTAGATGGGTAAAAAATAACTTGTTTGCCTGCCATATAATAAAGACACAAATTGGCTGAAAGAAACTGACATAAATAGAAAAATATACCAGTTTCATTTGAGGACAAAAATGTTGACAGCTGCGGCATACAGGTTGCAAAATAAATGGGAAGAGATTTTTCTATGTACCAATTCCATGGCACATGGTTTATGAACTGGTACAAAATGCTACACTTGATTCAACACAGTTTTTCAATTTAAATTATTATATAAAATTCTTGCCACCAACAGAATGCTATATAAACTCAGCAAAAAAAAGAAACAGCCCTTTTTCAGGACCCTGTCTTTCAAAGATAATACGTAAAAATCCAAATAACTTCACAAATCTTCATTGTAAAAGGTTTAAACACTGTTTCCCATGCTTGTTCAATGAACCACAAACAATTCATGAACATGCACCTGTGGAACGGTCATTAAGACACCAACAGCTTACAGACGGTAGGTAATTAAGGTCACAATTATGAAAACTTAGGACACTAAAGAGGCCTTTCTACTGACTCTGAAAAACACCAAAAGAAAGGAGCCCAGGGTCCCTGCTCATCTGCATGAACGTGCCTTAGGCATGCTGCCAGGAGGCATGAGGACTGCAGATGTGGCCAGGGCAATAAATTGCAATGTCCGTACTGTGAGACGCCTAAGACAGCGCTACAGGGAGACAGGACGGACAGCTGATTTTCCTCGCAGTGGCAGACCACATGTAACAACACCAGCACAGGATCGGTACATCTGAACATCACACATGCGAGACAGGTTCAGGATGGCAACAACAACTGCCCGAGTTACACCAGGAATGCACAATCCCTCCATCAGTGCTCAGACTGTCCGCAATAGGCTGAGAGAGGCTGGACTGAGGGCTTGAAGACATCACCGACAACAACGTTGTGCATATGGGCTCAAACCGATCGTCGCTGGATCAGACTGGACTGGCAAAAAGTGCTCTTCTCTGACGAGTCACAGTTTTGTCTCACTAGGGATTGTGGTCAGATTCACGTTTATTGTTGAAGGAATGATCGTTACACAGAGGCCTGTACTCCGGAGCGGGATTGATTTGGAGGTGGGGGGTCCGTCATGGTCTGGGGCGGTGTGTCACAGCATCATCGGACTGAGCTTGATGTCATTGCTGACAATCTCAACGCTGTGATTTACAGGGAAGACATCCTCCTCCCTCACGTAGTACCCTTCCTACAGGCTCATCCTGACATGACCCTCCAGCATGACAATGCCATGAGAATATTGCTCGTTCTGTGCATGATGTCCTGCAAGACAGGAATGTCATGGCCATGTTCTTCCATGGCCAGCGAAGAGCCCGGATCTCAATCCCATTGAGCACGTCTGGGACCTGTTGGATCGGAGGGTGAGGGCAGGGGCCATTCCCCCCAGAAATGTCCGGGAACTTGCAGGTGCCTTCGTGGAAGAGTGGGGTAACATCTTACAGCAAAAACTGGCAAATCTGGTGCAATCCATGAGGAGATACACTGCAGTACTCAATGCAGCTGGTGGCCACACCAGATACTGACTGTTACTTTTGATTTTGACCCCCCCTTTGATCAGGGAGACATTTTTCTGTTATTCACATATCTGTGGAACTTAATTTTATGTTTCAGTTGTTGAATCTTGTTCTGTTCCTACAAATATTTACAGATGTTAAGTTTGCTGAAAATAAACGCAGTTGACAGTGAGAGGATGTTTCTTTTTTTGCTGAGTGTATATTTATATTTGCTGAGTGTACATTTATTTATAACATTTTGTAAAACATCACAGCAGAAATGAAAAATAGACGAGGGTCGTCTATGGTGATAGGTGGGATGGGCTGAGAGTGGCGGAGGGTTGGGATTAAAGAGCTGAGGTCTATGGTGATAGGTGGGATGGGCTGAGAGTGGCGGAGGGTTGGGATTAAAGAGTTGATGTTTGGTAAAGTATTATTGTTATGTGACCGCTTCATATAAAAGTACCTTGTATGTCAAATGTATATGTAAAATGTGTTTGCAGAATGTGTGTACATGTCGCAAAAAAGCTGTAAAAAAAACCCCAGAAAATATATTTGTCCTCCGAAGTGAGGGGTGGTGAAGGGGTTAATTGATTCTGCAACTCTTTCTGACTTGTTTCACAGCTTCTCCTGTTCAATCACTGTCAGTGAGAATTGACAAGATCGGATGAAAACATCCATAATTCTGGAATATTGGGATTATCGCTCAAGTCAACTATTAGATAGTTCAGTACACAAACTGATATTCTATAAGTTTTATAGAATCATAAGTTTTACCCAGTTTCGGAAAAATAAATAAAATATTAAAACCAGCCAATACTGTTACGGTGAGTGAATGAGGACCCAAAAGCGAACTAACTTAAACAGAGCTTCTTTAATAACCAAACATAGGTAGGCTCAGATAGACCGGCAGATTCCGACAGGACAGGACAAGGTTACAGCAAACATGACGATAGTCTGGCTCAGGCATGAAACACAACAAACAAGAATCCGACAAGGACAGGAACAAAAACAGAGAGAGATATAGGGGACTAATCAGAGGGAAGGGGGAACAGGTGGGAGAAGGGGTGACGAGGTAGTCAAGAGGAGACAAGGAACAGCTGGGGGAAAGCGGGGGAGAACAGGTAATCTAATACGACCAGCAGAGGGAGACAGGGTGAAAGGAAAGGACAGAAAGACACAACATGACAATACATGACAGTACCCCCCCACTCACCGAGCGCCTCCTGGCGCACTCGAGGAGGAAACCTGGCGGCAACGGAGGAAATCCTCGATCAGCGCACGGTCCAGCACGTCCCGAGAGGGAACCCAACTCCTCTCCTCAGGACCGTACCCCTCCCAATCAACGAGGTACTGGTGACCACGGCCCCGAGGACGCATGTCCAAAATCCTGCGGACCCTGTAGATGGGTGCGCCCTCGACAAGGATGGGGGGGGGGGGGGGAAGACGAGCGGGGGCGCGAAGAACGGGCTTAATACAGGAGACATGGAAGACCGGGTGGACGCGACGAAGGTATCGCGGAAGAAGAAGTCGAACTGCGACAGGATTAATGACCCGAGAAATACGGAACGGACCAATGAACCGCGGGGTCAACTTGCGAGAAGCCGTCTTAAGGGGAAGGTTCTGAGTGGAGAGCCAAACTCTCTGACCGCGACAATATCTAGGACTCTTAGTTCTACGCTTATTAGCAGCCCTCACAGTCTGCGTCCTATAACGGCAAAGTGCAGACCTGACCCTCTTCCAGGTGCGCTCGCAACGTTGGACAAAAGCCTGAGCGGAGGGGACGCTGGACTCGGCGAACTGAGATGAGAACAGCGGAGGCTGGTACCCGAGGCTACTCTGAAAAGGAGATAGCCCGGTCGCAGACGAAGGAAGCGAGTTGTGGGCGTATTCTGCCCAGGGGAGCTGTTCTGACCAAGACGCAGGGTTGCGAAAAGAAAGACTGCGTAAGATGCGACCAATAGTCTGATTGGCCCGTTCTGCTTGACCGTTAGACTGGGGGTGAAAGCCGGAAGAGAGACTGACGGAAGCCCCAATCAAACGGCAAAACTCCCTCCAAAATTGAGACGTGAATTGCGGACCTCTGTCCGAAACGACGTCTGACGGAAGGCCATGAATTCTGAAAACATTCTCGATGATGATTTGTGCCGTCTCTTTAGCAGAAGGAAGCTTAGCAAGGGGAATGAAATGAGCCGCCTTAGAGAACCTATCGACAACCGTAAGAATAACAGTCTTCCCCGCTGACGAAGGCAGTCTGGTGACAAAATCTAAGGCGATGTGAGACCACGGTCGAGAGGGAATGGGAAGCGGCCTGAGACGGCCGGCAGGAGGGGAGTTACCGGACTTAGTCTGCGCGCAGACCGAACAAGCAGCCACGAAACGACGCGTGTCATGCTCCCGGGTGGGCCACCAAAAACGCTGGCGAATGGAAGCAAGCGTACCCCGAACGCCAGGGTGGCCGGCTAACTTGGCAGAGTGAGCCCACTGAAGAACGGCCAGACGAGTAGGAACGGGAACGAAAAGAAGGTTCCTAGGACAAGCGCGCGGCGATGGAGTGTGAGTGAGCGCTTGCTTTACCTGCCTCTCAATTCCCCAGACAGTCAACCCGACAACACGCCCCTCAGGGAGAATCCCCTCGGGGTCAGTGGAGGCTACTGAAGAACTGAAGAGACGAGATAAAGCATCAGGCTTGGTGTTCTTAGAGCCCGGACGATAAGAAATCACGAACTCGAAACGAGCGAAAAACAGCGCCCAACGCGCCTGACGCGCATTAAGTCGTTTGGCAGAACGGATGTACTCAAGGTTCCTATGGTCAGTCCAAACGACAAAAGGAACGGTCGCCCCCTCCAACCACTGTCGCCATTCGCCTAGGGCTAACCGGATGGCGAGCAGTTCGCGGTTTCCCACATCATAGTTACGTTCCGACGGCGACAGGCGATGAGAAAAATACGCGCATGGGTGGACCTTGTCGTCAGAGAGGGAGCGCTGAGAAAGAATGGCTCCCACGCCCACCTCTGACGCGTCAACCTCGACAACGAACTGTCTAGAGACGTCAGGTGTAACAAGGATAGGAGCGGATGTAAAACGATTCTTGAGGAGATCAAAAGCTCCCTGGGCGGAAACGGACCACTTAAAGCACGTCTTGACAGAAGTAAGGGCTGTGAGAGGAGCTGCCACCTGACCGAAATTACGGATGAAACGACGATAGAAGTTCGCGAAGCCGAGAAAGCGCTGCAGCTCGACGCGTGACTTAGGGGCGGGCCAATCAATGACAGCTTGGACCTTAGCGGGATCCATCTTAATGCCTTCAGCGGAAATAACAGAACCGAGAAATGTGACGGAGGAGGCATGAAAAGTGCACTTCTCAGCCTTCACAAAAAGACAATTCTCTAAAAGGCGCTGGAGGACACGTCGAACGTGCTGAAGATGAATCTGGAGTGACGGTGAAAAAATCAGGATATCGTCAAGGTAAACGAAAACAAAGATGTTCAGCATGTCTCTCAGGACATCATTGACTAATGCCTGAAAGACAGCTGGAGCGTTAGCGAGGCCGAAAGGAAGAACCCGGTATTCAAAGTGCCCTAACGGAGTGTTAAACGCCGTCTTCCACTCGTCCCCCTCCCTGATGCGCACGAGATGGTAAGCGTTACGAAGGTCCAACTTAGTGAAAAACCTGGCTCCCTGCAGGATCTCGAAGGCTGAAGACATAAGAGGAAGCGGATAACGATTCTTAACTGTTATGTCATTCAGCCCTCGATAATCTATGCAGGGGCGCAGAGACCCGTCCTTCTTCTTGACAAAAAAAAACCCCGCTCCGGCGGGAGAGGAGGAGGGGACTATGGTACCGGCGTCAAGAGCTACAGACAAATAATCCTCGAGAGCCTTACGTTCGGGAGCCGACAGAGAGTATAGTCTACCCCGGGGGGGAGTGGTTCCCGGAAGGAGATCAATACTACAATCATACGACCGGTGTGGAGGAAGAGAGGTGGCCCTGGACCGACTGAACACCGTGCGCAGATCGTGATATTCCTCCGGCACCCCTGTCAAATCACCAGGCTCCTCCTGTGAAGAAGAGACAGAGGAAACAGGAGGGATAGCAGACATTAAACATTTCACATGACAAGAGACGTTCCAGGAGAGGATAGAATTACTAGACCAATTAATGGAAGGATTATGACAAACTAGCCAGGGATGGCCCAAAACAACAGGTGTAAAAGGTGAACGAAAAATCAAAAAAGAAATGGTTTCGCTATGATTACCAGAAACAGTGAGGGTTAAAGGTAGCGTCTCACGCTGAATCCTGGGGAGAGGACTACCATCCAGGGCGAACAAGGCCGTGGACTCCCTTAACTGTCTGAGAGGAATGTCATGTTCCCGAGCCCAGGTCTCGTCCATAAAACAGCCCTCCGCCCCAGAGTCTATTAAGGCACTGCAGGAAGCTGACGAACCGGTCCAGCGTAGATGGACCGACAAGGTAGTGCAGGATCTTGAAGGAGAGACAGGAGTAGTAGCGCTCACCAGTAGCCCTCCGCTTACTGATGAGCTCTGGCTTTTACTGGACATGAAGTGACAAAATGACCAGCAGAACCGCAATAGAGACAGAGGCGGTTGGTGATTCTCCGTTCCCTCTCCTTAGTCGAGATGCGGATACCTGCCAGCTGCATAGGCTCAGCTCCCGAGCCGGCAGAGGAAGATGGTAGTGATGCGGAGAGGGGGGCAACGGAGAACGCGAGCTCCTTTCCACGAGCTCGGTGACGAAGATCAACCCGTCGCTCAATGCGAATAGCGAGTTCAATCAGGGAATCCACGCTGGAAGGGACCTCCCGGGAGAGAATCTCATCCTTTACCTCTGCGCGGAGACCCTCCAGAAAACGAGCGAGCAAAGCCGGCTCGTTCCAGCCACTGGAGGCAGCAAGAGTGCGAAACTCAATAGAGTAGTCTGTTATGGATCGATTACCTTGACATAGGGAAGACAGGGCCCTGGAAGCCTCCTCCCCAAAAACAGATCGATCAAAAACCCGTATCATCTCCTCCTTAAAGTCCTGATACTGGTTAGTACACTCAGCCCTTGCCTCCCAGATTGCCGTGCCCCACTCACGAGCCCGTCCAATAAGGAGAGATATGACGTAGGCGACACGAGCAGTGCTCCTGGAGTAAGTGTTGGGCTGGAGAGAAAACACAATATCACACTGGGTGAGGAACGAGCGGCATTCAGTGGGCTCCCCAGAGTAACACGGCGGGTTATTGATTCTGGGCTCCGGAGATTCGAAAGCCCTGGAAGTGGCCGGTGGATCGAGGCGGAGATGGTGAACCTGTTCTGTGAGGTTGGAGACTTGGGTGGCCAGGGTCTCAACGGCATGTCGAGCAGCAGACAATTCCTGCTCGTGTCTGCCTAGCATCGCTCCCTGCATCTCGACGGCTGAGTGGAGAGGATCCGAAGTCGCTGGGTCCATTCTAGGTCGGATTCTTCTGTTACGGTGAGTGAATGAGGACCCAAAAGCGAACTAACTTAAACAGAGCTTCTTTAATAACCAAACATAGGTAGGCTCAGATAGACCGGCAGATTCCGACAGGACAGGACAAGGTTACAGCAAACATGACGATAGTCTGGCTCAGGCATGAAACACAACAAACAAGAATCCGACAAGGACAGGAACAAAAACAGAGAGAGATATAGGGGACTAATCAGAGGGAAGGGGGAACAGGTGGGAGAAGGGGTGACGAGGTAGTCAAGAGGAGACAAGGAACAGCTGGGGGAAAGCGGGGGAGAACAGGTAATCTAATACGACCAGCAGAGGGAGACAGGGTGAAAGGAAAGGACAGAAAGACACAACATGACAATACATGACAAATACAGCCCAAAGCCATGCATATTTGTATTGTATCTCCTTTTGATTATTTAGTAGACCAATAATGTGTATTCATGTTAAGAAATGATGTCCAAGCTGTTAATAAATCATAGGACATTAAAAGTTAAATAAAGAGAGAAAAAGGTGTGGTAAATAATTTAGAATAGGCGGTAGAAAAATAAACATGTTAGAGCAGTCAAAGCAATACTTCATTAATAAGCATTCAAATAGGTCCATGAAAAGCAGATGAATCAACTTTTCTGTGCTCTGTAAAACCATACAAGATATAGAGAGCCTCCCAGTATCAAAATGAAATACATCAACATCGCTACTTAGCTCTCAGAATCAATAAGTTGTGCACATTGACAAGTTACAAAAAACTCCACTTCTCAGTGACTAGCATTGCTGTTATTGTTGGTACAACATACAGTGGATTCAGAAAGTATTCACAACGATTGACTTTGTTCCACATTTCGTTGTGTTACAGCCTGAATTACAAATGGATTAAATTTAGATGCTGAAATGTCTTGAGTCAAATATTCAACCACTTTGTTATGGTAAGCCTAAATAAGTTCAGGAGAAACATTTGTTTAAGAAGTCACATAATAAGTTGCATGGACTCACTCTTTGTGCAATAACTGTTTAACAGGATGTACGTACAGTCACTGTGGGGACGATGTCCTCGATGCACTTATTGATAAAGCCAGTGACTGATGTGGTGTACTCCTCAATGCCATCGGAAGAATCCCTGAACATGTTCCAGTCTGTGCTAGCAAAACAGTCCTGTAGTTTAGCATCTGCTTCATCTGACCACTTTTGTATTGACCGAGTCACTGGTGCTTCCTGCTTTAATTTTTGCTTGTAAGCAGGAATCAGGAGGATAGAATTGTGGTCGGATTTACCAAATGGAGGGCGAGGGAAAGCTTTGTACGCATCTCTGTGTGTGGAGTACAGATGATCTAGAATTTGTTTTCCCTCTGGCTGCACATTTAACATGTTGATAGAAATTTGGTAGAAATGATTTGTTTCCCTGCATTAAAGTCTCCGGCCACTAGGAGCGCCGCCTCTGGGTGAGTGGTTTCCTGTTTGCTTATTTCCTTATACAGCTGACTGAGTGCGGTCTTAGTGTCACCCTCTGTCTGTGGTGGTAAATAAACAGCCACGAAAAGTATAGCTGAAAACTCTCTAGAGGCAAGCATTGTGGCCTGCAATTTATCACAATATACTCTTCAGGAGAGCAAAATCTAGAGACTTCCTCAGATTTCATGCACCAGCTGTTGTTTACAAATATGCACAGACCAACCGCCCTCGTCTTACTAGAGTGTGCTGTTCTAACTTGCCGGTGCAGCATATATCCATGTTGTCATTCAGCCACGATTCTGTGAAACATAGGATCTTACAGTTTTTGATGTCCCTTTGGTAGGATATTCGTGATCGTACCTCATCTAACCCGGACAACGCCGGGCCAATTGTGCGCCATCCTATGGGACTCCGGTCACTGCCAGTTATTACACAGCCTGGGATCGAACCAGGCTGTGTAGTGACTCTGCAACACTGCGGTGCAATGCCTAGACTGCTGCGCCACTCAGGAGGCCTCTACTTCAAAGTATTTTTACTTAGTTACTTTACATAACTGCCTGAATACAAAGCAATATGTTTGGGGCAAATCCAATTCAACACATCACTGAGTACCACTCTTGATATTTTCAAGCATGGTTGTGGCTCCATCATGTTATGGATATGCTTGTCATCAGCAAGGACAAGGGAGTTTTTTTTAGGATAAAAAGAAAAGGAATAGAGCCAAGCACAGGCAAAATCCTAGAGGAAAACCTGGTTCAGTCTGCTTTCCTACAGACACTGGAAGACAAATTCACCTTTCAGCAATAACCTAAAACACTAGGCCAAACATACATTGGAGTTGCTTACCAAGATGACATGTGTTCTTGAGTGGCCTAGTTACAGTTTTTTCTTAAATCAGCTTGCAAATCTATGGCAAGACATGAAAATGGCTGTCTTGCAATGATCAACTACAAACTTGACAGAACTTGAAGATTTTTTTAAAGAATAATGTGCAAATATTGTACAATCCAGGTGTGCAAAACTGTTAGAGACTTACCCAGAAAGACTTACAGCTGTAATCGGTGCCAAAGGTGATTCTAACATGTATTGATTGACTCAGGGGTGTAAATACTTATGTAAATTAGATATTTCTGCATTTCATTTCCAATACATTTGATTTTAATAAAACAAAAAAAAACATGTTTTCACTTTGTCATTATGGGATATTGTGTGTTGATGGGCGAGAAGAAAATTCAGGCTGTAACACAACAAATGTGGAATTAATCAAGGGTGTATGAATACTATCTGAAGGCCCCAAGACAAATAATAGACTTACAACAAACTTTTGAATAATCATCTTTTTACTAGTAGTGCTCCACCCCAAACCCATAATGAAGTTGGTACTAGTTTGCACACGGCAAGGTACTGAAACTCCTCCTAGTGAATAACCTAGACCATAACCATCACAAGATTATGTTTTCGCTGGCCAATCTGTAGAGTGGCACCTGCTAAAGCCCCTAACTGCTGGAGGTGCAGGTCTGGTTCCATAACTGTGTAGATCTATTCTGTGGAAAATAGGCTGATGTTGGGGATAGTTTAAAACCAAGCCCAGCTGCTATTCTGTGCTGGTGAAGGGACAGTTGTCAGATTCAAGGGAGGTTAGTCATTCTAAAGTCTTTATAAGAGTTTTCAATCAATAATTTCACCCAACTGAATAGCTATAGTACATTGTTTTTCAGCGTATCTTGCTTCCCTGTAAGTGAGAGAGAGAGAGAGAGCGAGAGAGAGCGAGAGGGAGAGAATACTTATTTGTGTGGGTACTTAGAATACGTTCCTTCTTGTTTGACGGGGGGTTCTGAGTGAGGTCCCTGTCAGTGTCCAGAAGCTGAGCGTCATTGCAGAGTATGAGCCAGGTCCAGGGAAAGGTCGACACAGACCAGAGCTCCCATGATCCTCAGCAGCCCATGGAGAAGGACAGCTCCACTACCTCTTTGTTCAGCAGAAACTCCTCCTCCTCAGACTCTCTCCTCCTCCTCCTCCTCCTCCTCCTCTTCCTCTCATCAAGCCAACACAGGAGGTTAGCCACACAAGCTTAAATCACATCAGCCTCATGGACTACAGATGTCGTATCTTAATAAGACCCTACTGCAGCAGGAGGATGTGAATAGATAAATATTGAATATTTAGAATTGTTTGTAGGCTATACAATAACTTAGTCTGCAGGTCCACTTTGGCATCAGTTCTTGTAGCCTATGTAGACAACGTACAGGCTACAACACTTCTCGTGTGAATTCTTATGTTGATGATAATAAATTGACATATTTGTATGGGGTAGAAGTATTTAATATGGGTTTGAATGTGGCCCACTGCCCTTTGTATTTTTGGAGGAACTATTACTTTAGTTACTGCTGTACTTGTACCCTTACTCAAGTAATTTCTGAAGAAAGTTACGTACTTTGTACTCCGTTACATTTCACCAAATCACTTCAGTTACATAGATTTATGTTGTTATATCGTCGCTGTCGGATGAAAACCACGTAACTCCACATTTTGTGATTTTCATTTTTACATGAATCGATGGTTCAATGACCAATGAAATGCATTCAAAGGAGCTTTTCATCAACACTCCTAAGTTCCTTGGCTCTCAAAGTCGTCCGTCGAGTGTTGCTGCTCTGTTCGAAACTGATGGTGGGTCAGGGGAAGATGACAGTACAGAGAGTGCGAACGAGTGGGCTACAGTCATGAAAAATAAAGGAAACAAAATAAGTAAAGTTGTGATGGAAACAAAGAAATTCCTAGATTCGTTTATAGTCAGAGTGAGGGTTTTGGATCAATATTAGCTGGGGGATCTGTTCGAAGTCACGAAGAGTATGATGGAGGCGTAGGGTGAGGGGGTGTTGGTGAGAGTCATAAGAGCTGGTATTATTCCGATTTTTTTTGTGTGTCCGCAGAACAGAAGAAGCTTGCTTTGCGTCTCAAATTCTTTTGGGGGTGTATGGATTTCTGAAGCAGGGCGCCTGTCAAAGAGAGTATTTCTCTTAGGTTGCGCATGACGTGGATGCAGATGGTATACCTGAAGAAGTAGAGGACGTGATTGACTTTGTAGCATTAATTGCAATGGCCATAAACTGCACAGCTCAAACAAAGAAAAAATCAGAGAGCATTTTAATTACTGTGAGTTTGGCATATTGCTTTTTGGTACAGCCGAGGCATTGCATGAAATCATGTCAAAAAGGATATTCCACCCTCACAGGCTCATTTTTTTGTATTTTGTATGATGTCGGTTTTTCCCCCTTTATTTTTCCTATAATGTATATATTTTCTATAGTTTACCACCCGCACTGTAGGTGTAGGCATGTACTTCTAACGCTTGTTTGCCGACTTCCATAATACCATAGAAGAAGAAGAAAGAAGAAGAAGCCCATCAAAGCCTGTATCTTCACCACTGCTCTTGAAGTGAAGCCCTTTGGTTGGTATTGTCATCGGAACAATTTAGTCATTTTTTAATAGACTGAGGGTGATGTATCTATCTGACAAGCATTGGTGGTGTACCCTGGTAAACCTACTGTTGTTTTTTATTTGTTTCCTATTGATGCTATCCAAAAGTGTCTGGCCATTTCATTATCAAGATCGGGGGTAAAATATCCCTGACTGTCCATATTTGAAATGTTTAACTAAATCAATGATTAATGTGTATGGCTGCATTTCAGAAACATTTTGTACATATGAGTGTTGCAGTAAAGGTAACGTTTGAGCGAGCAAGAAGATAATTTGATGATCCCAATGACTCGACTGCCCCCGCATGGAGAGAAAGAGAACTGCTCATTTCAAGGAATCAAGAGGCTCATTTGAATTTCTTGATACAGCAGGAAAATTCTCAGCGAGAAGAGAGTGATCAAGTTAAGACCCGACATCTGTATTCTAATACACTCCACAGTCCAAGTGACAAAAACAACGTTCCCTATAGCACTGGCCTCTGATTCATGGCTTGTCTTCTAGAAACAGGAAGTCAGGACATCAGTAATAGGATGTGCTGTAGCTGAAGACAAAACTGTCTACCCAATTCCCATCCTGTATGGTCAAGCCACAGACCTAGGTATTTGTAACCCTCTACTGTAAGAATTTTGAAATGTGACAAATTAGCTTTCACTTTGCTGTAAGCATGTTTAAATGCATTTTTTATGATCAATTATTGAAATGTATAAATCATTTAAATACAGAAACAACAGTAGAAGAAA
The DNA here is from genome assembly GCF_013265735.2 of Oncorhynchus mykiss. Taxonomy (NCBI): domain Eukaryota; kingdom Metazoa; phylum Chordata; class Actinopteri; order Salmoniformes; family Salmonidae; genus Oncorhynchus; species Oncorhynchus mykiss. The sequence continues at coordinate 46,303,666 of NC_048571.1, forward strand.
ATCCTATAATGTATAATTAGTCACAACAGTGGAAACACTTTTACCTAATGAATCAACACAATTGATTGCATACGTACTTATTAAAAACATAAATCAGTAAACATGCTATGCAGTGATTAGATAAATATTTGTTATGCAATTTACTCAAAATGATGTTTCACGGCATAGTTATAAAGATCTTGGAGTATGGAATAGATTATGAAAGTTACTCTTGTTTTGTTTGTCGTCCGAGTGTATTTGGACACTTATCCAACATGCCTGACATATTTAGCTAGTTATACAGTATGTGTGTTGCAAAGCTGTTTATATTATAGCATTATCTGCGTATTCTAACTGATTAACATATTTACCAAATCCCAATGCATTTCTCGCCAACTGAAATGATTCTCTCTTCATGGTTATCATTTTAGCCCATTGACCTCATATTTGATGGCACCCAGGGGGGTAGCATTTAGCAAAGGGTAGTGGAAAGGCCCACAGCATGTTGTTTCAGAGCAGCCACGGTGAAACTTTAAATTGTTCCTACTGAGAGACCCATAGAGGCTGATGCTAATTGGTTATGCCTCCAAACAGCTTCCTCAGTTGTCTCTCTGTATTGGAGTGAGAGGTGATTTCCTAAATTATGTAAAAGAACGAGAGAGAGTGGAAGCTTTTAAAATGTTTTTAAAAAAATAAGTGAGGGCAGACAGGTATTTTAGGAGCACAGAGGATCTATGTCCTGAAGACAAATCCCAAGGTAAAGGACTGGCTGTTTGAAGCATATATTACATTGCAGACTTCTCTTGGGAACATGTGCCCGGTTTCCCATCGTTAGAACCTTTGTAGGAGCATCTTTAAATCTCTGAGCTGTTTCCCAAAACCATCTGTATTAACGCTGCACTTGAAAACACTTGTAATCTAACACCTGCCTCAGACCACTCGTAGAACAGCTAAGTGCTTCGCTAAATGCTTATTTGCCCTCCCATATCACTTTATACACAGAAGATCTCCACTATGGTTTATCTGACATTTAAGTCATTTAGCAGATGCTTTTATCCAGCGTTACTTACAGTGGAGCGCATACATTTTCATCCCTTTTTTTCCCCAGACTGGTCCCCCATGGGAATTGAACCCACAACCCTAGCATTGAAAGGGCCATGCTCTACCGACTGAGCCACACAAGACCCTTTATCCAGTGCCGTGACCCTCAATAATTTCAGAACAAAGGTGACTACACGTACAAAGTTGCCCATGTCAGTTGATCCAAACAAGTGATGTATTTGAAGATTCTTCAAAGGAAAAGCGAGATCGAATATAAACAGTTGGTTGTCATATTGAAATACATTCCATGTTCAATCAAGGAAGTTATATTTTTGTTACAGGCTACTGTCTACTATGATGTGTAGTCTAACATGCGCAACGACGTGCCAAATCTGTGATGTAGTGTATTGTTCTTGGGTAAGCACTAGAATAACCGTAGGTGCCAATATCTCTCTGGAAGCTGATCTGTCGTCAGTATTGTGAAATAATGATCATGTTGAGGTAATCTGATCTGATCTGAGAGCAGCGCTACATTTCTTCGATCCTATCTGTATCGATACATGCTCCAACGATGCACTTAGCGACCGTTGTCCATGATATCTTTCGTCATGGTCACTTGAAATTGCATTTGCTGAAACCATGGCTTCTCATGTTTAGCTTAACACCTTCCTCTGTGTCACTGCTCTGTACATCTACAGCATGGCTACCTTGTGTCTGCACGTATAGATATCATGTCATGTGCCTGACCTGGACATTGACCTAGCTTGTTGCTTGTGTAATATTGCAAAGCTAGGCCTATGTGCTGAGGTTCAAACCACAGAGATCACTGAGGTACACAGTGGACAATGCCCGCCCTGAGAGTTGTGGATTCCATCACTGAAGTGTTGTACGGTACATCAACACACACTCCACCTTCTGCATGTCAGTTATTTTTATTGAAACACAAAGCCTTCTATGTTCACTAGGCCTGTTTCAGTTTGAGTGTCATTGTATCAACAGAACCCGTTGGAGACGGCATGCCTAGGACACTCGTCCTTGTGGTTCCCCCTCGACCTCCGTCCTCTGTTCGTGAAGACAGTTCCCTCAAGTGGCGGCTGACTGTTTGGATCACTTCAATCCGAAATGGGTCCTTGTCACATAATAGGAAATGGACACCGGAGTACCGGTGGGTACGTCCCTTTCTCTAGGTAAAGTACACCGCAAAGAGCGGCATGAAATAACGCATCATCTGTTTCACTGGGAGGTCAGGCGGAGAGGGGCCAGTGTACGCTACACCATGATCACCGTGTCGTTATGTTGTCTCCACTCGCTAAACATTTACTTTCCATTATCAGATGTGAGGTCTAACAGGGTAAGGCTTCTGTATCAACAAGAAGAAAGTCACACCCCAGTTGTCTGAGACACTGAGGTCTCATGTGTTGCTGTTATTATGTTTGCCACGAGAAAGCAAGTAGTGCTAGTTCGTCGACATGCATAAGGATGGTATTTGTGAAAAGGCTAAACTGCTGTCCAAAAACTGAACCTTGACGTTTTAAAAGGGTTTAAGAACAGCATGTGAAATGAGTGACACGCCTCCCTAGACCGCAGTACGGTAGCACTGACACTAATACTGTATGCAGACACCTAATGACCATGGATAGTAAGCACACTGTGCAAAATTGTACGTTTCTGGTCATATCTACAGGGAACGCTGCTTGTGACCAATTTGTTTATTACCTGCAGCGGCACAATTACAAAGCTGACTACTCTAGCTAATACGGCACCATAAAATCTATTGGAGGTCCTTTGTGATTTTCCGAACATAAAGTGTGTCTGCATAAACAGATGCCTGGCTTAAACTGAAAACATCTGCATGTCTTAAACTCGCTGGAACTCTGTCAAATTACCTGATAGCTCGGGGAGCAGCATGGGCTTCAGGATCTCTAATGCATTTTAATCACATCCAAATGGCCTGTCCTTTAGAGCCCCGGTTCACAGGATGTCCCAGCTAGATGTCCCAGCTCAGTCCAGCAGGAGAAGAGAAGGTCAAGTGGCTGTCATTGCTGTGTTCTGTACCACATGCATGCTTTCAAATGGCTGCTTAGAGAATAGTGTTGTCCCATTACCTTGCTTTGCCTACACTTTTGCAGAGAGTGAAACATCTTTTAACATCTGCTTTGTTATTGTGGCTGTATAATGATGTGCTGGGATAGTTCTCCGTGATTGTGTTTAGTGATGATAGACTTCCATTAACTCAAGTTGATCTTATTATATGCTGCGTTAGCTGGCATGTTGACATGCACCTCTGCTCTCTAATCGGATGTGAGTTTTTCTTTGGAGTTTGAGGCCCCAATCGCTTCATTAGCATGACGCAGGCTCTTCCTCCAGAGCACGCAGCACTAATACCATCTCCCCTCAGACCCTCTCACACAGCACAGAACGGCCTCATGAGGAACAGCAACATTAAATATTAACATCGTGTGTTTAGAGGGTTTTATTTCAAACAGCGGGTTTGTCAGCACATTACGTACTGTTCTTCAAGACTCGGTCCGTGTGGAGATGTGGTCCCTCCAAGGGGTTTATGTAGCGCTGTGCCTTTGGAATAATTTAGGCATGTTTTTCTAATGGTCTTTCTGTGTTAATATTGCCAACATATTCACTGTGATTTTTTAAAAAAACAAATGGAGCGTAATAAGTGAATTTAGGTAAGGCTCACTGTACCTTGAAGTGCAAAATGTAGCCACCAGAGAAGTGAAGACTGTTTGGGTGTGTCATCGGTTTACATCATCCCCGAGACAAATGTTGATGCATGTGTTTCTCATAAGGCCCTGTGTTTCCTCTGTCAAAATCTCCATTTTTTTTTTCCTCCCAAATTACACACATCTTGAAGAATGCACCGTCCTTATTTAGCCTTAACTGCTGTGTTTCTGAGACTGTTTCTTCACGGAATAGGCATTCTACTTATGGACGTGTAAAAACATCTCGGAGCATAGGGCAAACATATTTTCTAATGTTTCAATTCTTCCTAATACCGGCACAACAGTAATACGAATGAAGACCATTTCAGTAAGGCTTGCCGAAACGCATTAAACACATGTGTACCCCTGCTATTGTCCCAGTTTAGTTTACATGTCTGCTTTCACGATTACCCGTTTAAATGAACTTGACCTTACTCTTTGAGGAATGGCATGTGTGTGCTATGCGCATCCTACCCAATTAGGCCAGGGGCACTGGCGCAGTAGAAACGAACACTCCCACAGCATCCTCCAGGAATTGAGCATGACACTACTGCCTCTCTTGAATCTATATTTGGGCCATGTGTGTGGATGTGTGTCACTCAAGAGCACAGGCCCAATCTACAGTAGAAAAAGTAGAGTGAGCTCTGGGCCTGTGGGCTGCGTGTGCCAAGGCACAAAGGGAGCTCCCTCCCAGCAGGCACAGCCGTACCAACCAGGCCCTGGGCAGGCTTTTATGATACCTTTCAATCAGCAGCTAATTCCCATCTGAAATGACAGGTGATTTGACTCAGCCTCCAATTAATGACCTAATTTTAACAATTAAGAGCAGGAGGAGCAGGAAAGGAAAATACCATGTAGGGTCCGACTCCTGAATGAAGGCTGGAGGCATAGTGATGATCACCTGATAGCGCAGAACACTGCTATCTCATCGTCAGTCTCTCTCGCCGAAGATAACTGATGCCCAGGGTATCCTCCCAGGCTGGCTGACCCTACCACTCCACCAGGCTTTGTCCCATAGCGGGACCCAGATCTCTGTGAGGGGTGGGTAAGGGAAATGGAGGAGGGGAAGGGAGGGGAGCTTGAGTCTAGGGTAGGGGAGTGGATGGCAAACATGGCAGGGGATGATGGAGTGCATCAAGCTCTCCGTGCCCCTCCCGCCCCCACCCCCCACAGCGTAGGAAATTAAAGAGCTGTGTCGCAGGAGGAGGAGAGGGAAGGGGGAGGTGATTTAGAGTGTGGCACAGGGGGATGGGGACCCGGCACATTGGAGTTTATACTGAATAATGAGGAACAATTTATTGTGTTCTTGTTAGAGACATCAAAATGCTGGACGCTGTTAACAGAAAAAGAGCATGTCTCTTTCTTTACACGCTACTCTAAATACAGTGTTTAACTTGGAGTCATTCAAAAAAACGCACTGCCTTGCCTCATTCAGGCCAGCAGGGGAGAGTAGCTTCCCAGGGCTGATGAAGGAAACACTAACACTGTCCTAACACCAGGTACCTCCTAAGTGCCCTGTCCTCCGTTAGGAGAATTTATTCAAAGGAATCATGGGAACTGCATTAGCTGCAGATCGATCTCTCCCGTATCTTCCAGGCTTCTGCTGACGATCATGGCATAACTCCTCCTATTCACCTCCCCACCCGTGTAAATCTGCACAGGCCTTTTGTGCATGGTCTTGTCATTACCTTCAGGGAACGCGCCTCTTGTCATGTTCATGTCTGTTACGGAATCCAGACGCTGTTGGTTTTAAGTTGAAACATGTCGAGGAGAAGTTTTAGAAATACTGTCGTCCAGTTCGGAAGAAAAAAATGTACCATAAAAACCATTGAAGTATTAGCTACTGTGCATTAAAACCACGCCTTGTACCATATCTACTGTTTGTACTGCATTTCATACTTATAAGAAGACAAGCTAGCTGTTACATATTTATCTGATTTGTACAGTTTAGGTCTTTTATTGGGAGCATAATATATGCACCTTTATGATGTATCATAGAGAGGGAGGTCAACACTTCCAATCGTAACCTTGTGTCAGATGTGGCGTGTGAAGCAGCCATACTCTTTGGTGTGTTAAATAGGAGATCTGACCACAGAACAAGCTGTCAGATACAGACTTGATGTCAGAGGCAATCCCCGCCAATTACTATTGAGTATCTGTCACGCATGATTCAGAGGCTCCAAAGCTACTGAGGTCTACCTAAGGAGATTCTGGTAATAACATAACCTTGAGAAACTCTTTACAAAAAAAATCAACATCCCAGCGCTCAGTGATCTTCATCAAACTGTAGCGGAGGCCATTATCTCGTGTGATCAGCTGTGAAGATATTATGTATAGCATGCAATATTCACCTACAATGAAATGAATGGTTATTCATTCAACACTCAAAAACTCCTGTTCCTGTGTACACACTGCACAGTACATAACCGCTCATTTAGTCAATTGTTTTCCACCGCAGCACACAATAACCGTGTCATATTCTCATACAACTTAACGAGAGTTACATTCAATGCCTCCAATGACATTAAAAGAGAGAGGTTGCTGAATGTGGTGTAACCATGCTGTGTAGACCAAATAAGCATGTTCCGTGTGAGGCCGATGTAGCCTACGGAACGATCCCGTTAGACAGATGAGTGCTACTTGAATGTTAATGAGGTCTCCTTTAGACACGCATAAATTAAATGATTCGATGTCTGCAATCATGCAAGGACCTAAGGTGCCCCCTATTTATGGCATTTGAAATGTAGCTGGCTTTATTTACGACGTGTCTCCCTGCACAGGCCTCGGCACCTGAGCAGCCCAATGCTTTCAAAAGACACGGTTTCTTTTAATGACCTGCAAATGAATCACTATGGCAGAACCATAAAGAAGCGGAATCCCCTTTGAAAATGAACAAAACAAAAAGATGAAGATTCTGCGAGTAGATCACAGAAACTAGGCACAGCGGTGCCAAAGCAGAGGTATAGGAGGCAAGAGGCATGTACAAATGCCTTTCAGATATGTTGCTAATTATAATCATGATTCAGTACAGGAAACTACTAACCATTTCTCTACTACAGTGTCCGTCCATTCAATCACCCAGGGGCCCAAATTCCTCTTTGTGTTGGGGTTCCTATGATGCTAGAGAAGCCACGCAAAACTGTAGACTAACGTAGACTACTTGAAGACCTCAAATGGTTTTCAGCACAGCACAACAGCTAGCTTACGTTACTGTAACATAATTACAGCATAATTCATGTCTCTAGGCTCCAGTGGTGTGGTCCCTAAAGGAAACAACATGTCAACATCTCAACCAGGGATGAACACATGGTACAAAAGATAGAGATGGGAACTCATTCATCAAAATAACATATCTTACATAATGCTTTCAGTTTGATACTGTAGTGTAAGCCAAGGAAGTCACCGAATCAACTGCAGCTAAAATAAAATGAACCCTATTCTATTCTAATAAGGCATTTCCAGGAAGTATTGCTCATTAATGTAATAATCAACCAGGGTGCTCAAGAGACGCAGCCATGTGTATCCATATAACCCCAGCAAGCTGAATGCTGAATGCCTCATAGTGGAGAGGTGCTAAGTGATTGCTTTTCTATTGAACCATCAGGCATTTTTTTTTAAAGATGTCTCAGGGTCTTGAGAACACCCTTGTGTGCACAGGCAGCAATAATCAGAAGTGCATAAGTTTTAATTCTCCACTCCAGCCAAATTCAGGGCTTTGTGTGGGGAAGAGAAATTTATCTTAAGATTCTCGCTTATGTCCCTCTTTTTATTAGGATAATGAATTTCTGAGTGCTGTGCCAGTTCCACTGAGCCTGCTCCTCAGCCTAATTCTACGCAACATTTCCTTATTGCCGCTGGGGAATACTATACGAAGGCAGGGCTTACAATACCATCAATATGCCTAGGACGACAATTGGACGTTTCATAGATATTAATGGAAGTGCAAATTAAATCAACGTTGGAGTGGAGCTATCGGGGTTATGATCAATGCCTTTTGTGCAGTCAGATTCAATAGAGCGTTTGTAATTTGAGTATCCAAACAAAATGTGCATCTTAAATGGGGAAGATGAAAGTAATCCCACATGGGGAGGAAATTATACATTAGCAGCATTGTAATTAGAGAACTCACAGTACAAGGTTTCCCTCGTACAGTATTCGTGTTGAATACAAGCCTTATACATCTGTAATGCAGATACAGGATACGGATATTGGAATTGGTTTAAAGCAAAAGTGTCATTGGAGTATTGTATTAGATGCATGACATAGTCTGCCCATATGATTTAGCTAATTCAATGGGAAGCTGAATCAAAACAGCTTTGGCAATGGATCCCACTCATTTTACCGTTATGGTAGGGACAAATATACTGTAATCATCTTAGCTACAGTCATTAAAATAATGATAGAAAACAATAAAAAGGCACAGTAGTTGAATTATTCAAAAGTTTGAATCATTTTATAGAGTAAATTCCAAACGGACATGACAGCAATTTGCTTGGTCAGCAAAGCATTGGTTCAGTTGTTGCACCATTGGTAATGAAAATCATGAATTCATGAGTTTTACTGTAGATTAAAAAAAGAACTCAAAGACAGAAGCAATTCATAAGAGAAATGAGCAGAAAGGTGCCTCTCCAGATTATTTTTTTTTAAATAATGCATGTGTATGCATCTATTTTGCTACCTCCGTTCAAATATAATACAATATCATAACATAGGTTGACAAAATGTTCACCTTTTTATTATTTATTGAAAATCCACCTCACAGTACATATACACAGCAGCCACATAGAATGAAATTATGCAAGTCAGCAAGTGAGCATGATACCAGCAAACAGCACAACTAGGCCCCGATGAATAACACATGAGTTGACAAACAAGGCTAGGTCTACATACCACCACCTATCTATACAGCTAGTGACCACACACACACACACACATGCGCGCACGCGAACACGAACACGCACACACACTCCCTAGAGCACGAGACCTGATGCAACCCTCACCATCAGAGAAAACACAACTCTGTACTGATATAGGGGCAGCATTTCTCAATTGAAAATGTAATGAAATGTACTTGGAAAGAGCTTTAAAAATGAATTAAACAGTCTTGATGGCCATTTCCATCCCCTGGGTTTGAGCAGCTAGGGTTTATCAATAATTGCTCATTTAAACATGCATATAATTAAAACCACTTTTATTCCCAAGTTTGAATCAAGGTCCCTAAAATGTCAACCACTCTGCAGTTTGTAAAGGTTACTTGGCATCTGTGTGTCTATTATTTTCCTGCATTAGTTCCCATTGTTTTATCTCGCTGGAGTTGGTTGCTATTTGCTCAACTTTGAAGGACAAGGATTAACTACTGCTAACCCTTAACAGAGGTATGGCAGATAAAGAGGGTTGTGTCCATTTTCTATTATCACTAGGTTCTTGTTCTCCCCTTTTCTGATCTCCACCCCTTCCTAACTTTGACACAGATCTGACCTCAAATAAGGTGGAGATGAGGGGTTATTAAAAAGCAAATGAATGCAGAAAAACAACTTCTCTGGTTGAAAACAGCCTTATGTGACATCGATATTAGTCTGAAACATTTATTCCAGTGCCAAAATGTACTAAAAAGTTTATGTATGATAATTTTGGTCATAGTCAGTATATTCCAAAACTGATTTGTGCGATTTGTGTAACTGAGGTCGTCACGACTTACATGAGGGTTGGGTTTGGCCATGCCCACTTGCCCACTAACACGAGATGGTAATGCCTAGGGAGAATTGTCATGCACAGAGAATATGCTGCGCTGATTGCGCTCTATCAAATCATAGCAGCAGAACCTTCAGACAGTGAGACTGTCCTGCCCATTGCGCAGCGCCTCTGACTTGTTTACATAAGACGACGCGTTGCCAATGTTCTGTTGAAAGAACACTTGGCCCCTAAGCCCTTGATGGAGTGGCCACTTGTTGATGTGTTTGATAGGGATCACTCCACAGCCTGCCACTGTTTTGGGAAACTGCCACTGTCAATATTCCAAAATGCTAAACCCATTCGCAAGCATCTTGTGTTCCGCCACAACCTGTTTTGTAACATGATTCGCTATGAAACACTGCCAGCCAGATGCACACTGGTAAAAGTTGCACACGGCGTCACTCGCCACTGACTTATAAGCTGATTTAGCTAACGTGGCCTGCCTGCTCAATGTGCCTGCTAGCTACTACTGTGACTAGTGATTTTGAGAACTGATAAACAGTGTGTAGCATGTGCTTATTTACAACAGTTTGACAGCTTGCCGATGAGGAAGTTGTAGACATGTTCTCAGAAGTCTGTTCTGATAGCAGCCAACAACAGCTGACTCAATAACGTCACTGTCTGCAGTGCACTGACTACACTCTTTGAAAAGATTGTGCTATCTAGAACCTAAAAGGATTCTTCAGCTGTCCCCATAGGAGAACCCTTTGAATAATTATTTTTGGTTCCAAGTAGAACACTTTTGGGTTCAATGTAAAAACCCTCTCCACAGAGTGCTCATCATGGAACCAAAGATGGTTCTACCTGGACCCAAAATGGGTTCTACCTGGAACCAAAAAGGGTTTTCCTAGGGGACAGCCCCCCAAAAACTTTTGGGAGTGTAGTTTTTCCCTTCCCCTTTTTTCTACTTGAGAAATACTGCATCAAACACCTTAGCAATTGTATATGTAAAATTGCGTGAGTAAGACCTTGGCAAAAACATCAAAATGAATTACATATATCTTGATTTATCTTTCTTGACTATTTTGAGGAAGTGGTAGTGGCTATGTCAAGAGGGACAAACAACAGTAACTGCCAGGGTATGATATGTGAAAATAACACACCCAAGGAACACCCACATGAGCAGCAGAAAAACACGGAATCGGTGCGTTCGTACATTTAACTGAAATAAAGTAGGTTTTACTGACCTGTTGGAAATTAAAGCATTCAAAACATATTAAAAGCATGACTTTGTTAACACTAACATATTTCCTGTGTTGTATACAATGAGATATGTGATGACAGGCAGGCCACAGGTCTACTGCATTGGGAGCCTTTACAAGGCTATACATTTCATTTTCAAATATCTCACTCACTAGACTAGGCCTAAGGAACGATAAAATACATCAATAAAAGGGTATTGATGTTGTCAAATGTTAATATGTCATCTATAAACCCTGACATACTCTGTCACCCAGATACAGGCTGTGCTCAGTCCTGTGTTGTCTCCTCCTGTTGTCGCATCGACCCAGGGCTACTCATGAATCGCTTCTGCTGTAAAACGTTGCATGCCAGGACAGGCATGGACATTAATCAAAGTTGATTTGAAGTGTGAGGGCACAAGTGCTTTTGTGCCGAAGAACTGTTTAGCACAACACCGGCATGTTCGCGGGGCCCGCTCCTGAGTGTAATTGCAGCACAAGGAGGTCATAAATAATGTATCCAAGATCACTTACACCTCATGAAGCAAGCCATAGGTTTAGAGAGAGACCCCATTTTCAGCGGAAAATACTAGATTTGGCTCTTGTGGCTGCACTTTCCAGGGAAAACAAGACCTCTAAAAAGGTCTTTGAAACAGTTTAGGGCAATACGAAACATAATAACATCAAAACAGTTTAGATGGTGCCGCAGTTATACCATTTTTTGGCAGTTATACCATTTTAAAAAAACATTACAATACATTCAAAACAGATTTCACAACATATTAAGTGTGTGCCCTCAGGCCCCTACACTACTACAGCATATCTACAGTGCATTCTGAAAGTATTCTGACCCCTTGACTTTTTCCGCATTTTGTTACGTTACAGCCTTATTCTAAAATGCATTACATTGTTTTTTTCCCTAATCAATCTACACACAATACCCCATAATAACAAAGCAAAAACAGGTTTTTAGAATATTTATCACATTTGTTAAAAATTAAAACCAGAAATAACACATCTACATAAGTATTCAGACTCTTACTCAGTACTTTGTTGAAGCACCTTTGGCAGCGATTACAGCCTCAATTCTTCTTGGGTATGATGCTACAAGCTTGGCACAACTGTATTTGGGGAGTTTCTCCCATTCTTCTCTGAAGATCCTATCAAGCTCTGTCAGGTTGGATGGGGAGGGTTGCTGCACAGCTATTTTCAGGTCTCTCCAGACATGTTCGATCTGGTTTAAGTCTGGGATCTGGCTGGGCCACTCAAGGACATTCAGAGACTTGTCCTGAAGCCACTCCTGTGTTGTCTTGGCTGTGTGCTTAGCCATGTAGTCATGCCTCTATGTAGTATTGTGTGCCTTCAAGCAGTTTAGTCACCTCAACTTGCTCAATTTCCACATTATTCATCACATAATTTAGTTGAGGTTTAAGGTTTAGTGAATGATTTGTCCCAAATACAATGCTTTTAGTTTTTTATATATATATTTAGGACTAACTTATTTCTTGGCACCCATTCTGAAACTAACTGCAGCTCTTTGTTAAGTGTTGCAGTCATTTCAGTCGCTGTAGTAGCTGACGTGTATAGTGTTGAGTACTCAAAGCCAGTGTCATGTCGTTAGTAAAAATTGAAAAAAGCAAGGGGCCTAAACAGATACCCTGGGGAATTCCTGATTCTAACTGGATTATATTTGATATGCTTCCCTTAAAGAACACCCTCTGTTTTCTGTTAGACAAGTAACTCTTTATCCACATTATAGCAGGGGGTGTAAAGCCATAACACATAAGTTTTTCCAGCAGCAGACTATGATCTTTCTTGTCAAAAGCCGCACTGAAGTCTAACAAAACAGCCCCAAAATCTTTTAATCATCAATTTCTCTCAGCTAATCATCAGTCAGTTGTGCAAGTGCTGTGCATGTTGAATGTCCTTCCCTATAAGCGTGCAGAAAGTCTGTTGTCAATTTGTTTACTGTAAAATAGCAATGGTCAAACACAATTTTTTTCAATAGTTTACTAAGGGTTGGTAACAGGCTAATTGGTTGGCTATTTGAGCCAGTAAAGGGGACTTTACTATTCTTAAGTAGCAGAATGTATTTTTGTTTCGCTCCAGGGTTGAGGGCACACACTTTCTAGTAAGCTTAAATTGAAGATATGGCAAATAGGAGTGACAATATCGTCCACTATTATCCTCAGTAATTTTCCATCCAAGTTGTCAGACCCAGGTGTCTTGTCATTGTTGATAGACAACAATAATTGCAACAATAGATAAAAGCAGTTATTCCAATACTCAATATTAACTGGTTAGGTAGCATTTCAATTGCTCTGAACCTTGACAATTACTCTCTCATCTCATATATATATATATATATATATATATATATATATGTATATATATATATATATATATATATATATATATGTATATATATATATATATATATATATATATGTATATATATATATATATATAACAGACCAGTTGTTATTGCTCTCAGATAATGGCATACATCCTTTATAGCCCAACATTCAAACAGCTAGTATCCTGACTCTAGACCGCCCCTTTGTGGCCATCTGATGAAATGCCTAACAAAGAACGTGCTCTAGGCACATTTACATGTTCATTAGCTCATTCTCAATATATTCTCACATTCACTGATTACAGGAATCTCATTTCTGATATTTTCCTGTGAGGAAAATAAAATCATTCAAAGTTCAGAGTTGTGTATCTACCAAGCAGGTTTGAGATGTCTTCTACATCAAATCCAACTGAAATGCAGCGATCATCAGATCTTTCCATATCTAAATGGGATCCTCTCACTCACTAGCTCAGTTAATGACCAGACCCCATTATGTAAATCTGAGTACAGCCACTAATAGTGAGAAGTTGCTCACACAAACACGAGCACTGTCTCATTGCATAGATGGTGCTAATTGGACACTCCTTTGGTATAATTACAGTGACTGAGGCCGTGCCCTCAGCTAACCTCTCCTTTAAGTATTGTTTTGCAGCACATAAACAGTACAGGGAGCAATTAAGATGCAAGCACCACTTGGGGGACCAATCAGCAAAACCATGAGAGAGACGAGCTGAACAGGGGAGGGACAGGGATATGCTATGGTACCCAGAGAAACACACAACCACAGCCCAGGAGCCTGTCAAACAGGTAGATATTACACATTTCTATGCAACAATGTCTAGCCAGTTTAGAAACCTTACTTAAGTGTACAGTCCCCGTAAGGGTTACGTTATAGTAAGTAGAAACCATTTTCTTTTGATGAAAAAAAAAGAACGTTTATTTTTTACAGGTTTGATAGTGTTTATTTGAGGGACAGACTGTCTTGTGTACAGTATCTTGCCATACACATCTCAGTACAGTGGAGCCACTTTATAGGATCCCCTTTCTTCATTTACTTTGCCCAATCCAGTGCGTACTGTACTTGCTTGCACAGTCGAAAAGAGCATGAGTTTAGCGTATTAATATCTTGAACTACTGTATGAATCACTTTCAACAACTTGGCACCGACGAAACAAAATACCTCTGACGAGGCCAATGGTTTGAATACTTGTTTAGAAGAGTCACTCAGAGGCAAGCGAGTAAAGGGTTTCTGTATGAAAAAACAGATTTGCACCATGTAGAAGGGATACGATCAGCGTGTTAAGGATGTGCAACAAGGTGTGCATTACTGTCAAGAAAATCGATCATAGATATAATATAAGAGCACAATTGTGTCTAAATAAATATGACCCATTTATTGGAAGAGCACCGTATGAAACTTAACAAAAACCATCTCCAATCTGACATAATGCTAAACCAGTGAGGTAATCACCCTGACCTAATCTCTCAATGTTATTCTATTCTATTCTCCCCTGTGGAGATCATTCACAGTAGGTGCCTATTCCCAAGAGTGATCCAAGAGTGGAACAAAGAAAGTATCTCCCTCGCTGTGTGATCCAAGGGTGGAACAAAGAAAGTATCGCCCTCTCTCTACCACAGACTTTGCCCACCCTCTATGACTAAGTTATGCCCTGTCATGTAGTCGGAGGCGTCAGATGCCAAGTAGACCACTGCAGCTTGCAGGTCTGTCACTAGAGCCAGTCGTCCAGCAGGGATATCTGACAGCCAGCACTGCACCAGAGGCCTCAGACTCTCTGAGAGGATGAGAGGGGTGTCAACAATCCCCCTGAAATGAGAGAGGGAGAGACAAGGATGGAGGGAGAGAAAAAAAAATCAACAAGAGGAATCAGAGACATCAGACTTCAGAGCCAGGAGTGACAGCGGCATCGTGTTTCAGAGCCACCGCTTTGGTGACAAAAATAAACCCAATTATCCTCAGAGAAAGGGCACGGCGCAGCATCTCTGATGGTATTTACAGTGGGACTCGTGCCGTTTAATGACTGGCACATCGCAGGAAGCGCCACCGGGTACGATGGGACCCTGGGTGTAATTTGCCTTCAGGAGCCTGTAGATAAGCACTTTCTCTGCGTCTTGCTCACAATCTCACTTTGATTCCTGCCTGATATGTGCTTGAGCTGGTTTGATTTTCAGGCAGAGTGCTTGAGTGGCATTTAAAGGAAACAGGTGTGTTGGTACTGTAGGCATTTCCTCGTCTGATTTCCTCCTCAGAGACATAGGCACTTTCAAGTCTAGACGATGCCTCTTCCAGTCTAATGTCAGCATTAGTGTATCATGACCAATGATTTTCTCTCCACCTAATTAAATATATAACTTGGATAAACATGTCAACACATCTGTGTCTAATGTGAGAAGACTTCAGGCTTTTCACACAATCAATATGACAGTAGCTAAAAGCTTCACGGTCCACTCATCTTTAGCCCAGACCTAACATGTTTGGCCTACAGTATTCCAGGCTGTGCCTTGATACAAATTCCAACATTTGGATAAATTAGCGCCTCCAAGGAGCATGTGACACCATAGTTAACATATTCCACCTCAATTATATTTCTCTTCAGCGCCCTGTTATCTGGAACCTTTCCTGGCAATCAGAGGTGCTGTTTTCCCTCAACCAATTTTGTAGATAATGCAGCTTATCACCGGCGCGGCTAAAGTTGCCAATGAAATCAGGCTGCAGTCAACCTCGCCCTCCGCTAATTGTGTCCCTTTTTTTATGCATATTTACCGACTGTCACTTCAAAGAAATCAGCGGCCCATTGAGACAGCCAGTTAGCAGGGGGAAAGAATTGCTTCTTTGCAAATTAAAATGAGCAAACAAGCTGGCAATAAATAAAGCAAAGCGGCGACTGGCGCATGAATGGGCGCTTTGTTCTGGGGCCGTGAAGGGCCCGCCGAGCCGACTCACTGGACGGATTTGCTCAGGGATGGCTGTGGCTAAGGGATGCGCCACCGAACACACAGGCAGAACTCTTTCTCAGCCCTCGTCTTCCCACCGCACGGCTTCACAGGCAAACATACACAAACAACAAGCTATTGTTGTGGAGCCACTTGTAGTGATGATGCTAATTTGATTCCCTAATTGAATATAACAATTAGAGCAAGTGTTTGGTTGATTCATCCCTCAAGACGTCATCCAATTAAGCTGGAGCACATTGTTTGAGGACTTAAACTGGTGCCTCATTCTCAAATGGAGCCATTCCAGAGGAGGAAACCACTCAATCACTGCTCAGCACTATAGTTCTGTAATGATGTGATATACTGCACTTGGCAGCTCAATAAAAAAAAACAATGCATGGACTTTTTGTATGTGTGCATTCTTAATACAAGTGAGGAATGAAATCTTCTCCTTTTTATCCGTGCCTATAAGTGATGTGTAAACTGTTTTGGCATGTGGATACAGTCCCTGACATTGATACTATACTGTAGGTCTATTCTGTTTATAACAAACATGGGAGACAAACACTTGCGGCGAGATGCAGTTGACTCGGACCCCTCTGTCTTTCCACTCTGTGCCAAGAGACTGTGTCAGTTTGAGCACTCCTGCCTTTGAGGTGTTGTAGGCAAGCTGCTTCTGTGGATGGGGCACTGCAGAGGAGGGGGACAGGCAAAAGAACAAAGAGACCACTGTCAACCAACGTGAACATGTCACCTGTTTTATCTCTGACCATGTAAGTTGCACTCAATGTCTAAAAACCAAACCTTACCCCTTTAACAACCATGAAACACATTCAATACACACTTTCTCAGAGAGTACCCCTGCGTGTAATTCATTTGGAGCGTTGCTTCATTTCAATCATAACTCAGCTCCCTGCTTTCATACTGGATGCTACATGAAAACACCTCCATTAGCTGCTGGGGACCCCGTGGATGAAGCCATGTCAAATTAATTGCTTGTAATGTCCGGTTCTGCACCGTGTTCAGCAACAAAGGCAACACACCATTTGTTTGCCTTGACCATCACAGATGCTGCACACTGCATGGGATGCTGGGACAGCGGCTCATTTTCCTCAGGTTGATTAATCATCACAAGGAAGCCTCCAAGTTACATACAACTTTAGTAGTTAACCTCGTCGCCCCGTGATCTCACTGCCAAATTGCTTCGGTTGGGACTGAGATGATAAATATGACACAGCTGCAGAGAGGCAGGGGCCGGTCCTGGGGAGACAGACTGGACTGGAGCTTCTGTTTAGAAAGTAAAATAGCTGATGTGAGAAGAGAATGCTTCCATGGTGGAGTGAGGAGGCTGAGGAGGAGGTGCAGGCCCCTGGGTAGGGCCCCAGCCCAGGAGGAGAGGAAGAGCACGTGAGGAGGAGCAGAGCCCAGGGCTTACACCCAGATTGAAGGTGAAAGCCGATTTATCAGGACAGGAAAAAAAGCCTAACAGTGCTAATCCTCACTGAAGACCTGATGATATGGCTCCAAAATACCATTCAAAACAGGCCTTCATCCTTCAAATACACCTGCATTGATGTTTTCCGTCTTTAAGAGCAGTAATCCTTAGAGAGGTAGAAAGAGAGGCAGAAGGAGAGCACTCTCTAAAACCCTCTAACATTCACCCTGCTACTTATTGCCCATTCTAAGTGGGGGAAAACAAGCCCTTTCATCAGGCAGGCCTACACAGAGTCAAGTCCTCGGGACAGAATGATTGGCTCTTTATAAGAAAGGATACCTTGTGCTTATGTACATTAACATGCTGATGGCAACTGCAGGTACAGTGGGGCAAAAAAGATTTTAGTCTGCCACCAATTGTGCAAGTTCTCCCACTTAAAAAGATGAGAGAGGCCTGTAATTTTCATCATAGATACACTTCAACTATGACAGACAAAATGAGAAAAAAAATCCAGAAAATCCCATTGTAGGATTTTTAATGAATTTTTTTGCAAATTATGGTGGAAAATAACTATTTGGTCAATAACAAAAGTTTATCTCAATACTTTGTTTATATACCCTTTGTTGGCAATGACAGAGGTCAAACGTTTTCTGTAAGTCTTCACAAGGTTTTCACACACTGTTGCTGGTATTTTGGCCCATTCCTCCATGCAGATCTCCTCTAGAGCAGTGATGTTTTGGGGCTGTTGCTGGGCAACACGGACGTTCAACTCCCTCCAAAGATTTTCTATGGGGTTGAGATCTGGAGACTGGCTAGGCCACTCCAGGACCTTGACATGCTTCTTACGAAGCCACTCCTTCGTTGCCCGGGCGGTGTGTTTGAGATAAACTTTTGTTAATGACCAAATACTTATTTTCCACCATAATTTGCAAAAAAAATCATTAAAAACCCTACAATGTGATTTTCTGGATATTTTTTGTTTCTCATTTTGTCTGTCATAGTTTAAGTGTACCTATGATGAAAATCACAGGCCTCTCTCATCTTTTTAAGTGGGAGAACTTGCACAATTGGTGGCTGACTAAATACTTTTTTGCCCCACTGTATATCTAGGGCTGTTGCGGTGACCGTATTACCGCCACACAGGCGGTCACGAGTCATGATGGCAGTCAAATTCCACGTGACCGTTTAGTCACGGTAACTGGGCTTCTCCAAGCTCTGATGCTGCTGCTGGACATTAGTATCCTACCAAACTTGCTAACAGCCTGGTTTTCAGCACCCTATTGTCCCTCTAATCACTCTGACAATGCAAATGTAAAATAAATGCAAATGTTATCGAAAATCTAATCAAACACTTCATGAGAGCCCATGAGCTCAGGTTGCACAACATTTCTATAGGCTATGCAATTGTGTGAGAAAACAGGAGTCATGGCCTTTCCTAAAAAGAGGAGGATCCCATCAGCTTTCTATAGGCTAAGCCTATTATATGTATTTCTCAACATTCCTTATATTAAGCACATTGCTTATATTTACAACAGGAGTATAGCCTACCTAGTTGGCATGAAAATGAACCACTGGAAAAGCGTCCTCCATTCGCTATTTAAGTGCATACTGTAGATACATTTTTTTCCTGCTGCCCCTGTTTCGATACAGGTGTATGATAATGGTCCATTCTAAATCAAAACAAATTTCACTCATATATTATTTAGTATATGTAAAGACAAGATTAAATCAAGAATAGTCTGATGGGTGACAATATTAGCCTATCACTTGTGAATTATATATTATCACTTGTGAATTCTGCTTTTTTCCCGTGACTTTTTCGAATCATTGTCACACACACCATGTAGTCTAGCATATATACCTATATGTTTTAATAAGGTTTGTATCACAACTAAAGTGGCCAAATAATTTCTTAAAATGAAGAACATTAATCCACTTTACAAGGGGTGTAGGACCTAACTAGCATACATAAGCAGCGCATTTCAAGTTTGGGGAAGATCATTTGCACCATACATTTTTTTACCTTTATAATAAAAGCATTGCATGCATAATTGCATTTGTGGTCACTTGTGATATTGGTGTTTTTCCGCTAATGGAACATTCACGCTTATAGCTTACTGCCATTTGTGCATCGCTGAGCTTATAATGTGAAGAAATAGCCTAATAGTTGATCAACATTTTAAGCTAAATATTCTGATCTGTTGCGTCAGCCACATTGAATACACAAGGTTTTTGATACTAGGGGTTGTATTAATTTGGGATCTATCACATCGCACAGCTGTCCCAGACTCTGTTTGGAATATGTATTTCTCGCACAGAATAGAATAGGTCGACTTCTGTACTATGGGGGATAGTGTATTGACATAGGCTAGTGCTTTTGCTGTTCATTAAGCCTACTCATCTTGTTGGCTGACGAAAAGTAAATGTGGACAGTTCTTCCAATATCTTCAATGCGCATGTCAGAATTGGATAAGGACGCGCGCAGTTGCGTCCCCGGTGTCTGTCTTCACTTGTAGCCTATGAGAAAGACCCAATCACGTGATGGAGAGCCATGTGTGTGAGAACACTTAGGTCAAAACAAATCAAATCAAATTTTATTGGTCACATACACATGGTTAGCAGATGTTATTGCTAGTGTAGCGAAATGTTTGTGCTTCTAGTTCTGACAGTGCAGCAATATCTAACATGTAATCTAACAATTCCACAACAACTACCTAATACACACAAATCTAAGTAAAGAAAAGGGCACAATGGGCACTGGCCGCAAAAGGCATGTATTTTTTTAGGGTGCATTACGGCCATACAAAGGAGATGTCGCCGTGAGATTTGAGACATTATCAAGTGCTTGTCAAATTGTGAATGAGTGACTGATGAAGTGTGTAAAGACTGTGCCGTGTCTTTGGCTACGCCGGATTAAGTGATATGACATGATATTCTATAAAATAATTTCTCCGTAATTAATATTACCTGATTGAGCTAATCATGTAAATGTAATTAACTAGAGAGTCGGGGCACCACAAAATAATATTTATAGAGCTGTTATCTTCCGAATAAACTCTTAAAGACCTAGTAATATTTTACATCAATAGCAGTCAATATTAATCGTCATCTTAATTCAGTCTCATCTGAAAGTTGTACATTCTTGGTTATCTGCACAAACCCTGGCCTACAAGTTGAATCAGAAATACAAAATTGGGTTTAATTATTTATTTACTAAATACCTAACTAATCACACAGAAATACACATACACATAATTAAATCATAACTTGATTACAAATTATGTCATAAAGGAAAACGTCCCTAGCGGGCGGAACAGATAAGACAGCTTGTTACACAAAAGAAAAGGGATGGATTTGAGTGAAAGAGCGGGAAGACTGAGGGACAAAGGTAGAAGCTGTGCTATCGTAAATACAGTATCTTATGCATTCTAAATTACCGCCCTTTTGGAAAAGGAAAACGTAATAAATATTTACTCTGAGCTGCGCTTCGGTAGGTTGGTGGTAGATGGAAGGCCGTGTTGCCAAACCGAGTCCTTTGTCCTTTGAAGAATGTCTCTGGTGGTCAATTGGAGACGTTGTAGTAATGTCGTTGTGTGGTAGACGGGATACTCTGTCTGTTCCTTCCTAACCTGCATTTGCAGCTGCTGTTGCTAACTCAACGGCTAGGAGGTATCACTTCTGTAGTGAATAAGAGTTCAAAGTTCATGCCATTCGCAACCAAAGCTCACGCTGATGTTGGCTTCGTTCTGTAGTTATTATCTGAACCATTCTGACATCGGACCGTCGTACTCACATCCTCGGAACAGGAGGTTATATTGTCGTCAAGGCTTTATATAGGAAGGGAGAGGAGGGCGTGTTTGATGGTTTTATAGCCCATGTCCCTTCACAGGGGCGGGCCACTGATTGAGCAGAGAATGAAAACCCAAATCTCACATTTTAGAAGATAAAATCACATTTCATCCCATCACGAATAATTTCATATTCAAACATTTAAATTGAACAACAATTCCATGTAAATCCGATAACTCTGATGTGTAGACTTTCCACTGTAAAGTTTATGTCATCTTATCATTGATGAGAATGTCTCAGATGACAACCGAACTGACTTAATTCATATTCAATAAGTACCACCTCATATGTTCAATTGGTCAGTTTACCAGAATATAGTTCATTTCCCTCCACCTTCTGATGTTCCCAGAATCTCTATGTTAACCAAGGGTTTTGCACATGTAACATCAGTAGGTTAGAGAGAGGAAAAAGGGGGGAAGAGGTATTTATGACTGTCATAAACCTAACCCCAGGCCAACGTCATGACAACTGTGTGTCACAACTTTCCCTGAAGTCGCTCCTCTCCTTGTTTGGGCGGCGTTCGGCGGTCGACGTCACCGGCTTTCTAGCCATCACCACTCCATTTTCACGTATCCATTTGTTTTGTCTTGTTCCCTGCACACCTGGTTTTCATTCCCCAATCATCATATGTATTTATTCCTCTGTTCCCCATCATGTCTTTGTGTAGGATTGTTTTGTGTTAGGCTGGTTTGTTCCGTGTTTATTGTTTACATGAAGATTGTTACTTTGTTAACTTTATATAGTTTATAGTCTATTTTGGCGCATTTACACTTTTGCCTAATTTTGGTTGGAGGTTTTTGACACAGCTGCGTCTCTCCTGCCAAATAAAGTGGACTGTTCACACCTCTCTGCTCTCCTGCACCTGACTTCTCCACCAGCAGCGCCCAGCCTAAACACTGCAAAAAAACAACGCAGAGCTCGTCTTTCAAGCAACTTTTTTCTAATCATCACTAGTCGCATCATGCAGCCTTACAATGTATTATCAAAAAATATATCACAACCTTTGTAGAACAACTAAAGTTACATTAATAACTAAATTAAGCATATAGGAATACTTATTTATTGGTTAACCGCTCAACACAGAATAGTTGCATGTGTGCACTCCCTCAAATAATTTGGAGAAAATATCCTATTTTATTCAGCTTTGTTCAATTGCATTCTTTTTACTATAAAATACTGCCATGGAATTCTAAGCAAATCTTGTCTGCTAGAGGAACTAGTGTTGCCCACAGCCATTTGGCATAGGCATATCAGGACATAACATAACGACAACTATTTCTTCATATCATGCTTCTTTATACCTGTCTAAAATAAGTAATGGGTTTATTGTGAAGGAGAAGGCTATATTACATTGATTTATTAGACTTTTTTAAATGTAGATATTTTAAATGTAGATCTGCATCAGTGGCTTGTAGGCTATGTGTGGAAGCCAGGAGATGCTAAATGTGTTTATGTTAATTAAACGGTCAATTACCATGAGACCGAAAGTTATTTGCTTGACAATCACTGGCTGATGAAATTACGTGACCGCCACAGCCCTAGGTATATTCATTTGAATGACAGTTCCACTGCAATGACTCCCTCTATTCTGCTCACTCAGGTCAAACACTGCACATCCTCTTCCCAATACAGTCAAACAGCATGAAAAATATGACCATATATATTGGAATATATATTGTTAGCATGTATAAATGCACTATATATACAAAAGTATGTGGACACCCCTTCAAAATTAGTGGATTTGGCTATTTCAGCCACACCCGTTGCTGACAGGTGTATAAAATTGAACACACAGCCATGCAAACTCCATATGCAAATATAGAATGGCCTCAGTGACTTTCAACGTGGCACCGTCATAGGATGCCACCTTTCCAACAAGTCAGTTCGTCAAATAACTGCCCTGCTAAAGCTGCCCCGGTCAACAGTATGTGCTGTTATTATGAAGTGGAAATGTCTAAGAGCAACAACGGCTTAGTCGCAAAGTGGTAGGCCACACCAGCTAACAGAATGAGACCGCCAAGTGCTGATCGCGTAGCGCGTAAAAATTGTCTGTCCTCTCAACACTTATTACTGAGTTCTAAACTGCCTCTGGAAGCAATGTCAGCACAAGAACTGTTCATCGGGAGCTTCATGACATTAGTTTCCATGGCCAAGCAGCTGCACACAAGCCTAAGATCACCATGCGCAATACCAAGCTTTGGCTGGAGTGGTGTAAAGCTTGCCACCATTGGACTCTGTTAAAGCATGACAATCCCCTCGTGCACAAAATGAGGTACATACAGAAATTGTTTGTCGAAATCGGTGTGGAACAACTTGACTGGCCTGCACAGAACCCTGACCTCAACCTCCATTGAATACCTTTGGATTGAATTGGAACGCCGACTGCGAGCCAGGTCTAATCACCAAACATCAGTGCCCGACCTCACTAATGCTCTTGTGGCATAATGGAAGCAAGTCCCCTCAGAAATGTTCCAACATCTAGTGGAAAGCCTTCCCAGAAGAGTGGTGGCTGTTATAGCAGCAAAGGGGGGACCAACTCCATATTAATGCTCATGATTTTTGATTTTGGAATGAGATGTTCGACGAGCAGGTGTCCACATATTTTTGTTAATGTAGTGTACATTTAATGCTCCTCATCCTGTGTGTCTGACCATCATTCTCCTGAGATGGGGAGGGGGGAAAAACACATTTTATTCAGCAGATGGACAAAAAGCTGTCATTGTGCATTTTAATTGGACATTCACGGCTGCTTTTTGGTACCCTACTTGGCTAAAACAAGTCCCATCTGATTATGCATTATGACAATATTATAACAGATGTCCAGACCAATAAAGTAAATTCCTTCAGGACTGCTGGTAATGTGAGTAATTGATCACTTTTTTTATACCGGCCTCTATTTACCAGCATGGTCCTGTTTTACAGATTACCCCTGTAGTTGGGACTGAGGCCCATATGGTACAGGAGTTTATTGGCGATTTGACTATACTGCTGATGAAGTGCTGCTGTTCCTCTGGAGGAACCTGTAGTAGGATTTCAACTGGGCTGTGAATAACTCAGATTTCACAATGCACTCAGTAAAATCTGAAAGCATCTTCCGCTGCTTAAACACGGCCCTTGGCACAGGCAGGCAGGGTTGTTGCACAGGAACATCCTTTACATGTTGGACCTCAGGTTGCCTTTCTTCCACATCCTCCCCACAGCTCAGGAGACGGATGTTTATTATGATGCAAAACTGCCTTTAATGAGCAGCAATCACAACTGTGCGTTTGCAGCGGGAGAATAATGGGGGGGGGGGTTGGATAAATCACTATAGCATTGGCCTGAATAAACAGTGATACGATGAAGATTAGCAGTAGTAGCAATTATACTGTTAGACATAGATTGCATTTGAGAAATGGGTCACCAAGTTCTCTTCCTCTAATGTCACTTTAAGCTCACTAAAAGACACTGACATGGCAATACTATAGAAGCCCAGTCAAGTCTGTTTGCAACGCTACAGAAACAAACGGTATACAATGGTGTTCTGGTGCAAAACAGCACTGTGATGTGTATTACATGTACTTCTCAGCGTAGGAGACATCAGTGCAGCAACAAAGCTCATCTCATTATTCTTCACTTGGCTCACCATTCTTCACTTGGCTCACAATACATGGAGATGAAAGGAAGACAAATATACAGGATAGATAGAATCATCACTCACCTATTAGACTGGCCATGGACGCTGTGTTATTAATCGTCCCATATCCTTGCTTCAGCATCACATGACCTGCAGCCTGAGGCAAGAATTCCGGGGGAATGGACGCATATTAGGAACATTCTTCACACTTTTAGTATTGACACCCTATTGCTGCATTTCCATTGAAGATTTACCCCAGTGTTTTACCCAAAAGGCTCAGACTTTTCTGTTTCCATCTTTGCAGGCCGGCACCCGTGTCTCACTGGACCATGGCTCTGACGGGAACGGATCTAACTTAAAGGCAAGGCCCTTACTACTTTTCAGCTTGCATTTACATAACAAGGGCTAACTGTGAACTTTGACACCTTCTCACGTAGCAACATTCCTGAAAGGAGGTTGTTGATTCTGCTCGCCACAAATCTTTAGTGGCCGACCACAAGTCTTTAGTCTTTAGAGCGACAGGTAGACTAGCGGGTAGAGTGTTGGGCTACCTGACGCTACCTACCCGAGCCACATCTGTCGATGTGCCCTTGAGCAAGTAAATTAACCCTAATTTACTCCAGCTGAACCTGTAAAACAACACATTTCACTGCACCTATCCAGTGTATGTGACAATAAAACATAATTTTTGTAAGTCCATTTTTGTGTGTGTCACAGTCCTGATAGAAACACAATATCACTAGAGCTGACATTAACGTAAAACCTTAGCGACCCACTGGTGTGGGGGTAAGTCACAATGGAAAAGCACCATTAGTGCACACTTTTCATTATTATTCATACTTACTCAAAGACCCTAACTCAAACTCTCCTATATATTTCATGTGTAATTTACAGGCCAAACATTCCCCCCAATACACTTAGACATGTAAGCTGAACTGAAATGCAAACTATATTTTTCTATGACACAGTTATGACTCTCTGAGTGATGGAATAGATCAAACAGGCCTACAGTAGTATACAGTAGAGGAGTTAAACACCTGACAGGACATGAAAGTCTCCTTCAAGTTGACATCAAAGGTTTGGTCCCACTCTTCCTGACTGGTGTCTTCACTGGCTGAGTTCATGTGTATCCCTGCATTGTTGCATGCTATTTGGATCTCTCCCCATTTGGACACAATGCTGTCAATCATCCTCTCAACATTCACGGATTTGCTGATGTCAGCAGTAATCACAATGCAATTGATCCCGGTATTAAATAGTAGTGGCTGTTTAAAATGTGACAATAGGCAACATGTCTAGACTATGGATTAAAAAGGGTAACCGGGGTCCCGGGACTGTCCCGGAAAACAATCTCCACATTTCAGCTCAAAAAATTATGACAAGACACAGGAAATTACAACATTTCCCCCAAACGTTGCACTAATGCAATTCCACAAAATGAACAACATGCGCAGCAGTAGATTATCAAAAAAAATTATAGCATATTATCCAAACAGGTTGTCGCATGGAAGCCTTTAGCCTAGTGTATTTACTTCACACAAAGTCACCATAAATTCAAAGCACACGCATAATTGACAGTGCCGGACTTCACACGCAACCTGAAAAAAGTTAATAAACCCTACAGGAAACCACTACAGTATAGCTCATAAAATAACATATCTCTTTGGGCTGTCATTGCGACTCTTCAGACAGTCCCAAATTTGACAGGCCTATGCACATTTCACTACATAGGCAAGTCTGTTAAGAATTCAGAGGCATGAGGGAAAATTCTATCATCTTCTCCTGTCCTAGAGCCTAGGCTATTTTTCTATCCAGTTCCAATCTAACATGAATCTCGCATGAAAATTCCTAACTTTATTCTGTAATCCATAGGTACCATTATCAAAACAACGTCTCTCGCCTATGCATGTCAAAATCCTGGTATGACATTTCCCCTGCTTCTCTGCGCTGTCTCGTCCTTGCTGCCCATATGAGAGCTTCGGTAGAGAATGTGTGATCAACAAACTGTATGAGAGTAGACACAGATATTATTAAAAACAGAGTTGGTCCCCGATAAGATACCTTGATATTTAAACTATTTCCACTTTTCATCTCCATGTTATTCATGAGCTAATATGCTATCTGTATAATCATCAACTTGATCTGGACAAATATAGGAGATATTCTGTCATTAGTTCAAGGAGGTTATCTAGCAAGCTTTTTAGCAACTTTGGTCATTTGACTTTAGTTTGACTGCCGTTACAAAGTTTGTAGGATTCGACAAAGCTATATTCGGGGTGCAATCTGTGTGTCCTGAGTGCGCTCTGTGTGGAGATAGTCTACTGCTGAAATGTGCTGAATTAATTGAGGAACATGATAAATAAGAATTTATGAAAGGCCTGTTTCGCAATTCACAACAATGTCACTGGCAATGAAAGATAGTTACTTTATCACTACGAAATATACATTTGATTTGCTCTGAAATCATTACATAGTGGCCCAGCCAAGCCAACAAGATGGCACATCGCCTCACTTATTTTGGGAGAACCCTGGCATATTGGCCATATCTTGGTTTTAAACACTTTAAATGGGCACTTCTTGTTTTTCCCTGGGACTCTCTGGATAAATATGAATTATTCCCGGTATTGAAACTTGGTAGATTTTTGGGAAAATATTCATCCCTAGTCTATACTGATAATATTGAAATATAATTTATATAATTCTTTGTCTCCATATGTAAAATATGGTGCACATGAAAGTTTTTTTGACATATAATATAGTCAGTTGGCCCTGGAATTTTACAATATACAGTATTTCCTCTACTTGTCCGTGAGAGTAGAGTACCATCTGCTGGCAAATACGTGGAAGTGTAATATGAAATGCCAACACTGTAACAAACAATCATAGTGTTGTTTTCTACTGACAAGTCCTTACCTTTCAGCCACGCCCTGAGCCTTCCCTTGATCCATGTCCACGACAGCCACCTTGGCTCCAGCCTCTCCCAGAGCATGTGCGAACGCCCTGCCTATACCCTGGCCTGCCCCTGTCACATAGGCCACCCTGCCGTCCAGACGCATCCGGTCCAGGATCGACCGCCCATTCACACCACGGAATATCACATCGTATGTTACCTTGCTCTGAGACACAAGTTGTGAGTAGTAAACGATCTGGGAAAAAGTCTGTATGAGCTGTTAAGTACTGTAAAGGCACCATTTGACTTATGGTAGTAGTAACCACCGTTGCCAATGAACAATGGAAGTACCAATGCTAAAAGTAAACTTGGACAAAAGATTAACTAAATGTGGTTCTGAGAATGTGTCTTACACTACCTGTACCTGCACCTACTCCGCGGATGATGCTGATCCCATCTCCGAGAGGAAGAATGACCTTGAAAACCAAACGCTTCCTCATTAACACAAGAGAAAATACCCTGTAATCATCCGCCACTTTACAAGCCACGTCTCCCCTTTGGCCTGCTCCACACGAGGATCACTTGTGACAAACTGGTTAAAATCTCAGAAGCGCCAGTCCATTTTCATCAGCGGTGTCCTTTAGGTAGACCTTAGCTTTGAACAGAGTGTTATCCACACATATCACACCACTCAGCCGTAGGAAGTTGTGGTCCAGGATGAACTTGTAGTAGTTGATGTAGTTGTTCTCGTCGGCGCCGACGAAGACCACGTCAAACTACTTGGCTGCTGCAGCCATTTCCTTTAAAAAGAGACAATATTATCGGAGCACTGAACCATTCACTGTCATTGAGCTAAATGTACGTGATGCAGTGTATTTTCATTTACCCCTACCAGACACGCAACTAATGGTTATGTTATATAGCATAGCCTACTTACTACACTCATTTAATATTAATATTACACTTTTAATATAAATAGTTGTTTCCATTAAGTGACTTGGTTTGCATTGTATATCCACATGACATCATAACCTGGTTATTAAACAAGCAGATCAACACGTGAAATCACTGCAGGCTTATACAACATGCTTTAACTAGTCACCTTCATGGTATCCATGGCAGAACATATATTTACTGTTTCCTTCCTGCCATGTGGAGACTTGTCAAATATGGGCTGAGCAAATTCTTTAAGATGTGGCTCGAGCTCACAGGCAACCGGTGAACCATCCTCGGGCAGTCCTCAGCCATTGACAGAGCCCCATAGCCTGTGAACATGCCTATCTCAAGGATCATCTTGGCTTTACTCATGTGAACCAGCATTTTCAGAGTCTGGCCTGCCAATTAAATATAATGAAAGATAAATATTTAGCACATTTAAATATGTATCTCTCTAGCCATGCATCCACTCAACTCTACCCAATGCAGGTAATAAAGACAGCTCACCTTCCACATGCCCTGTGATGTGACGCACTCTTTCGAAAAGCCGAAACTGAGTTTTGCCCGACCTCGAAAACTTTCTCCCAGTTGTGTTCCATCGTTGTGTTCCAAGAGGTTCAGTAAGACTTGTGCATGAGAAACCATGCATGTGCACTGTGTTTGTGGGACAGACACAGGAAATACTCACTGATACAGTTCGGCAAGAGGTGCACTTTACTGGCTGCTCATTTCCTCCAGGTAGCCGTCTAGACCACACGCTATGTCCAGGGCCTTCTGTAGGTTGACCCTCAGCTCCTCTGGAATGTTGGCACTGCTATCTCTTTGGCTTTGGTTAAAAAATCCACCATGAATTCCATTAGGGTGTCAGAGACTGCAGAGAATACAAGACAAACAAACTGTACACAAGCCTATACTGCATAGGCCTAATGAGTACTGTAGACCATTATTAGAGACAGGGAGGCAAAATTAGAGACAGGGAGGCAAAACAAAAACAAGGTGATGATTAAGGTGAAGGAGTGATTCTAATGATAAAGACGTGTTATAATCTGACAATTCAGACTACTCTGTGTCATAACAGAACTACACCACTAGGTGGACACAGAGCTCTACCAAAGACTGATGAGACCTGGAAGGAGGACTAATGAATTACCAAAACAGGTTGGGTTATAACCTTTGCATATTTGGAGCCTATTTAATTGAATTCAAATCAAAATTATAATGTTTCATTTTTAAAAGCAAATATAACCCAGTGAGTACCGTCCGACACCCACATCCATGGACGTTGAAAAGATATTGTCATTTGGTCCGTCCTCCCTGGTCTCTATTTCAATGTCCACAGGTGTCGTTTTTCCCCCTTCTATAATTGGTTCAGATTTGGTCCGGTCCAGACCGGCCTTGATTTCAACATCCACAGACATCTGGTCCGGACTTGATTTAATGTTTACACACCCTACATTTTTCATCTCATATGTATATGTATATACTGTACTCTATATCATCTACTGCTTCTTTATGTAATACATGTATCACTAGCCACTTTAACTATGCCACTTTGTTTACATACTCATCTCATATGTATATACTGCACTCAATACCATCTACTGTATCTTGCCTATGCCGCTCTGTACCATCACTCATTCACATATCTGTACATATTCTTTATCCCCTTACACTTGTGTCTCTAAGGTAGTAGTTTTGGAATTGTTAGCTAGATTACTTGTTGGTTATTACTGCATTGTCGGAACTAGAAGCACAAGCATTTCGCTACACTCGCATTAACATCTGCTAACCATGTGTATGTGACAAATAACATTTGATTTGATTTGATTTGAACATAGACGTTTATGACCAAATCTGAGCCAATCATAGATTTCTATGTTTCACAAGTTTGGAAAGTACAATAATGTAGAGTATAGTTCAGTATAATACAGTAGAACATAGTACAGTACAACACAGTATAGTAAAGTACAGTATAATGTATTATATTGTACTGTACCCTACTGTACTTTACTGAATGGAATAACGGTGCCGGAGGGGATGGCTTCCGTTTTACGTGCTCCTAACCAATTGTGCTACTCACATTGTTTGTAAATTATTTTGTACTTAATGTTTCTGCTACTCTCTCTTATGACGACTGAAAAGAGCTTATGGATATCAAAACAGCGATTACTCACCTTGAACTGGAGAAAGATTTTTTTTTATGAGTCTGACGAAGGATACACTGGTGCTCCCCGACCAGGCCCAAATCCATGAGTGGGTATCCCGCCTCTACTATCCGTTCTATTGGCCAACGTGCAATCACTGGAGAATAAACTGGAAGAGCTCCTTCAAGACTATCCTACCAACGGGACATTAAAAACTGCAATATCTTCTGTTTCACAGAGTCGTGGCTGAAAGACATCATGGATAATATACAGTTGGCTGGGTTTTCCGTGCTTCGGAAAGACAGAACAGCAACCTGTGGTAAGACGAGGGGTGGTGGTGTGTGTCTATTTGTCAATAACAGCTGGTGTGCGATGTCTAATATTAAGGAAGTATTTCGAGGTATTACTCGCCTGAGTTATAGTACCTCACGATAAGCTGTAGACCACACTACCTATCAAGAAAGTTTTCATCTATATTTTTTGTAGCTGTCTATTTAACACCACAAACTGATGCTGGCACTAAGACCACACTGAACCAGAAGCGGTGCTCCTAGTAGCCGGGGACTTTAATGCAGGAAAACCTAAATTCGTTTAACCTCATTTCTGCCAGCATGTCACATGTGCAACCAGAGAAAAAATAACTTCCACCTTCACTCCACTCACAGAGACGCATGCGAAGCTCTCCCTCGCCCTCTATTTGGCAAATCTGACCAGTGACTCGCTCAATACGGAAATGGTCATATGACACGGATGCTACGCTACAGGACTGTTTTGCTAGCACAGACTGGAATATGTTCCCGGGATTCATCCAATGGCATAGAGGATTATAACACCTCAGTCACAGGTTTCATCAATAAATGCATCGACGACGTCGTCCCCACAGTGATCATATGTACATATCCCAACCAGAAGCCATGGATTACAGGCAACATCCTGCTATGCTCTCAGACGAACCATCAAACAGGCAAAGCGTCAATACAGGACTAAGATTGAATCCTACTACATTGGCTCTGACGCTCGTTAGATATGGCAGGGCTTGCAAACTATTACAAACTACAAAGGTAAACCCAGTCGCGAGCTGCCCAGTGATGGGAGCCTACCATACGGCTAAATGCCTTTTATGCTTGCATCGAGGCAAGCAACACTGAAGCATGCATGAGAGCACCAGCTGATCCGGGCGACTGTGTGATCGCACTCTCCGTAGCCGATGGAAGCAAGACCATTAAATAGGTCAACATTCACAAGGCCGCGGGGCCATACGGATTACTAGGACGTGTACTCAGAGCGCTGACCAACTGGCAAGATCTGGGGACCCATGCCAAACCTTTTCAATCTCCTGAGGGAGAATAGGCGTTGTTGCACCTTCTTCCCAAATGTCTTTGTGTGTTTGGACCATGATAGTTTGTTGGTGATGTGGACACCAAGGAACTGGAAGCTCTCGACCTGCTTCACTACAGCCCCGTCGATGAGAATTGGGGTGTGCTTGGCCCTCCTTTTCCTGTAGTCCACGATCACCTCCTTTTTCTTGATCACGTTGAAGGAGAGGTTGTTATCCTGGCACCACACTGCCAGGTCTCTGACCTCCTCCCTATAGGCGGTCTCATCGTTGTCGGTGGTCACTGTTGTGTCGTCTGCAAACTTAAGGATGGTACTGCAGTCATGCTTGGCCATGCAGTCATGGGTGAACAGGGAGTACAGGAGGATTTTGGGCTTTTAGCAAACGTTCTTATCTAGAGCTACTTATGGTCAGTGCATTCAACTAAGGTAGAACCAAATATCACAGTTATAACAAGAAACACATTTCTGTAACCGTTACTGAGAATGTTATTGTAGTGTTCTGCAATTTTTTTCTGTTGGTCTGAAAACTTTGAACATGATCATTGCCAGTTCTAAAGCTTTTGAAAAAGTTAACATAAGTGCATGTGACAAATGGGTGTAATAATACATATTCCATAATGCAATCTTCAGTTTGCTCCATTTTCCTATATATATATATATATATATATATATATATATATATATATATATATATATATATATATATATTTAAAGCAATGTGATATAATGCTTTCTTCATTTACATGTACATATACGGTTGAAATTTGCCCATAGAAATAATGACGAAAAATAAAGTATTTTCAAGGTCAGTCAAATTTGTATTTTCAATGTCCGGAGAATATGGATTTTCAACATCCGAAATAAAAGTATTTTTAACATCCGGAAAAGATGTATGTTCAACTTTCATCCAGAGACGAAAATGAACATAATTTCAACGTCTGGAAAATATGCATTTTCAACGTCATTTTGCTAACTGGGAATCGATTATGTGTAGACTATGTTCAAGTTTCCTGTCATCTTCCCAGCTGATATTTGCCCTCCTGCATCCTAAAGACAGCAACTATGTAGCCTAGCCTATCAACAACATCAGCTCATTCATGCCAGCCTGGTCTCATAGGCTAGACATAACATAGTAAATGTAAATCAAGGACACTTAAATTAGTATTATATGTTATGTTTGCTATGGTTACAAAGACAGATGGTTACTTAAGGCAAAAACGAAAGAACGGTGTTTGGTCGGGTGGATGGGTGGACGTATATCCAAAGGTTGCGAGTTAGAATTTCTTCTTGGACAACTATAGCGTTGTAGCTAATTAGCAACTATTTACTACTTTTTACCTACTTTGCATGTTAGCTAACCCTAACCTTAAGAAACCCTTTAACCTAACTCCTAAACTTAACCCTAACCCCTAGCCTTACATTAGCCAGCTAGTTAATTTTAGAAACCTAGCCAGAATTCGTAACATATTATACATTTGACATATTTGTAACATAGTGTACGTTTTTCTACTTTTCTAAATATTGTACATTTAGTAAATTCGTAACATATAATAAATACTAAGATATACTAAGTATTAGGGAATAACGTACAAAATCATACGAAATGCTCTGAAACCAGGTTGTTCATTCGAGTTTCTACAATCACTATGTTGGAAAGACCGACAGAGAAAAAAAAAGACTGACAGAGGCATTTCAAGGGTGTACGCTCGGCTACGCAACGCTGGGATAATAATACATTAAAACGTCAACATAATGACATTGTATCTCGACCATACCTTTGGCAGCGTGCATGGTGAATGCCCACGACGTTCGTAAGACAAAATGCACAACAAGTAGTCAACTCAGTTAGGTCCCACAAAAGCGGCTTGCGAAGCAGCAGAGACTCTCTAACGTTACCTAAAAACCCGTTTCTGTTTTGTAAATTGATTTTAATTGATGGCTTGCGAAACACGTCGAAACAACTATGCATTTTTCTTAGAAAACCGTTCCGCTCACGTGCCCGTTGACGAAGATTCTAACAGTAGCAAACTTTTAGTGTAAACCAACTAAATGTATTCTCCATAGTGAGGGTCTTTTTTACTGACATCGAGTGGGCACAAACCATTATTCTGTGTCAACGGAGCTGAAAGACTGCATACTTGCATGCCAAGTCATGCGCTCCTGTATCTGTCCTGCGACATTTGAACGTTACGAGCTGTCCCGTCGATCAGGCATCCACAAGTGCGACAATCCAAGTGTGTAAACAGAATTTGCTTGTAATACATGGCATCCACAAGTGCGAAAATCCAAGTGTGCAAACAGAATTGGCTTGTAATACAGTGGCTGGTAAGGTTGACCTGTGAACATGAATCTCGTGTCACAAACACACACTTTGTCTTGTAACTGTTTCTATAATTTAACATACATCAACTAAACTAAAATGTTATTACCTTATAGAAAATTTGGCACACACAAAAAAATGGTAGACTAGAGCTGATAGAAAGATGTCAAATGATCCCCCAAATCTTTCTCTCATGTTCATCAGTTACCCTACTGATAGCAGATTTCCTGGATATAGGAATCAAGACTGAATAGGGTCAGAAGTAGTTTAAATACATGATCCTCATATGCTGCCTACCAGCTATTCCATTTAAAATATATATTTTCCTGTGTAATACATGTTCATTTATTACAAATGTTTGTACCTTGCATTTTGCATATTTTGAGGGAATTTAAAGACTTGACTTAGATATAGATGTGTGATCACATGCAATTACACATTAAATACGTATTGAAGTATTGATGTGGAGTAAGAAACTGCTTGCAATTAATTGCATTGTTTAATTTATTTAAAAAGCCTTAATATTTTCTATATAAATGGTAATTCCCTCTTTACATAAATCTCTACCTTCTTTACGTCACTGAACCAAATTGTATAAGAACCGATCACGTGGGGCCACGTGTAAGGTCCGTGTAGGCTACATTTGAACCGTTTCAGGGTTTTGGTAACACTTTCGTAAGCGCACTGATCATTATAGCTCCTCCCTTGGTGATCTTCTGTCGAGTGGCGAGTATATATACAGACAGTAATAAGAGATGGATATGATGCTCTATTTCTTGACTCCGCATCTGTCACGCATTGTCTTCCTATTCATAAGATGTCGTATGTTGCAATCACCGGGAAGACACATGTGGAAGAGCCACTGCAATGCCACAATATAGCAGTGGTAAAGAATAACGAGTTTCATTTAGTTCAAGTCAATGGTACATGGAAACGCAAAACGGTAAAGAATTTTAATAAAAACTTGAAAGGTCGAGTATCAGCTGCCAAAATGTGAGTAAAACTTTTATGAAAATATAATTAAGGTCTGCAATTGATTAAAATGAATAAAAACGTTATACGGTATAAAAGGTATAACAAATCTGGTTTATGGTTTATACATCTAAATTCGTTCTTTCTTAGATCCACTAGACAGTGATATACAGTGAATATTTATTTCACCATGTGAAGAGTTGTCACGATGTTTACCCATCCAGACAACACTATCATAGTCATTTGCAAACACATTTCTTCCACATTATTTAGTTACCACCACAGAAAAGTGAAATGGTGTGAAGTTACATTTACCCCCAGGCTTTGTGCTCCAAACATATACTGTACAATTTGGCAACTCAAACAAATACATCATGTTCCAGCTATGAGAGCACCACGGAGCAAGGCACCTCCTGGACAGTGATCAGTCCCATCGTCTTCACCTACAAGGTGATTGAGTCCCTGGGCCTGCTGGACCCCAGCAACGACACCCTGCTCCTGGGCCACATCAGGGACCCCCAGCAGCAGGAGGCCCTGAGGAGCAGCATCAGCACCAAGCCCCTGAGGCGCTTCGTGGTCATGGACCAGACCGTCTACAACCTCTATGGCTGCCAGCTCACAGACTACTTTGAGGCTCGTAATGTTCTCTACAGGATCCTGCCCTTGACCACCACAGAGGAAAACAAGTCCATGGAGCTGGTGATGAAGATCCTGGAGGAGGTCCATAAGTTCTCCCTGGACAGACGCACAGAGCCCATTATTGCTATTGGTGGAGGGGTCTGCCTGGACATCGTGGGCCTGGCGGCTTCCCTCTACAGGAGACGCACCCCCTACATCCGTGTCCCTACCACCCTCCTCTCCTATGTCGACGCCAGCGTGGGGGCAAAGACTGGGGTGAACTTTGCCAACTGTAAAAATAAGCTGGGTGGCTACATCCCCCCGGTGGCTGCTTTCCTAGACCTGTCCTTCATTCAAACGGTTTCCCGAAGACACATCTCCAATGGGCTGGCCGAAATGTTAAAGGTAGAGTAGCGATGCCTGACAGCAAACACATATGGATTGGATATATGACTGTACATGAACTTAAAAATAGAATCCTTCACCCCTGCCTGTGTTTTGGTAAAAAAGCTGAGGGATGTAACCACTCGCAGCTTCATAGACCCGGCTATGGATGCAAGGACTGGCCATCCATGATATCAAACGTGTAGTTTTAACCATGTTTTGAGGCTATACGGTGTTTTGTTGATATTTACATTGTTTACAAACATTGGAGCTTGCATTTTGGGCTTTGATGGGTTATGACAGTTGAACTTAAAAATGCTTCATGAGCTTAGTTATCTTCTTTAACAAAAATCAATGGGTATATATACTTATTCAAAGTCCAAAAATGTGCAATCTGACTTTATACTGTAGAGAGCAATATATTCTTAGAGAATATGTTCATGCTCATTTGGCTCTGTAGATCTGATTTATGTACTATTTCGTGTAAATGTAATGTAAACATATGGCCCTACAGATGGCCTTGATGAAACACAGAGATCTCTTTGAGCTGTTGGAGACCCACGGTCCGTTCCTGTTGGACTCCAAGTTCCAGTCTGACAGCGGTCTTCATGGGGACAACAAAGACGCTGCCTCCGTGTCCACGCGCGTGGCCATAGAAGCCATGCTAGAGGAGCTGGCCCCCAACCTGTGGGAGGACGATTTGGACAGACTGGTAGACTTTGGTCACATTATCAGCCCAGAGCTGGAAATGGTACAGTAGAATCAATTATGTTCCTCTGCACCTTAAATAACCACAAAGCCAAATATTTACATGATCTACTGCATGTAACTGGGTTTGAACCATTATGTCACCCTGTCACGTTTGTCACCTCTTGTTCCATTTTGAGTGTAACTATGTGCCAAATGAGAATGGTGTCAAGTTTACTCACGCCTGTTCATGTTAGCTAGTGACTAGAAACGGTGTGGCTCTGTGCAACACTCCACTCTAGAGAGCTGTGCATGGATATAGTACTGAACACTGAACACTGACCCTCTTGATTGCAGAAGGTGCTCCCGTCCTTGCTGCACGGAGAGGCGGTCAACATCGATATGTCCTACATGGTGTATGTGGCCCATGAGAGAGGCCTCATGACAGAGGAAGAAAAGCTGCGGATTATAGGCTGCATGGTGGGGCTGGAGCTGCCTGTGTGGCATCAGGACGTTACTTTGGCACTGGTGCAGCACTCACTTTGTGAGAGGCTGAAGCACTCTGGTGGACTGGTCAGGATGCCTCTACCCATTGGCCTAGGGCACGCAGGTAAAGGAGATAGAAATGAATTTGTCAACGAGAGTTCAGCATATTAACAAAGATTTTTTTTAAATGCATATATATTCAAAGATGGTGTTAACAATCCCGTTCCTCTCTCCATCTGCAGAGATCTTCAATGACACGGGTGATGAAAGCCTGTACAGAGCGTTTGAGAAGTGGTGTGATGAGCAGCGACTACAGTGACCTGAACTGGTCACAAAGACTTTGTATTGCTGTAGATGATTTATGTTGAATGATTGAAATGATTGGAACAAGGATGTGTCATTTCTGCATGACACTTTGGCCCAGATATCTGGAATGCTCAACCATTTTTCCATAGTTGTAGATGATATTTGTTGGTGCTGTTGATTTTTCAGATTGACTTGATTTGATTGGAAATAGCATGTCCTGTCTTGTCATATTGAACAAAATCAACCCCACAGTTTTATTACTATGTTACAAAAAGGGATTTTCATCAAAACTGTATGTTTTATGACTTTGTATTGCTATTGATGTCACTTTTTCGTCTCCATTAAATCATTTTTAAGACCTTAAATCACTTTTGTCTTACATACATCATTACAAACACATTTTTAAAGCACAATGCGCTTTAATATTGCACAAAATATGTATATTGAGGCTCATTAAATGCATTTTTTAACTCCCCCTAACTTTTCTGAAATGAAAGGCACTTGTTCCAGAGCTCCACTGATACTAAATTGTATAATGTTTTCAGCTTACCTGCCACCGAAGATAACACAATGATAGACAGTACAAAAAAATCACTTCATACCTCTGACCCTCGTACACGGGTCCAGCAACCACATGATTAGCGCAAGTCGAGGACTGAGTGGCACAACACAATAAATAATAACATTCATATTCAGGTTAGGTCAGATAAGTGGCTCAGAAGACATGAAATAGGGGAATGTGTTGGTTACATCAACTACATTATTTTATAAATGGGCTAGCTCCTACAGTCAACCATCTTATAGAAAGTTATTTAAGGAAATAATATTAGTAATTATAAAGTAATATTAGGGATAGTATTTCAGTACTTCACATACAAGAACAATGCTGGCAGGTGCTCCTTCTGAGCTAAATAACTGTTTGAACTCTTCAAAATATTATCTTCATGTGCATTACAACTTTGTATGGGATAAGAGCACAGATGTAAATTATATGTTAATAGCCAGGGGAATAAAAATAAAAATCGATTCACTTAATTTAATACTTAATTAAAGACCTACTCAATAAAAAAACAAACTCCCAAAAAAATCACAAAATGTTTATATTTACAGTGTCGTTTTGTACAAATATCTTCACTTTAGCTATCACCATGTAGGGGAAAAAAGTCATTAAAAGGGCATTCATTGTTCCTGCAAGTTGTTTCTTATTCGCAAAAATAAAATTGTGGCTTTCAAACCATTGCTTCTGAATTTAATTTAAGGGTAAGAGGTATTAGCTCATCTTAAATGCTTAGTACAATGTTATTATCAGTTAATGAACAAAGTATTCAACTAAATATATATTTCTGTATGATATCATATACTGTCATAAACAAATGTTTTAAACTAATTTGACAAATAGTCATGACATGAGAAAAATATCAAATCTTGTCATGTTATTGTGCACTTTCTCTCAAATAATTCACCCATGAAAAGTTCATCTTATTGTACAGTAAATCTCAGCAGCCAGCTAAGGAGCAGAGTAGACTAATCTGAACCGTCCGATTTGGTTCCAGACAGAGACACAATGATATTGCAAAACAAACAAAAGCAAAATACAGAATGTCTGTAGACGAGGGAAGGAAAGCTGGAGGACATCTTAGGATGCCAGCACAGAAGTGTCTCATGGAATAGATCAATAGCAGAACCTAGTAATAACAATCACAGTAATAACAATATGCTAAAATGTGAGTGTGACTTGAGCTCGTGGGCAGTGCTAACAACCAGGATTATTCTCCTCCATGCTTGAGCTGCTGCTACGCCTGCTGCTGCTGTTGGAGGCGTCTGGAGACACGGAGGACAGAAGGGATGATATGGGTGACAGGGTGTTGTCTATTATGTCCTTCAGTTTAGTGGAGGCCTTGTTGGAGCCATAGGCCCCTGGTTCCCCTGCATCCAAAGGGCTGTCATTGAAGTGGATGGTGCCGTTGTTGAGGTCTAGTGTGGTGGTAGGGGACATGTCGGGGCCCGACTTCTGGTACAGGTCTGACGGACAGTCTCCTAGGATGGGCTCCTGCTTGATGGCTCGGGCCATCAGCTCAGAGGAGCAGAGGGAAGGGGACGGCACAACCGCAAGACCATGAGCCCGCGCCTGCATCTCCAACTCCTACACAGACACACAGAAAACACAAGAACACATAGATACTTATATTGGCTATACATTTCCAGAGGATTTAAGTATAACTTTTTTTCTTCTCAAGGTGCCCTTGTGGTACGCTCACTGGCTCCCTCTGGTGGTGCGTACCTGTATGCGGAGCATCAGATGGCGGTTGGCATGCTCCAGCCTCCTCTGTCTAAGCTCCAGCTCCTTGGCTCTCTGCTGCTCCCTCTGCAGCTTCCTGATGTAGTCCACCGAGGCCTTCAGAATGGTGCCCTTATTCCAGCGCATGTCCCTAGGGGACAGCAGGGGACAATAGTCTACAGTCAGTGCGTAGCGACTAAGCAGCTGATCCTTAAACTGCATGAGCACGTACGTCCTAGGGAGGACGGCAACATTTTTGGTCGATAAACTGGCCTACTCACGGATCATTTGACTTAGGAATCAAGGTTCCAAGCTCTTTGATTCGATCGTTGATGTTGAACCTCCTCCTTCGTTCAACTACAAGGTGAAGAGAAGCGGAAAAGCAGAAAATAAGGAGTGAGTTTTAATATCATGTGAGGGACACATGTATCCCAAATAACTGATTACTCCTCTTTGCCGAAGAAACTCACTTAAGTTGTGGTTGTCCTTTTTTTGTCTCTCCTTGGCCATCGCTCGGACCTCAGCTTCTGGCCGGAAGGGAAACACTTTTGAGTGGCAAGTGAAGGTGTCTTATTTCTTACCTACTCAAGATGATTTACAACCCTTTTCTAGCTAAACACCTTTCATGTAACCCATTGGGTATCTAAGCTACATTTCTACTGATACATAGATCTAATTTGTCAATACACACAAAATACTTTACAGAGGCAATTGTAAATACCTGCCTTTAATGCTGCCTTTCATATCACAAAAATATCCAATCTGAATCCCCACTGAATCCCCACTGAATCCCCACTGACATTTTGGTTCAGGTACGTTAATGAGCCACCATGAAAATAGTTTAATAATGTGTTTCAAAAAAGGAAATAAACAATCGTTTGAAAATGTGAAAATCTAGTGACAACGTACCAACTGGAAAGCCCTCGGGCCTTTGGTAGTTGTCAAACTGGCCACAGGATGCAGTCTTGTCAAGTATGTTCATCATGCCAGGAGCTTAAGTATTGGTAAATTATTTGTAATTTTTATTTTATTTATAGCTAACAGTATGTTATGCATTTTACAAATTGCACACAATATTGACGCATATAAGCTTCTTTAACTGTTGGTATTAGTATATCATTAGTATACTATTGGTACATCACTACGATGGTTTCATAAACAAAGTTTTTTTTTAAAGATCTATTTGTGATTTGACAGGGTTGACGATATTTAATATGGAGATGCTTGGCTGATGGTGTCTTGTAAATAATTGGTTGTTACTCGGCAGACCAAAAACGTACCTGAGAATTCCCTTTTTATGTTGGATAAACTACCAGGGCAGGCGTTACTGCTGGTAAGTCCGTGGTTTCCATACATGTCCAGAAGGTTACCAGATACAGGGAGCTGAGGAAAGGAACAGAGCATTCAATGATTGCAATGCAACATGTATTGATATTGATATTCTAAAGCATGCAAAGCTGTAGTTCCTTTTCAGTAAATGTGTTGTGTACCTTCCTGAAGATTAGAGTAATTGTTATTGCACTTTAACATTTGAAAAAGTTGTTATGTATTGGGAAGGATGTACATTTACAGTATTTGTAATCTGGAGTCCGGGGTCCATAAAGCCAAGAATATCATCATTATAACTGGTTTCCAAGCTAATAATGTCATCGATGACATCGTCCATCTGTAATAATAAAACAAAAACATTATAAACCAACCTAAAGTACCAGATTTGTATTCAAGTAATGTTCTGATAGACAACATTGAAAGATGTACCAGAAATCTATATGCATTTTGTACCCAGTTCGCCCATATTCCTGAATAAATCCATTGTGAGATCAAAATGAAAGAAAAAGAACAGTGGAAATGGTACATGCAATGGATCTCTGTGTCCTCTCTTTTATGCCTACCTCCTTCTCACAGTTTGAGGTGAGGGTCAGCAGGGCCATGGGGCTGTTGGGGGCAGTGCTGCCTGGGCCGGGGGGCATCCCGTGCTCTGGGGGTTGGCTGTGGCACTGCAGACTGCTGGCCTGGCTGCCAGGCTTACCCCCGAGGGTGGTGGACAGGTACTGCCTCACCTGCTGCCTTTGGGCCTGCTGGATGTGATACTTGGTGGGGTTCTCCAGATGGCTCTGCACCTTGGTGGGGGGAAATGAGAGACGTTTGAAGACGGCGGAAAATGTTTCCAAAGTTAGTTTTGTTCAGTGTCGGTAATGAGGTTCCTGGGGTTAGACCATCTCATCCTATGGAAACATATAGTTATCCAGTGAAATGTGGCTTTGCTCTTTGTAAAATGTCTCACAATTAAGATCTGTGAGATTCTGTGGATTGATCTTCAGACTTGAATGCATGTCTGAAGAGCAACACATGGATTGTACAATCATGAACAATAAACCAAACCTTTTCAATCACAGCCTCTAATTATACGCCCCTTTCTTTCTTCTACTCAATGACAGTGAATTATACAGTGCACCGAGGACAATGTCATGAATACAATGCATTTATTTATGTTTGTACAAATATAGTACATACATAAATATGACATTATACTAATACAAGTGACACTAACACTCATAGCAATACTGCATACTGATAGAAAACCAAACCCCCCCAAAAACAGTTGGTAATGGTAAAACTCACCTGGTAATGGCTGTATTCAAGCATCTCCAACATATTGTAATTTGTATGATAGTATGTATCAGATATCCCTTTTGTCTGGACAGTCAACTGTGAGAATACAAGGCTACCATGTGCAAACAAGAGGACAGGCTTTATCAGTTTAACTTATTAAAGGCAAACCCCTAATTAGTTATACAAGTTTGGAGACAGGGGGAGGGTACTAGGGCTCATCCTCTCTATGTTGTGTTGTTCTAGCTAAACTACGAATTTATGTCTTCACAGCGTTCATTTGACGTCAACATCTCCGTCTCACAAAGGACTCTTTCTGCTAGTGGGTTACTAGTTTCCAAATTGAAACTCGCTCCCGGCTAACTAACGTTTCATCTTTAGTTCCGCTCATCTAGTATAAAACATTATTTTTTCTGAGAACCCGGAATACAATTGACACCACTGTTCCATTACAAACATTGCGTAACAAAAAGATTAATCCAAAAATGTAGCAGGATTTTTAGAACAGACCATCCCACTACCAACTTTCGGATTGGTGTTGCGTGTTAAACCTAGTCTCCCAGTGGTTCCCAAATGGTGTGCCAGGATCCACTAGTCTACTAAGTCATAGCCCGTTCCTAGTTAGTCTGCAGCTTGACTAGGGTTAAAAAGAATAGGGGATCACAAATCCAGCTTAAAATTGATCACAGGCATGGCACAAAAGTAGAATCACTGCTGGTTTGACACCTTAGGAATATGACATTATCAGAAACAAATATTACTGTTTAATTAGGAAGATGAATATATGTCAATACAGTTTAATAGTTGATCTAGACCATTAGACCTGTATGCCAATAAAGTTCAACCCTGCTTAGAAAAGTTTCTGGCTTTCAGAAGACACGTGCCCATTCATGTTTCCAAAACCATGTCAAATATGAAAAAATAAAAGACACTGTAAGTAGTTGTATCTAACACAAGGGCTAACTGTACTGTATATAAATCAGTTGAGATCCCTATCAACCGAGAATATTATCTCATCCTCACACCCTTGTACAGGAAGATCATTTGTTTTGACAGCTTTTGGTCCGTCTCTACATGTACAAGCTATGAGCAGAGTGCCAACTGGGATTTCCACAATGCAAAAAAACTCAAACAGTTATTAGCTCATTTATAGAGCTATTCATTTATACATTTTTGGTATAGACAAGTGTGTTACTAAAATTGTTAGAAAAATCTTTACATTCTCAAATCGTACCAAAATTCCTCCCTAAAATCCACTACCAGAAATGTTAAGCTCACAACTGACCATTCGATTTTAACAAAGCTGGCCCATTATTCTGGGGCAGTCATTTAGTTAAAACTGCAGGGGTCATACCTGGAGCCAACACCTGTGATGCAGAGCAACCTGGTCTCAGAGCAAAACAAATGATACTTTACTAAAATCCATGCCATTCCATAGAGTACCACAGTATGTGTCATAATA
The DNA here is from genome assembly GCF_013265735.2 of Oncorhynchus mykiss. Lineage (NCBI taxonomy): Eukaryota > Metazoa > Chordata > Actinopteri > Salmoniformes > Salmonidae > Oncorhynchus > Oncorhynchus mykiss. The sequence goes on from NC_048571.1 coordinate 46,347,956, forward strand.
CCCATAAAACCTAGGAGTCAAACAAGGAAATGGTTCCAATCGTTTTCCCACCATACAATTTTCTCATAGGGGATTTTAGAAACACTTACAATAACGGCTGTGTTTTGAGTATGCTTACTCTGGCGTGACATTTTGATAACTGTGTAAATCTCTCTAGGACAAGGTGACTTTTATCAATATATTTGCCTGTATCCACTAGGCAAACATAACTTATTTTAAGTGTTTCTAAAATTCCCTATGGGAAAAACTAACGGTGGAAAAACGATTGGAACCATTTCCTGTTTGACCGCTAGGTTTTATGGGTATAATGACACCTCCACTATGGGGCTCTACTTTGTATGAAATGTTACTTTATCTTAGGTTACATTACATTGGCTTACTAATGAAATAGTGGTCGTACAATATAATACGAATTGCAGGATGTATAGTATCCTACGTCTTGATTGTTTAAGATGATATATTATGTTTGACTGCTTTAGTGTGATATATTACGCTCTACTGCTTTAGTATGATATGCTAGGGGGTAAGGTTAGGGTTAAGGTTAGGTTTAGGAGTAAGGTTAAAAGGTTAAGGTTAGGTTAGGGGAAGTGTTAGTTAAGATACAAAGTAGTTGCAGAGTAACTAAAAATAATAAAGTAGTTGAAAAGTTGCTAAATTCTGATATTGTCCATGATGAGATTCAAAAACGCAACCTTTGTGTTGGTGGACAATAGCGTTATATACCAACCCATCCACCCTGACCAACCAGCCTCCTTTTGTTTTTGCCTTACGTAACCTATGTTCATACCAAACGCAATATATCATACTAATTTGGGTGTCCCGGATTTACGTAGGCCAATGTAGTGTTATCTAACGTAAAGTAACATATCATACTAAATGGAGTGGCATGAATTTTTGTCAAATATACTAAGTTTTGCAGAGAACTGTGCAGAGCGCTGTAGCTAAGCCTATCCTAGTCTAATGTTGCAGACAACTCCTCCCTATCGCACCTAACATTTGTAATTAGACTCTCTTCTCTATCTACCTGTCAAAAACACCTTGTACCCTTAAGCGCATACAGTGGGCTGCTAGACATTGCTTTCACATAATGTTACTTGCCCTTTGAGCCATACACACCATATGCTACACGAATTGAGATGTAGTTCTTAGAAATAACCTTGAAAAAAGAGACCTGAACCTTGAAAATAAAAATGGAGATCCATAACATGAACATTGAATGTCCTTTTCTAATCTAGGAAATGCTGTTTATCAACCTGTTCAACGCTGTACACCATTACATCAAAAGGACCAACATTGTTCTGAATGGGTGTAAACTGAGAATGTACATTTTTACTCTTGGGAGAAGATCATTACATTATTTGCCAGTCACCAGTAAATGTGTATTTCTCTGACAGAAAATTCCAAAGAGATGAGGATACAAGACACTAAACTTCTTGTCGGGACATGCATATTTCCCCATTACATACTACCAATTACATACTCATGTAACTGACTAGAGGAGCATTCAAAAGGATGATGCTAACAGTGCCAGTTCTCAGAACAATTCCACAGATGTGGTCTATGAATGAGGTGACGAAGTTGGCGAACGAACTGCTTAGCCATGAGTCCAAATTGATGAGGATCCTCACATGAGATAAAGCCATATCAATAGCCCTCTCACAAACATGATGGATTAACATACCCCAAACCCTAAACATAGAGAGCCCAGCTAACAGATCTAGGGAGAGCAATGTTACCCGTAATGTTATCCGTAATGTTCCCCTAATGTTTGAGTGTCCAGTTTTCCGTTAGTTAGGGTAACATAAAACATTCTGAGAACCTTTTTTAGCATGTTTTAGTGTTAAAGGTAGGAGAACATTCCCTTAATCCCAAACAGAACTTATCTTGAACGTGGTTACAACAGTAATGCTCTAGGCAACTTTTATGGGACTTTGCAAGAACATTCATGTGTCCAGTACTCTGAGGGTTCGGAGAATATATTCCCTAGCCACTCTCCCAATAATGTATATCTCTAGGACGTGTTTATTGGGCTAGTGATAGTTATGCCCTGTCCAGAAGAAACCCTAACCCCTTCTCCCTAGGCACGTGTAGATCTGAAACGACTTGATAGGTGTAAGCAATAGGGTGAATGCACTATGAATGAAATCTCAGCTCTGTTAAAAGTACACTCAAGAAAATATTTTATTGATCAAAGTGATTCAGGAGTATCATTAAAACAGGTTAATATGCCCCTCCAAGATTAAACAACTACACAGAAAGCCCCTAAATAGAAGAAATAAGTACTGTGAACTAAGAGGCTATAAGATCAAATCCCAGGTCAGGATATGTTGAATAATAATTACTAATTGAACATGCATAATGTAATCATGTATGTCAAAGTGTGTCAAACATGTAAGTTGAAAACTTTGTATCTTATAAACACTGTGCGTATGAGTATCCCTAACCTGGAAAACAGACAAAGGGCTGTGAATCGATCAGTGATTCGCCAATCAGGGCCTTGATTGGCTCAGCAACAGTAATAAGACGTGATGTGTATTTATTTATTTTTGGACACATAAATATTCTTGCAATGTTCACGTGTCTAGAACATTAATATCTTATGTTCTGTGTATATGTTTGGTGGGACATTGATAGAATATTTTCCTAACCCTTGTACCCTTGTACACATGAATGTTCTTGCAATTTTCCCATGAAACATGTCTAGAACATTAATAACTTAAGAACTCAGAACATGGTAACCACGTTTTGGGTAAGTTCTATTTGACATTAAGGTAATGGTCTCTTGGAAACATTTCAGGCACACCACATTAGTGACCTAATGAGACTCTTAACTTCACTTTTGGATAAATAGCGTGCCCAATTTCAACTTCCTGCTACTCATGCCAGGAATATAAGATATGCATATTATTATTAGATTTGGATAGAAAACACTCTGAAGTTTCTAAAACTGTTTGAATCATGTCTGTGAGTATAGCAGAACTTATGTCGCAGGCAAAACCCCGAGGACTAACCGTTCAGAATTTTGTTTTTGTTGGTCTCTGAGTTCTCATTGACAAATGATATTTCTTAGGAACCTGTTTTCAGTTCCTACTGCTTCCACTGGATGTCACCAGTCTTTGGAATTTGGTTGAGGTTATTAACTTGTGCAATAAAGAAGTAGGCCATCTAGGAACTGTGTAACACTGTTGAGAGTGCGCAAGACGTGAAAAGTAGCGTTGGTTTGTTGTCTTCCTGTATTGAACACAGATAGACCAGTCTACAATTTGATCGATTATTAATGTTTAAAAATACCTAAAGTTGTATTACAAAAGTAGTTTGAAATATTTTGGCAAATTTTATAGGCAACTTTTGAAATATTTTGTGGTGATGTTGTGTTTTTTGGAAGCAGTTTTTTTCTGGATCAAACGCGTCAAATAAATGGACATTTGGATATATATGAACGGAATGAATCAAACAAAAGGACCAATTGTGATGTTTATGAGACATATTGAGGTGCCAACAAAATAAGCTCGTCAAAGGTAATGCATGTTTTATATTTTATTTCTGCGTTTTGTGTAGCGCCTGCAGGGTTGAAATATGCTACCCTCTTTGTTTACTATTGTGCTATCATCAGATACTAGCTTCTTATGCTTTCACCGAAAAGCCTTTTAAAAATCTGACATGTTGGCTGGATTCACAACGAGTGTAGCTTTAATTGAGTATCTTACATGTGTGATTTAATGAAAGTTAGAATTTTATATAATTTTTTTGAATTTGCCGCGCTGCATTTTCACTGTTTTTTGCCCAAGTGGGACGCAACCGTCCCCTATACCATAAGAAGTTCATCCTGATATAGTGTGCGTGTCAGGAGTGTGCGCTAGTGGGTTGGAATAAACCTTTGAACCTGCTTTGTCTTGGTCGAGAGGAGGAGATTCAGTTTATAACCAATGACATCATATTTAAAATATATAAACTGTTGTACATTGTTCTACGGGTAGCATGCTCTGAGAATAAATACTATTATCTAATTTTGATAAGACTGGTCTCTGTCTATTTTATGCAAATAAGAATCTTACAAATTCTTAGAAACAGACAGAGTGATTTTAATTGAATTGGTTAATGAACACGTATAGGAATTATGAAATTCCCTTGACAATTGGTCCTTCGAGCGGATTTCCAAACCTCTGTCGTCCGAAGGTATTACGCCTGAAAACCGTGCATGGGCGGGTCTTGACCCGTTATTTAAAGACCTGGCCTCTGAATTGGGGTTCAAAGAACAGGCCGGTATATACAGTGCCTTGCGAAAGTATTCGGCCCCCTTGAACTTTGAAATGACTAATGATGATAAATACAATCCACCTGTGTGTAATCAAGTCTCCGTATAAATGCACCTGCACTGTGATAGTCTCAGAGGTCCGTTAAAAGTGCAGAGAGCATCATGAAGAACAAGAAACACACCAGGCATGTCCGAGATACTGTTGTGAAGAAGTTTAAAGCCGGATTTGGATACAAAAAGATTTCCCAAGCTTTAAACATCCCAAGGAGCACTGTGCAAGCGATAATATTGAAATGGAAGGAGTATCAGACCACTGCAAATCTACCAAGACCTGCCGTCCCTCTAAACTTTCAGCTCATACAAGGAGAAGACTGATCAGAGATGCAGCCAAGAGGCCCATGATCACTCTGGATGAACTGCAGAGATCTACAGCTGAGGTGGGAGACTCTGTCCATAGGACAACAATCAGTCGTATATTGCACAAATCTGGCCTTTATGGAAGAGTGGCAAGAAGAAAGCCATTTCTTAAAGATATCCATAAAAAGTGTTGGTTAAAGTTTGCCACAAGCCACCTGGGAGACACACCAAACATGTGGAAGAAGGTGCTCCAGTCAGATGAAACCAAAATGTAACTTTTTGGCAACAATGCAAAACGTTATGTTTGGCGTAAAAGCAACACAGCTGAACACACCATCCCCACTGTCAAACATGGTGGTGGCAGAAACATGGTTTGGGCCTGCTTTTCTTCAGCAGGGACAGGGAAGATGGTTAAAATTGATGGGAAGATGGATGGAGCCAAATACAGGACCATTCTGGAAGAAAACCTTATGGAGTCTGCAAAAGACCTGAGACTGGGACGGAGATTTGTCTTCCAACAAGACAATGATCCAAAACATAAAGCAAAATCTACAATGGAATGGTTCAAAAATAAACATATCCAGGTGTTAGAATGGCCAAGTCAAAGTCCAGACCTGAATCCAATCGAGAATCTGTGGAAAGAACTGAAAACTGCTGTTCACAAATGCTCTCCATCCAACATCACTGAGCAAGGAGGAATGGGAAAAAATGTCAGTCTCTCGATGTGCAAAACTGATAGAGACATACCCCAAGCGACTTACAGCTGTAATCGCAGCAAAAGGTGGCGCTACAAAGTATTAACTTAAGGGGGCTGAATAATTTTGCACGCCCAATTTTTCAGTTTTTGATTTGTTAAAAAAGTTTGAAATATCCAATAAATGTCGTTCCACTTCATGATTGTGTCCCACTTGTTGTTGATTCTTCACAAAAAAATACAGTTTTATATCTTTATGTTTGAAGCCTGAAATGTGGCAAAAGGTCGCAAAGTTCTAGGGGGCCGAATACATTCGCAAGGCACTGTATGTCGATATAGGACTTGTTTTACTGTGGATATAGATACTTTTGTACCTGTTTCCTCAAGCATCTTCACAAGGTCCTTTGCTGTTGTTCTGGGATTGATTTGCACTTTTCGCACCAAAGTACATTCATCTCTAGGAGATAGAACACGTCTCCTTCCTGAGCAGTATGACGGCTGCGTTGTCCCATGGTGTTTATACTTGAGTACTATTGTTTGTACAGATGAACGTGGTACCTTCAGGTGTTTGGAAATTGCTCCCAAGGTCTTGGCTGACTTCTTTTGATTTTCCCATGATGTCAAGCAAAGAGGCACTGAGTTTAAAGGTAGGCCTTGAAATACATCCACAGGTACACCTCCAATTGACTCAAATTATGTCAATTAGCCTATCAGAAGCTTCTAAAGCCTTGACATCATTTTCTGGAATGTCCAAGCTGTTTAAAGGCACAGTCAACTTAGTGTATGTAAACTTCTGACCCCCTGGAATTGTGATACAGTGATTTATAAGTGAAATAATCTGTCTGTAAACAATTGTTGGAAAAATGACTTGTGTCATGCACAAAGTAGATGTCGTAACCGACTTGCCAAACTATAGGTTGTTTACAAGATATTTGTGGAATGGTTGAAAAACAAGTTTTAATGACTCCAACCTATGTTTATGTTAACTTCTGCCTTCAACTGTATATTTCTTAATTCCATTATTTTGCTTTTATATATGTGTGCATTGTTAGATATTACTGCATGGTTGGAGCTAGGACCACAAGCATCTCACTACACCCAGAATAACATCTGCTAAATTCGTATGTGACCAATAAAATGGTACTTAATTAAAAAAAAATCTGAGCCTAGAGGAAAGTCTTTGTTCTCAGGCCTAGAGGGATCCTAAGTCATTCCGCTACCCAAGAGTGGCCTTTACTGGTTCTAACAGCAGACCTATCAGCTTGCTGCCAGCTCTTAGAAAACTGAAGGGAGAAATTGTGTTTGATCAAATAGAATGTTTTTTCTTCGTAAACAAATTAACATCAGACTTTCACCATGCTTATAGAGAAGGGCACTCAACATGTACTGCACTGACACAAATGACTGATTGGTTGAAAGAAATTGAAAACAAGAAGATTATGGGAACTGTACTATTAGATTTCAGCGCAGCCTTTGATAATACTGACCATAACCTGTTGTTGTGAAAACGTATGTGTTATGGCTTTTCAACCTCTGCCATATCATGGATTCAGAGCTAAACTACATTACTAATTATAAGTGGGCACCAGCTCGTGGAACATCTCATTCCAAAATCATGAACATTAATATGGAGTTGGTCCCTCGTTTTCCGCCTCCACTGTTTTGGGAAGGCTTTCCACAAGATGTTGGAACATTGCTGCGGGGACTTGCTTCCATTCAGCCACAAGTGCATTAGTGAGGTCAGGCACTGATGTTGGGCGATTAAGTCTGGCTCGCAGCAGGTGTACCAATTCATCCCAAAGGTGTTTGACGGGGTTGAGGTCAGGGCTCTGTGCAGGCCAGTCAAGTTCTTCCACACTTATCTTGACAAACCATTTCTGTTTGGACAATGCTCTGTGCACGGGGGCATTGTCATAAAGTTGGAAGCATAGAATTGTCTGGAATGTCATTGCATGCTGTAGAATTAAGATTTCCCTTCACTGAAACTAAGGGGCTTAGCCCTGACCAAGAAAAACCGCCCCAGACCATTATTCCTCTTCCAACAAACTTTACAATTGGCACTAGCATTGGGACAGGTAGCGCTCTCCTGGCATCCTCCAAACCCAGATTTGTCCATTGGACTTCCAGATGGTGAAGCGTAATTCATCACTCCAGAGAACGTATTTCGACTGCTCCACCACTTCAGCACTCGACGGGCCTGTTCTGTGAGCTTGTGTGGCCTACCACTTCATGGCGGAGCCATTGTTGTTGTTTCCACTTCACAATAACAGCACTTACAGTTGACCGGGGCAGCTCTAGTATGGTGCCACGTTGGTGCCACGTTGAAAGTCACTGAGCTCTTTAGTATGGGCCATTCTACTGTCAATGTTTGTCTATGGAGATTGCATGGCTTTTTTGTACTTGATTTTATACACCTGTCAGCAATGGGTGTGGCTGAAATAGCCGAATCCACTAATTTGAAGGGGTGTCACATACTTTTGTCCATGTAGTGCATCTATCTAATAGAACTGAGGGTTTTCTTTAATGGAAGTTTATCTAATTTCAGACATGTAAAGTGTGGTGTACCGCAGGGCAACTCTGTAGGCCCTCTACTCTTTTCTGTTTTTACCAATGACCTGCCACTGGCATTAAACAAAGTATATGTGTCTGTTCATGTATGCAGATGATTCAACCATAAACGCATGAGCAACCACAGCTACTGAAGTCACTGAAACCCTTAACAAAGAGTTGCAGTCTGTTTTGGAATGGGTGGCCAGTAATAAACTGGTGCTGAACATCTCTAAAACTAAGAGCATTGTGTTTGGTAGAAATCAATCCCTAAGTTCTAGACCTCAGCTGAATCTGGTAATGAATGGTGTGGCTGTCGAACAAGTTGAGGAAACTAAATTACTTGTGCTACTTTAGATTGTAAACTGCCATGGTCAAAATATATACGTTCAATAGTTGCAAAGATAGGGAGAGGTATGTCTGTATTAAAGAGATGCTATGCTTTTTTGACACCACACTCCACAAAGCAAGTCCAGCACACTAGTTTATTCTTACCTTTATTATTGTCCAGTCATATGGTCAAGTTCTGCAAAAAATACCTAGTTATGCTGCAGCTGGCCCAGAACAGAGCTGCACGTCTTGCTCTTCATTGTAATCAGAGGGCTAATATTAATACTATGCATGCCAGTCTCTCTTGACTAAGAGTTGAGGAAATACTGACTGCGTCACTTCTTGTTTTTATAAGAAATGTTAATGTGTTCGAAATTCCAAATAGTTTGTATAGTCAACTTGCACACAGCACTGACACACACACTTACCCCACCAGATATGCCACTAGGGGTCTTTTAACAGTCCCCAGATCCAGAACAAATTCAAGGAAACATACAGTATTATACAGAGCCATGAGTGCATGGAACTCCCTTCCATCTTATACAGTGCAAGTGAACAGCAAACCTGGTTTCAAAAAACAAATAAAGCAACACCTCACAGCACAATTCTCCCCCATGTGACCTACTGGTTGTGTGTATGTACTGACATATCTGTGCAACTGATAGATGCCTAAAATGACATACCCAAATCTAAATGCCTGTAGCTCAGGACCTGAAGCAAGGATATACATATTCTTGATACCATTTGAAAGGAAACACTTTGAAGTTTGTGGAAATGTGAAATTCATGTTGGAGAATATAAAACATTAGATCTGGTAAAAGATCATCCTGTTTGAAATGCAAGAGAAAGGCCACAATGTATTATTCCAGTTTAGGCGCAATTTAGGTTTTGGCCACTAGATTGCAGCAATGCACGTGCAACATTTTTGACTGATCCAATGAACCACTGCATTTATGTTCAAAATGTTGTATAAAGTCTGCCCAAAGTGCCTAATTGGTTTATTGATACATTTTCAAGTTCACAACTGTGCACTCTCCTCAAACAATAGCATGGTATTATTTCACTGTAATACCTACTGTAAATTGGACAGTGCAGTTAGATTAACAAGAATGTAAGCTTTCTGCCCATATCAGATATGTCTATGTCCTGGGAAATGTTCTCGTTACTTACAACCTCATGCTAATCACATTAGCGCACGTTAGCTCAACCGTCCCATGGGGGTTAACCGTATGTAAAATATAAAGTATTTTGTCTGTAATGTCTTTTTAGTTACGCGTCAGACCCTAGTAAGATTAGCTGTCGCCATTGGCGTCGGCTAATTGGGGATCCTAATAAATCAAATCAAACTTATCGCAGGCATTTTGCTGATATCGTTCATTGCAATAAGTAGCCTACACCAGAGAAATGTCAAGTTTGAAATTAAATAAGTTTGCTAATATGGCTGATTGTTAATGGGACAATTGATGGCTTCAACCATCAAACTAGTAGTAGTAGTTTAAAGGATAGCTAAAAAAAAAACTGTGGTGCAGATTAATGTTCTAAACATATTTTCTTATTGTTATCGCATCAATTCAGGCAATTTATTGCGATATGGATTCTTGTCCATATCATCCTGCTAGCCAACTTAGCTAAAGCCTATAGGGATATGTTTTTTTATTTATTGTATTTTTTATTTAACTTTTATTTAACTAGGCAAGTCAGTTAAGAACAAATTATTGTTTACAATGGCGGCCTATCAAAAGGCAAAAGGCCTCCTGCAGGGATGGGGGCCTGGGATTAAAAAAAATATATATATATAAATATAGGACTAAACACACATTACAACAAGAGAGACAACACAACACTACGTAAAGAGAGACCTAAGACAACAACATGGCAAGGCAGCAACCCTTGACAACACTGCGTGGTAGCAACACAACATGACAACAACATGGTAGCAACACAACATGGTAGCAGCACAAAACATGGTACAAACATTATTGGGCACAGACAGCAGCACAAAGGGCAAGAAGATAGAGGCAACAATACATCACGCAAAGCAGCCACAACTGTCAGTAAGAGTGTCCGTGATTGAGTTTTTGAATGAAGAGATTGAGAAAAACCTGTCCAGTTTGAGTGTTTGTTGCAGCTCGTTCCAGTCACTAGCTGCAGTGAACTGAAAACAGGAGCAACTCAGGGATGTGTATCCTTTGGGGATCTTTAACATAATGTGACTGGCAGAACAGGTGTTGTATTTGGAGGATGAGGGCTGCAGTAGATATCTCAGATAGGGGGGAGTGAGGCCTAAGAGGGTTTTATAAATAAGCATCAACTAGTGGGTCTTGCGACGGTATACAGAGATGGCCAGCTTACAGAGGAGTATAGAGTGCAGTGATATGTCCTATAAGGAGCAATGGTGGCAAATCTGATGGCCGAATGGTAAAGAACGTAAGTTCATGAAGTTAATGTAAAGGACGACACGTTGCTTGCTTAACCTTTTGCGTGTGGGGGGCAGTATTTTAGTTTTTGGCTAAAAAAACGTACCCATTTGAAACTGCCTATTTCTCAGCCCCAGAAACTAGAATATGCATATAATTGTCAGATTAGGATAGAAAACACTCTAAAGTTTCCAAAACCTGTAAAAATATTGTCTGTGAGTATAACAGAACTGATATTGCAGGCAAAAACCAGAGTAAAATCCAATCAGGAAGTACCTCTTATTTTGAAACCTCTCTGTTCCTATGCATGCCTATCCTCCATTTAAAGGGATATCAACCAGATTCATTTTTCTATGGCTTCCCTAAGGTGTCAACAGTCCTTAGACATAATTTCAGGCTTTTATTTAGAAAAATTAGCGTGAAAGATCACATTGCGTAAGTGGATAGGTGGGGGCTCTCAGAGTGAGATTTGCGCTACTGAGTAAAGCGGCCATTGTTTCTCCCGGTGTTATTGAAAAACCTACACACCCGGTTTATATATTATCGAATATATATTTTAAAAACAACCTGAGGATTGATTATAAAAAACATTTGACATGTTTCTGTGGACATTATGGATATTATTTGGAATTTTCGTCTGCGTTGTGGTGACCGCTCTTTCCTGTGGATTTCTGAACATAACGCGATAAACAAACGGAGGTATTTTGGGTATAAAAATAATCTTTATGGAACAAAAGGAACATTTGTTGTGTAACTGGGAGTCTCGTGAGTGAAAACATCCGAAGATCAAAGGTAAACGATTCGTTTGATTGCTTTTCTGATTTTCGTGACTTAGCTACTTAATGCTTAGTGTACATAATGTTTTGTTATGCTATCGTTAAACTTACACAAACACTTGGATTGCTTTCGCTGTAAAGCATAATTTCAAAATCTGAGACGACAGGTGGATTAACAAAAGACAATATTGCACTTGTGATTTCATGAATATGAATATTTTTTTGTAATATTATTTGACTGTGGCGCTATGCTATTCAGCGGTTGCTGACGAAAATGATCCCGCTAACGGGATGGGTAGCGTCAAGATTAAAGAGTACCGTTTGCCAATGATTCAGCTCATACCAAGACTCAAACTCAGGACCTCGCAAACACACGTGACCGCCCTCCTGAAGTGTTCCAACCCAATGTGCTATTGAAAAAGGCCTTCTTCAATTGATCAAGGAGTGACACTTCAGGCTAATGAGTGAGTTTCACAGATCTCCATCTGTGACACTAATACAATTCTTCAAGATCCAGCAAGGTTACTCATCAAAAGAGCGTAGTTTGTGATGAGAACCTTGTCTGAGGCCTGAAGACGTATTAGTTTGATGTGCTACTTTGTGTTAGACGTGTTAGTTTCAAGTCTCCGACAAGGTTAGTCATTATAATGTTAACATGTGTCTGACTGGGTTAAGACTGTGTTAGCCTGTTGAGCTAAAGCCTAGGCATTGGTCCTGTGACTTGGATGGGGATCTTCAAGGAGGAGGTCAAAGGGGGCTGAAGTGTAACACAGGTGGTTCCGTGACCATGCTTGTGCGATGAGTAACTTGTCTTTGATCTGAAAAGTTGCATATTCTGGCACACAGGAGACCTGGGTTAGTGTTTAGCAGAAGGAACTGTGCACCCCATTTAATGAGAGTACAACAGAGGTGGTTTGGTGATCCATGCATGTGATGAGTAACCTTGCCTGAGACCTGAAGACGCGTTAGTCTTTTTTGTGACACTCCCTTCTAACGCTGCCTGCGATCATCATAGTGGGAAACAGAAGGCTAATTCATATTCCAGAGTGTCATAGCTTTCAGGAATGGGGTCATAATAGTTTATAGACAAAACAGTTAAAATTCTATAGCCAAATTCATATCTATGTTAAAGGTATGGTCTGTCACTTGTGATCAGAAGAATGGACTGTTGTTGGAAAAAACAAACAAACAATCAAAGTACACTAAATTGACAAATTAGTGGATTCGGCTATTTCAGCCACACCTGTTGCTGACAGGTGTATAAAGCCACAGCCATGCAGTCACCATAGCCAAACATTGGCAGTAGAACGGCCTTCCTAAAGAGCTCAGTAACCTTCAACGTGGTAACGTCATAAGATGCCAGTTTTCCAACATGTCAGTTAGTCAAATTTCTGCCCCGCTAGAGCTGCCCTGATCAGCTGTAAGTGCTGTTATTGTGAAGTGGAACCGTCTAGGAGCATCAACGGCTCAGCCGTGAAGTGGTAAGCCACATTAGCTCACAGAACAAGACCGCAGATTGCTGAAGCGTGTAGCACGTACAAATCGTCTGTCCTCAGTTGCAACACTCACTACTGAGTTCCAAACTGCCTCTGGAAGCACTGTCAGTAAAATAACTGTTTGTCAGAAGCTTCATGAAATGGATTCCCATGACCGAGCAGCCGCACACAAGCCTAAGATCACCATGCACAATGCTAAGCATTGGCTGGAGTGGTGTAAAGCTTGTCACCATTGGACTCTGGAGCAATGGAAACACGTTCTCTGGAGTAATGGATCACGCTTTACCATCTGGTAGTCTGACGGACAAATCTGGGTTTGGCGGACACCAGTAGAATGCTACCTGCTCGAATGCATAGTGCCAACTGTAAAGTTTGGTGGAGGAGGAACAATTGACCTTGACTGATCTGCACAAAGCCCTGACCTCAACCCCATCGAACACCTTTGGGATGAATTGAAACTCCGACTACGAGCCAGGCCTAATCGCCCAACGTCAGTGCATGACCTCACTGCTGCTCTTGTCTTGTTGCTAAATGTAACCAAGTCCCTGCAACAATGTTCCAACATCTAATGGAAAGCCTTCCCAGAAAAGTGGAGGCTGTTATAGCAGCAAAGGGGGACCAACTCCATATTAATGCCCATGATTTTGGAATGAGATATTCGACAACCAGGTACTAAGCTCATAAGGCACGTACGTATAAGTTACATAATTCAAAAATCAATGCGTATATATCTTCAACAGAAAAAAATCTTAGATATTGTGCCTTTAGAACATTTCACAGATGGGACGTATACTCTTATTGACCCCTTCTTCCCTTGGACTGTGATATCTTAAATGCAGGGTTAAGATAACCCAGCAAGCACATTTGGTTCATTGGAAGTTGTGTGAACATATGTTTTTGGTTTATCATTGGTTGCGAGAAAGAAGCCATAGTACTGACAGGTAAAACTGAACATTTTTTTAAATGCTCTGAAAACAGAAGGGAACATTTAGCCTGTTCTGGGAACACTATTTTTAGGTTGCAAGAAGGTTCTGAGAATGTTTTACTCTTGTTCCTTGAAAGTGGTTTAATCAAAGCTCTGAGAACGGAAGGATGGTTATTTGCAGGTTTTTGATTAACTTCCTTAAAACTTTCACTGAATGTTTCAATAAGACTTGAATAACACCGCCACAGTGTAGCTTATTTTGGAAATTGTCTGGGTAGCCATTTCATTAGTGTTCAGGAGTCTTATGGCTTGGGAGTAGAAGCTGTTTAGAAGCCTCTTGGACCTAGACTTGGCGCTCCGGTACTGCTTGCCGTGCGGTAGCATAGAGAACAGTCTATGACTAGGGTGGCTGGAGTCTTTGACAATTTTTAGGGCCTTCCTCTGACACCGCCTGGTATAGACGTCCCGGATGGCAGGAAGCTTAGCCCTAGTGATGTACTTTGCCATTCGCACTACCCTCTGTAGTGCCTTGCGGTCGGAGGCCAAGCAGTTGCCATACTAGGCAGTGATGGTGCAGCTGTAGAAACTTTTGAGGATCTGAGAACGCATGCCAAGTCTCCTGAGGGTGAATAGGTTTTGTCGTGCCCTCTTCATGACTGTCTTGGTGTGCCATGTTAGTTTGTTGGTGATGTGGACACCAAGGAAGTTGAAGCGCTCAACCTACTCCACTGCAGCCACGTCGATGGGAATGGGGGCATGCTCGGTCCTCTTTTTCCTGTAGTCCACAATCATCTCCCTTGTCTCGTTCACATTGAGGGAGAGGTTGTTGTCCTGGCACCACACAGCCAGGTCTCTGACCTCCTCCCTATAGGCTGTCTCTTTGTTGTCAATGATCAGGCCTGCCACTGTTGTGTCATCGACAAACTTAATGATGGTGTTGGAGTCGTGCCTGGCCATGCAGTCATGAGTGAACAGGGAGTACAGGAGGGGACTGAGCACACACCCCTGAGAGGACCCTGTGTTGAGGATCAGCGTGGCGGATGTGTTGTTACCTACCCTTACCACCAGGGTGGGGGGGGGGGGGGGCGGCCCGTCAGGAAGTCCAGGATCCAGTTGCAGAGGTAGGTGTTTAGTCCCAGGGTCCTTAGCTTATTGATTAGCTTTGAGGGCACTATGGTGTTTAACACTGAGCTGTAGTCAATGAATAGCATTCTCACATAGGTGTTACTTTTGTCCAGGTGGGAAAGGGCAGTGTGGAATGCCATATAGATTGCATCATCTGTGGATCTATTGGGTCGGTATGAAAATTGGAGTGGGTCTACTAGTGTTTCTGGGATGATGGTGTTGATGTGAGCCATGACCAGCCTTTCGAAGCACTTCATGGCTACAGACGTGAGTGCTACAGGTCGATAGTCGTTTAGGCAGATTACCTTAGTGTTGTTGGGCACAGGTACTATGGTGGTCAGCTTAAAACATGCTGGTATTACAGACTCGGACAGGCAGAGGTTGAAAATGTCAGTGAAGACACTTGTCCGCTGGTTAGCGCATGCTCATAGTTCATGTCCTAGTAATCTGTCTGGCCCTGCGACCTTGTGAATGTTGATCTGTTTAAAGGTCTTACTCTCATCGGCTGCGGAGAGCGTGATCACACAGTCTTCCAGAACAGCTGGTGCTCTCATGCATGTTTCAGTGTTATTTGCCTCAAAGCGAGCATAGAAGTACTTTTCCTCGTCTGGTAGGCTCGTGTCACTGGGCAGCTCTCACCTGTGCTTCTCTTTGTAGTCTGTAATGGTTTGCAAGCCCTGTCAAATCTGACGAGCGTCAGAGCTGGTGTAGTACGATTCGATTAGCGGGATTTCTTGCAAGCTTCAGGGTTAGAATCCCACTCCTTGAAAGCGGCAGCTCTAGCCTTTAGCTCAGTGCAGATGTTGCCTGTAATCCATGGCTTCTGGTTGGGATATGTACGTACGGTCACTGTGGGGTTGATGTCATCGATGCACTTACTGATGAAGCCAGTGACAGTGGTGTACACAATGCCATCGGAGGAATCCCGGGAACATATTCCAATATGTCCTAGCAAAACAGTCTTGTAACTTAGCATCTGCGTCATTTGACCACTTTTTTATTGATCTAGTCACTGGTGCTTCCTGCTTTCATTTTTGCTTGTAAGCAGGAATCAGGAGGATAGAATTATGGTCAGATTTTCCAAATGGAGGGCGAGAGAGAGCTTTGTATGCATCTCTGTGTGTGGAGTATAGGTGGTCCAGTTTTTTTCCCTCTGGTTGCACATTTAACATGCTGACATAAATTTGTTAAAACGGATTTAAGTTCTCAAACAGACTATTTCAAAGGAAAAAAGCACACATTAAGATCAGGTGTGACCAATTAGTGGGCGCGTCCAACACACCTGAATACACTTAACAAGATAGAGGATAGAGAGAGTTTTGTTGTTTCTGAGAACGGAATGTATATGTTTTTAAATAACATTCTTAAAACATATTCTGAACATTACTAAAGTATTCTTGTGGTTTTTATGGAGATTTCTTCACGTTTGGGAACAATTTGAGAACATGATTTTAAATAGAACCACGAGGAAACATGTAAGAAACGTTATGCTGAAGTACTGAAATTCCCACAGAAGACCGTTGTTTCTTAACGTTCTATGAACTATTTGATAACATTCCCATGTGTCAAACCAGTTGGAGAACGTTCCTAGAACATTACCAAAATTGAAATGAATAGTAACCATATTTGAACTTTTAGAAAACGTTCTGTTAAAGTAATGAAATACCAAGAAAATTATGTTTTTGTCAAGTTCCTTAAATGTGCTAAGAATATTCCAAAGCCAACCCACTGGGCAAACACTGGTTGAATCAATGTTGCTTCTACGTCATTTCAAAGAAATTACGTGGAACCAATGTGGAATGCATGTTGAATTGATGTCTGTGCCCGTTGGGAAGCAACTATTCTGCACCATTCCCAGAATGTTGTGGGAAGGTTGTATGCAAAATAACAATAGGACAATCCTTCTCTCACCAAGCTCTAAAAATCATATGCTTCTCAGAATATGCCAGCTGGTAAGTGTCAAGAAGGTATGATGTGTTCAACAGAGTGGGAGAGAGAGTGGAAGCTGTTGAGAATAAACAAAACACTGAATGCATATCAGTGAAACACAGCTCTTCCTTGAAAACAAGAGAGACTTTGTGTGTTTAAGTGACCGATATGCTCTGGATTCCATCGTAGCCTCAAGGCAGTGGTTTTTGCTTTCTAGCCTCCCAGCCCATAGATACAAGCCTCTGACATTTTAGGCATAGGAGCCGCTGTGATGCCATAGGCTGCTCAGCTAAGAAGAGGGGCCACAGACAAAGAGGCATCTTCTACTTGTGCTGTGTGGTACTGGGCCTATGGCAAGAGACGTTAACAAGAATGTAACCCTTCTCTACCCAGAATGGGAAACATTGTCCAATTTAAGAAATTAAGGGATTAAGAAAATGCACTTGCCTAAATGATGAACAATGGAGTTTATTATTATGTGTACAGCTGCATAAACCAACAGAGCTGGTTTATCATAGCCTGGCATGAGACTATGAGATCTCTCAGCTAAACTTATGACAGTGGAAGTCCATTAAACAAGAGGTCTGATACTGTACATCCTGCTGTGGGGTCAAGAGGTGCAGAATGCATCAATGTGTCATATCAAGTCCAGCAATGTATAGCACAAAACCAAAAATATAAACCACAACAAATGAATGCAAAAGGAAATTCATTCATTACTATTTGTTGTAGTTTTTATTTTTGGTTTTGTGCTATTCATTGCTGGACTTGATATGACACATTGATGCATTCTGCACGTCTTGACCCCACAGCAGGATGTACAGTATCAGACCTCCCTTGTTTAACAGACTTCCACTGTCATAACAAGTTAAGCGGAGAGATCTCATAGTCCCATTCCAGGCTATAATAAACCAGTTCTGTGTGTTTATGCAGCTCATTGCCAAAATCCTGAAGTATCCCTTTAACTTAGCTTTCACATTATTAGTTATTATTAGTTCACATTGCATTGGGATCCTTGGCCGTATACCCTTGTGTGTAAAGCCCCTAAATTCGAGGCAGGAAGAGAGTCCTCAGAAATCCAGAGTGATGTTGGTATACTTACTGAACTGTGTTGAAACAAAGACCTTTTTCAAATTGCTGGGTTTTGACAAAGCATTAAACCTCAGCATTAAACCTCCTCTCCAAAATAAGGAGCACAATGATGGAGCATTATGCAGCTCTGCACTAGGCCCCAAGCTGAACATTTCCAGAGGTCAACCCTACTACCAACTATCAGAGAGAGGGAAAGGACAACAAGTCTACTCTCCATGTGGAGATAAATCTGATGGTATTTAAAAGTCAACTGTCTCAGCTTATTGCAGAATGGCCAACTTTTATTTGATATCAAATATTTGGTATCAATTTATGAATTTAGATGATTTATGAGGCTATTTATTTATGAGACTGAGTCCCCTCCCAGTTCAGCCCTCTCCTACTCCTACTGTGCCCACGCAGGTGAAGCTTTGCTGAGCTCCATGGGTACAAAAAACCTTATTGATGTCAAGCTGTTATAATCATCTAAGAACCCCTTATCCTAATTCTGCACTAGCCACCACTTACCACCACAGCACTACCATAGCTTCAACTGGTCACAGCCACACAGAAAATAGGACTCTCGAGTGATAAGCCCTAATAAAACCTTTGTTGTTCTGATGCTATAAAAAGGTTTAGATACTAATCAAAAGTGTACATTTTTGCCGCACAGGAACAATGTGATCTTTCCGCAGTCTGGATAACTGCAGCACAGCTTTGATTTAATCCAAGCAATCCAAAATCTTACATTATGAAGAAGATCCCTTGCAACACAGATACTGTCTATAAGAACAATCCTTCTTGTCTATTTCGTTTGCTTGCTGTTTCGTCTGTTTATTTTAGGCTGTTCGTGTTTCATGCAATTTTCCTAATTTAACTATTGACTTGCAGTACTGACACATGCCTTTGTGTATGCCAGAAATTAAAATGTTCCCTTTTGTCCACTAACTGCAACCCAACCTCCAAAGCAAAATGAGTAGATGTTATTTCTGAATGGGTTGGGTGGACTCCATGTGTTTAAAACTAAGTTAAAACCAAATGACAACTGAAGTGTTTTCTTGAGTACCCAACACCAGACAAGTTTGAACTCAAAATCCCATTAACCACTGAGACTCAACAAGCTAAGACTGTAGAGGCCTACAGTACCGAGGTTAAGCTAGACTTTACTGTTATGTCTGTACACAAATGGCTATAGTGACTTCGGAAAGTATTCAGACCCCTTGACTTTTTCCACATTTTGTTATGTTGCAGATTCATTCTAAAATGGATTAAAAAATAAATAAATCCTCAGCAATCTACACACAATACCCTATAATGACTAAGCGAAAACAGGTTTTTAGACATTTTTTGCAAATGTATAAACGATTTAAAACAGAAATACCTTAGTTACATAAGTATTCAGACCATTTTCTATGAGACTCAAAATTGAGCTCAGGTGCATCATGTTTCCATTGATCATCCTTGAGATGTTTCTACAACTTGATTGGAGTCCATCTGTGGTAAATTAAATTGATTGGACATGACTTTGAAAGGCACACACCTGTCTATATAACATCCCACAGTTGACAGTGCATGCCAGAGCAAAAGCCAAGCCATGAGGTTGAAGACATTGTCAGTAGAGCTCCGAAACAAGATTGTGTAGAGGCACAGATCTGGGGAAAGGTACCAAAACATTTCTGCAGCATTGAAGTCTCCAAGAACACAGTGGCCTCCATTATTCTTAAATGGAAAAAGTTTTGAACCACCAAGACTCCTCCTAGAGATGACCGCCCAGACAAACTGAGCAATCAGGGGAGAAGGGCCTTGGTCAGGGAGGTGACCAAGAATCCGAGCTCTAGAGTTCCTCTGTGGAGATGGGAGAACCTTCCAGAAGGACAACCATCTATGTAGCATTCCACCAATCAGGCCTTTATGGTAGAGTGGCCAGATGAAAGCCACTCCTCAGTAAGAGGCACATGACAGCCAGCTTGGAGTTTGCCAAAAGGCACCTAAAGACTCTCAGACCATGAGAAACAAGATTGTCTGGTCTGATGAAACTTAGATGGATTTCTTGGGCCTGATTTCCAAGTGTCACTTCTGGAGGAAACCTGGCACCATTCCTACGGTGAAGCATGGTGGTGGCAGAATCATGCTGTGGGTATGTTTTTCCAACGGCAGGGACTGGGAGACGAGTCGGGATCAAGGCAAAGATGAACGAAGCAATGTACAGAGAGATCCTTGAGGAAAACCTGCTCCAGAGCTCTCAGGACCTCAGACTGGGGGCGACGGTTCACCTTCCAACAGGACAATGACCCTAAGCACATAGCCAAGACAACGCAGGTGTGGCTTAGGGGCAAGTCTCTGAATGTCCATGAGTGGCCCAGCCAGAGCCCGGACTTAAACCTGATCGATTATCTCTGGAGAGACCTGAAAATAGCTGTGCAGCAACGCAACATGACAGAGCTTGAGAGGATCTGCAGAGAATGGGAGAAATTCCCCAAATACAGGTGTGCCAAGCTTGTAGCGTCATACCCAAGAAGACTCAAGGTTGTAATCGCTGCCAAAGGTGCTTCAACAAAGTACTGAGTAAAGGGTCTGAATACATATGTATTTTTTTAAATTTGTAATAAATGATCAAACATTTTTCATTTTTCATTATTGGGGATTGTGTGTAGATTGATGAGGGGGGGGGGGGGACAATTGAATCAATTTTAGAATGAGGCTGTAACCTAACAAAATGTCTAAAAGGTCAAGGGGTCTAAATACTTTCAGGAGGCACTGTATATGGAAGGTTGTATCTATAGTGGCTACATGTGAATGGCTGTGTTTAAAGACTTTTAAAGACTTTAGAGGGGCAATCTGCAGTTCGAACAACAACAACAAAGAGGCCACCTGACCTTGGTTTAGGTTAACAGCTGAGTGATGGGCCTTGAGAAAAGGAACCACTCTCAAATTCATAGACACAGCTATGGATAGTGCTGACCATACCTGAGATCAAAAGTATAGATTTAACCATGTTTAGAAGCTATACACTGTTTGTTTACAATGGTATTGTTTCCAAACAATGTTGTATTTATTTTTATTTCACCTTATTTAACCAGGTAGGCCAGTTGAGAACAAGTTCTCATTTACAACTGCGACCTGGCCAAGATAAAGCAAAGCAGTGTGACAAAACAACAACAGAGTTACACATGGGATAGACAAACATGCAGTCAATAACACAATAGAAAAATCTATATATAGTTGATGTCGGAAGTTTACAGACACCTTAGCCAAGTACATTTCAACTCAGTTTCACATTTCCTGACATTTAATCCTAGTAAAAATTACCTGTGTTAGGATCACCATTTTATTTTAAGAAAGAGAAATGCCAGAATAACAGTAGAGAGAATTATTGCTTTCAGCTTTTATTTCTTTCATCGCCTTCCAAGTGGGTCAGAAGTTAACATACACTCAATTAGTATTTGGTAGCATTGCCTTTAAATTGTTTAACTTGGATCAAATGTTTTGGGTAGCCTTCCACAAGCTTCCCACATTAAATTGGGTGAATTTTGGCCCATTCCTCCTGACAGAGCTGATGTAACTGAGTCAGGTTTTTCGGGCCTCCTTGCTCGCAAACACTTTTTCAGTTCTGCCCACACATTTCTATAGGATTGAGGTCAGGGCTTTGTGATGGCCACTCCAATACCTTGACTTTGTTGTCCTTAAGCCATTTTGCCACAACTTTGGAAGTATGCTTGGGGTCATTGTCCATTTGGAAGACCAATTTGCAACCAAGCTTTAACTTCCTGACTGATGTCTTGAGATGTTGCCTCAATATATCCACATAATGTTCTTTCCTCATGATTCCATCTATTTTGTGAAGTGCACTAATCCCTCCGCAGCAAAGCACCCCCTCAACATGATGTTGCCACCCCCGTGCTTCACGGTTGGGATGTTCTCCGGCTAGCACGCCTCCCCATTTTTCCTCCAAACATAACAATGATTATTCTGGCCAAACAGTTATATTTTTGTTTAATCAGACCAGAGGACATTTCTCCAAAAAGTACGATCTTTGTCCTCATGTGCAGTTGCAAACCGTAGTCTGTCTTTTTATGGCGGTTTTGGAGCAGTGGCTTCTTCCTTGCTGAGCGGCCTTTCAGGTTAGGTCGATATAGGACTCATTTTACTGTGGACATAGATACTTTTGTACCCGTTTCCTAAAGCATTTTCACAAGGACCTTTGCTGTTGTTCTGGGATTGATTTGCACTTTTCGCACCAACCTACGTTAATCTCTAGCAGATAGAACGCGTCTCCTTCCTGAGCGGTATGACGGCTGCGTGGTCCCTCTGTAAGGGTTTTCGTCTTCCTCCTCTGACGAGGAGGAGTAGTAGGAAGGATCGGAGGACCAATGCGCAGCGTGGTAAGTGTTCATTATATTTATTTATAATTCAGAACACTAAATAATAAAACAACAAAGAGAACAAAATGAAACCGAAACAGTCCTGTACGGTGCATACATAAAACACAGAACAGAAAATAATCACCCACGAAACACAATAGAAAACAGGCTACCTAAATATGGTTCTCAATCAGGGACAACGATTGACAGCTGCCTCTGATTGAGAACCATACCAGGCCAAACACAGAAATAGCAAATCATAGAAAAACTAACATAGACAACCCACCCAACTCACGCCCTGACCATACTAAAACAAAGACATAATAAAAGAACTAAGGTCAGAATATGACACCCATTGTCATGTACTGTCATGTTGTGTCTTGTCTCTGTCCTTTCCCTTCACCCTGTCTCCCTCTGCTGGTCGTTGTTAGGTTACCTTTTCTCCCCCTCTTTCCCCCAGCTGTGCCTTGTCTCCTCCTAACCACCTCGTCACCCCTTTTCCCACCTGTTCCCTTTTTCCCTCTGATTAGGTCCCTATATCTCTCTCTGTTTCTGCTCCTGTCCTTGTCGGATTCTTGTTTGTTGTGTTTCATGCCTGAACCAGACTGTCGTCATGTTTGCTGTAACCTTGTCTTGTCCTGTCGGAATCTGCCGGTCCGTCTGAGCCTACCTATGTGTGGTAATTAAAGAAGCTCTGTTTAAGTTAATTCGCTTTTGGGTCCTCATTCACGCACCGTAACACCCATGGTGTTATACTTGCATACTATTGTTTGTATAGATGAACGTGGAACCTTCAGACGTTTGGAAATTGCTCCCAAGGATGAACCAGTCTTGTGGAGGTCTACAATTTGCTCTTATTCTCCATGGACTTTACAGTGTCCAAAGACTTTTTGGAATTAGTGCTACAGGATCCAAATTTCTGTTTGAAAAAGCTAGCCTTTGCTTTCCTAACTGACTGAGTATATTGGTTTCTGACTTCCCTGAAAGTTGTATATCGCGGGGGCTATTCGATGCTAATGCAATACTCCACAGGATGTATTGTGCTGGTCAAGGGCAGTCAAGTCAGGAGTGAACCAGGGGCTATATCTGTTCTTAGTTCAACATTTCTTGAATGGGGCATGCTTATTTAAGATGGTGAGGAAAGCACTTTTAAAGAACAACCAGGCTTCCTCTACTGACGGGATGAGGTCAATATCTTCCAGGATACCCGGGCCAGGTCGATTAGAAAGGCCTGCTCGCTGAAGTATTTTAGGGAGCGGTTGACAGTGATGAGGGGTGGTCATTTGACCGCGGACCCATTACGGACGCAGGCAATGAGGCAGTGATCATTGAGATTCTGGTTGAAGACAGCAGAGGTGTATTTGGAGGGCAAGTTGGTCAGGATGATATCTATGAGGGTGCCCATGTTTACGGATTTAGGGTTGTACCTGGTAGGTTACTGGAGTAAAAGAATGGAGTAAAACAAGCTTATATGTTGTGTTCTGATGGGGTATGACAGTTGAACAAAGCTCATGAGGGATTCATAAGTTATATTCTTCAAGAATCAATGGCTATATATTTCAAAAGTCCAAACATTTATGTAGGATATGGAGATTGCCCCTTTAATATTCACATGTAATCCAGTAAGAAGGACTGTGGTCTTCTTAGGGAGGGATTAGGGAGGGGATTTATGAACTTCACCAGGTTTTCATGACACATTTTTTTTTAATGGTCACTCATGTAGTAATTATGAAATGGCATGTTTGGTATGTGCTATCCCAAATGTCAAGCATCAACTGCGATAATGTTTCTTTGTGATGATTTTGAGCTCATTGGATATGACCTGTGAGCATTATTTCAATGCAGTATTTATTTTCCTAAACAAGCTCAAGAATGAAAGTATTGGGCCTAATTAAGAGCATTCTTTGCTGACTTAGTGTTCTGTGTGTGGTAAAACTCTGTGCATGCCATTGTCTTGACCCCTGAACTGGTTCCTTACTAATTTCTCGCAGGGTCAGAGGTAACTAATTAAGGGTCCCCTCAGTCTTTAGATAAACTCATCTGTGTTGAATGTTTTCACTTTCATGGCCCAGCGGCTCTGCCTGGTACCTTTAAGCTAATTTTGCCTGCATGCATACTTTTGGAGGGACCCTGTTTATCTAGGCACAGATAGGTCAAATTCAAACTGCCACAATGTGTTTACTAGGGACGTTAGATGTTGGTGGGTCATTTTTACAATGAAAGAAAACCCTACACTTCTAAGAACCTCTTTAATGTCAAGCATTTCTCTAAAGCTTTCCTGGAAACAGCTGGATGCTTCTACAAAGCATTGGATTCACAGCTGTTTAAACATTATTGAATGTAAAATGTATAATGTTCTCTAAAATATTACAACCATCTTAAAAACCAAAGAAACTTAAAAAAAACAATATTTATCAAAACAAAACATGAACTAATGTGTTGTGCAAGGCTATAGGAGGCAACAACCACCATGTGACTAAAATAGAAACAAGAAGTCCGATAAGTCTGCAGAAAGAGATACAAGGCTATCAAATGTGAACAAACTCTGCTGGTCACAACAGACTACTCTGGCTATCACAAAGTAAGTAGAACTCAAAAACTTCCTGCAATGCAGGAAATGTAATACTTGTAATGTATCTGACGTTTTAAAAGGTTTCTGAAGTTTGTAATTTCCACTTTAAAATGTCAAACTTGATATTCCCTTGTGAAAAATGCATCAACCCCTACAAAAAAAGTCCATTAATTATAAACCACACAATAATTCCCATTTGCTGTTGCTGCAGAATTATTTTCCAGCTCTAGGAAACTGGCTCAAATTAGGACCCTGCACCTGTAGGAGGGGATAATGTGCTCACATAGATCTCTGATTGATAACTAATAACATCTCTATCAGAACAGGTATAATATTGCTAGATTCTTTACTTAAATATCTTATCAGCCATAACAGCGGCACATGCATTTTTATGATGATTCATCTCTGGTGGAGAATTTAGTAGCAGAGGAAACCCTGCCAAACAAGCAGTCAGTGTAAACAGTAATAAACATATAGAACTAATTAAGCATAACCAGTACATAAGGGAAACCCGAGTGCATCAGCTGATATTGCACCAATTGGATTCACACTCTAATTACATGCGGAATATTTCAAAAGACCCGTTCTACACAAGCTTCGTCGATGCCAGATGTCACGTGCTCACATGCGCTGGCGGGTATGGGTATATTGGGCTGCAACCCAACATGGCGATTAGAGTATGGACAAGTGGGTTTTGTCGAAAGGAGTGAGTGAATGGAAAGCGAATCAGCTAATTGGGCAGATTTGTTGACAATCAAGAAGGCTTCTCTGCCCTGGTGTCTCTTGCTGCCGTGCTGCTGCTACTAGCTGTTGCTCGCAATGCTTGCTGTTCTGATATCTCACCACCACCTATATGGGTCCTGTGTTCCTTCCTTCGGGCGATTTCATATAGTTTATATTCTCACTGCCTGTAGTTATATTATCATCTTAATATGTATCTTCGCTCTGGCAGTGAGCTACCCTGAAGGAGCAGAGCCCTAACGCCAACACATGCATTGTTATCTTTTCTAATAAATGGTTAAACGTACGTTCTTTCTGAACTGAGATTAATGGCAGACAATTGCATATTAAATCCCAAATAGCCAACTTTTTAGGATACGACACATTTAAAACACAGAGTTTTTGCTTGGCCCCTTTCTTTTAACAAGCACAACTAACATTCTCCATGCAGTAGGTTCCTTTGAGCAAGATATAATAACCATCCTATCGAAGTCAATTTGGAGTCACGCGATGAAATGTTTAATGGTTCTCCCACTACGACTCTGGAAAGTGTGCAGTTTATTATTCCGCATTCACATGCTAGTCGGAAATTGGAAACTATTTCATTTCCGATTTGCTTATTCATTGAACACGGCACGTGTATAACTACAACCAGTTGTTAGTTAGTCGGACATGTCGGAGTTTCCTAGTTCTGACCAGTACTTGAACGCGGCAATATGCTACAGATAAATTGTGATGAACTTCAAAGGGTGGTGAATGTGCAAGGTGATGAGCTTGATACGCCATTCCAATAAATAGAGGGTCTTATTCTGGTGACATTATGATCGATGCTTGGCTGCCGTTTGACAAATGCAAATAATATCGCTCTTATCCATAATAATCAAATAACATAGGTAGCAGGACTACGCTGTGTCGGCGAGCTGTTGGCAAGAACGCACTTGTCAAGACCGGTGTGGGCACATTTGCTATATAACGCAACAGTTTTTGTGTCAAAGCCATCAATAGAGTTGAAAATGCCATGGAACCCCATTTAACTTGTATTTTTCATTCGGTAAATTGGCATTTCACTGCAAAATGTATTTGTATGTGCACTAAGTCATCACGCACAGTCTTTTATCCGCAAAAAGTCAGTTTGATGGAAAAACATCTCTTGTGGGGAAATGTGCTGTTTTATGCAGATTTTTGGAATATTCACAATATTCTTTTCGCAAATTGGTGGAAACCGAGCTAGAGAGAGTACAATAAAACAACGAATACATGCAATTTAGAAAATATAAAATCTTACCTGTTCTTGATTCCTAACAGTTGCCTTGGGAAAACATTGTAATATCCTTCTGTCTCATTGCAGAAACACACTAACGCTACCATTAGTTTTTAGGGTTCACTAGGACGCACCAGAAATCAAAGCAATGAAAATGGTCAATGTAGTGGAGCAAATAGGATTAAACATGTTGAATGCCAAATGTCTGGAAACAGAGGGATTTTGTCAGGAGATAATCCAGATATGGATTTAACACAGTTCAGTCTTAAAAAGCTGTAGTTTTCAGTTAAGGTGACACAGTCACCGTTATTTATGTAATGAAACTCCATAATCATGTTAAATGAACAATCTTAACAAAAAAATGCTATAAACTGTAATCTGTTTGTAGTCACGTTTAATCAAGAATCTAAACTAAATTCTGAAAAACGGGGCACTGAAAGACAATTCCACTGCAGCACTAACAATAGCAACCCATGTACCTACGAACCAGTGAAAGACAGAAGCTACAGATGCCATGCCCATGCCCCTACCTCTTGGCAGCTCCTCTAGTACCGCCACCCAGAGCGGTGAAAAGAGAGTATCCAACCCTACCTGCCTGGGATTGTGGTAGTCTTAGCTTGAGGACTTCCATGGACACATGGGTCACAGCGGGCAGGTTGGGGGACGGCGTGACATTGATGGTGGGGATCTGGGGGGTGCTGAAGTGTAGAGAGTGGTGTGAGGGGTGCCTGGTGCTCCTCACTCCCTGTTCCCCCTGTTCCCGCTACTCCTGCTCCTGGGAGCTGTTCCCACTTCAGCTGCTGGCGGAGAGGACGCGTGACGTCACCACGGGGGGGCACACTGAGAATCCAGGGGGGCTTGGAGAACACATGTAGATCCAGGGGATCTCTGCAGACCACGGCCCAGCCAGAGCAAGGCAGAGCTGGGGAGAGAGACAGAGTCAGGACACAAACACACACGCAGTGAGAGGCTGATTGCATTATTCTGAGCCATCCAGGTTTAACGAGCAGGATGAGGCATCATATTAGAATACAATTCAACGAGAGAGGGAGGTAAACCGAGGCATTATGAGTATGTAGGGAAAGGAGAGATTTTGTTCGGAGCATGAGGAGAACAATATGTGAAAGAGGCACATACATTATTATGTAGTTAGCAAGGAACTAGAAAATAAGGGGAAGCTGCAGGTACAGGTGTATTGTCACAGCAGAATAATCCTGTAGCAACAGGATTTTAACAATTAGTCCATAATGGTTAGGCTATCAGCTGTCCAAAATGAAGCTGCATGAAAAATGGAATACTGTTAATATAACCATGTGTTAGAAAATTATTGACAACAAAATAGTGTTCAAATTAAGATCATACACCTGTAGTTGGTGGGGGAGAGAGAGATGCTGGAAGATTCTTACATATAATCTAAACTTGGACTATTCTCCCCTGATGCCTGATCAGAGTGGAATTCTGGGAAAGCTGTGACCAAGACTGGGCCACACAGCTCCTAGAAGTGGCCTGTGGCCCTATAACCTCAGAGACGTGGTAACAGCAGACTGGCTACAATATTGACCTGCCTTCTTGGAACAAGACTCTGCAGTCTTAATCATGCGCAATAATACAAATGAGCAATAAGTCATTCCTCTCCATCTATCACTGTTATTCCCATCCACTCTCTTCTCCCTTTATGAAATGTACAATGTGTTTCTCAAGACGGACTCTGCCGATCCCAGACCTGAATGGATGTGGCAGTGCATGTACTGTCAGGACGAGGCATTCCCTGGGTAAGTGATCCTTTTGATAAAACCACCGCAAAGCCCCTCAGCCTGGGCAGCTGTGTGATAATCATGCTAATTAGCCAGTCATGTCAAATTCAGCCACGCACTGCAACTATCACTTAGCATCACCATGCCCGTACGATAGCACAGTGGAGGCTTCATGATCTTATAACCCCACCCTAAAATATCTAGACAATCCCACTATTCATGCAGACTGAAACTGCCCAAAACAACAAGCAAGAGTCCTCTGGCTCTCGTCCACACAGTTATAGGAACTACACAAATGTTAAGCTGCAGACATTTATAAAGACATGAGGTTTGTGGAGTTTGTGGCCACAGGGATAGCCCACTTTTTTTCAATTTTCGCCTAAAATGACATACCAAATCTAACTGCCTGTAGCTCAGGCCCTGAAGCAAGGATATGCATATTATTGGTATCATTTGAAAGGAAACACTTTGAAGTTTGTGGAAATGTGAATGTAGGAGAATATAACACAATAGATCTGGTAGAAGAAAATACAAAGACCAACCGTTTTTTTCTACCACCATCTTTAACATGCAACAGAAAGGTCCCAGTTCTAGTCATCACCCGGACCTTTCTGTAATTCCGATTGTGTCCACGAGATGGCAGCAGTATGTGCAAAGTTTCAGACGGATAACTTGAAGTATGAGCAAACTACATGACATTTAGTGTGAAGTCACCCAGGTACATTTGGGAAAATCATGGAGGAGACATTTGCATTCATATGACATTTTATTGCAAGAATATCATCAAATCTGTATACTTGGACTTTTCCAGTATTAGTAGCCATATTATAAGTTCAACATTTAAAAAACAACCAGTTTTCATAACTTCATAACTCTGAATATTCTTATAATTTTTGTCCAAAGGGAAAGGCATGCTGTCACACAAGGTTAGTAGCTACATTTTATGACAGATACATGATTTCCGGATACTCCCGTAAAGCCCAGCTCATTGGCTATCTAGTTAGCTTTGATTGACCCCTATTTGTGCTTATTTGACAAAGTTAGTCATTCAAGTGAAGACCACCCGCGTCATCGGCATGCCATGAAGGCGTCGCTCTCTGACCAAATATAGGGTCCTATAGGATATACTACACCCCTAATGATATAGTGAAGTCTGGTTACATTCTAGGATATTTGAGGAATACATACGAACGTGATTTGACTGGTTGAAACAATGTTTAGGGTTAGATTTTCACAGATTCCTTTCTCTGCAAATTGAAAAAGTGGAAATACAAAATCGATCGTGCATGCTATACAGACTTTAAGGATATGTAAAAAGATTGTATCTAACAAAACGACACTTCATGTTATCTCTGGGACCCTTTGGATGATGATTCAGAGCAAGATTTCAGAATGTAAGTACACATTTCACCTTCAGAGGTGAATTTATCAAACCTATCGCGGTGAAAAAAGTGTTTTGTTGTTAGGAGCTCTCCTCAAACAATAGCATGGCATTTTTTCATAGTAATAGCTACTGTAAATTGGACAGTGCAGTTATATTAACAAGAATTTAAGCTTTCAGCCGTTATAAGACACTTCTATGTACCAACATTTGTTGTTTCTCTAAAATCTGCGATCGTGACACAAGGTGCTGCATGATTTACAACTGTCCGGTTGATGGGACGCCGATCCCTAAAAAGTTTTAAGCTACAGAGAGAGATCAGGGGAGGGTTAAAAAAAGTAACAAAACAAAACCAAATAACAAATCATCATTGTGCCATACTGGAACTACATGGCCTGACAGGACCATCCCAACAGGGTCTTTTCTCATCATGTAGGTTCATCTTCAGGCTGTGTCAGACTGACCTCCATTGATCATAGCCACAAACCATTAAGGGCATGGTCCTGTGTGGCTGTTAGTAAAGTGTGGCGCTAGTAATTCTTAGGTTGGGGTTTAGATTCCTGCTGGGACCTTTATACAAAACATTTATGATCTCACCGTAGTGTAAGTCACTTGGGATAAAGGCGTCTGCTAAATAGCATACAGTATATATCAAATATTATTATTATACATGTATATAGTGCAGTAAAGATAAATGTTATGTACCGTACAGTGTAACATCATGCAATAGACTATATTCATTTTCACAGAAGTCACGCAACACTAGGACACGTGTTTTCTAAAGGAAAGTAAAATTAAAAGTCTAAAGGAATGCAAAATGTGTATATTGCTGTTATTTACTAACAATTCCTTATATTTAAAAGTACCAAAGAGCCCACTCTGGACATTTTTTAAGGGTATTTTGTTTCAAACAAAATGTCTAAGAATAAACAAAATCAAAAAGGGTACTTTTGAAATATTTATATTTTTTTATTATCCATAAATTAATGTCAATAATTTGCATTCTTAATCTAAACTGGCTTTGTAGCATCTATAGACACATCACTGTAGAGTCTTAAAGAAGGCTTGGGTAAAATGTCACACATTTTTATGGAATTAATTTCAGGAACATCTAAAACATCATCAATATCTTTGGGTCATCCTGTCCAAGACCATTCAATTAACCACATCAAATCGCAGTGATGTCTCAATGTTGACTCTACTTCCTAAGTCTAATACATTTCAATAGCACAACATGCATATTATCTTCCATTGAGAAATGTATTTTTATTGAGACACTGTGAAACATATTTTATGAACAGTATAGATATGCAACAAGGCAGTTATTGTTTGTTCCATATGTTCCATTTTCTGGTCTAGTTAGAAGTTACAAAGTATGATATTGTAGCCAGGGAAATCCCTCAAAAGCTTGGTGGAAGCTTACATCAATTTTTATTTATTCTGCCACATATGCTGGGGCAATTTAATAGTATAATATTCTAGATTTACACCTGGGGAAGAAAGCATCATCTAATTGGGTGGTTCGAGCCCCGAATGCTGATTAGCTGTGTTTGTGGTATATTGCCAATGTACCACGGCAAAGGGCTGTATCCGCGTTGCGTAGTGCCTAAGAACACCCCTTAGCCATGGTATTTTTGCCATATACCACACCACCTCAGGCCTTATTGCTTCTCTCAGAAGAAGCATGGAGAATTTGGGAGCAGGTGTCTTGCACCTACAGTGCCTTGCGAAAGTATTCGGCCCCCTTGAACTTTTGCCACATTTCAGGTTTCAAACATAAAGATATAAAACTGAGATTTTGCATAATTTTGCACGCCCAATTTTTCAGATTTTGATTTGTTAAAAAAGTTTGAAATATCCAATAAATGTCGTTCCACTTTATGATTGTGTCCCACTTGTTGTTGATTCTTCACAAAAAAATACAGTTTTATATCTTTATGTTTGAAGCCTGAAATGTGGCAAAAGGTCGCAAAGTTCAAGGGGGCCGAATACTTTCGCAAGGCACTGTAACTCACTGGTGATACCAATTCAGTGACAAATCCCCATAAAAGTTAGCTAGAGATATCTTTTTTTTTTTGTTGCACTGGAGTCTCAATCCACTGCATCCGCCTATGTAACACTTCCGCATCTGCGGTCAAAGTGAACAGACGTGTTAGTCACAACATGAGACATCCCAAACATTGTTCTCCTCACAAAATCGTCTGTAGCGTCCGGATTGACATACAAACTATTCCCCTCTATGGAAAGATGAGACTCTCACGAAGAAGTACATTTCGGATGTTTTGTTCTAGGATGCACACATGCCTCACAAGACTCATCTGAAGGTCCCCCGGTACCAGTCTAAAAAAAAAGTATACACGGAGACTGTTTAGTGACAAAAATAAGGGGTTCAAATGAGGGGTTAAATACATGTAAAAGGATATTTCTGATATCTCTCTCTTTTTGGGGGGGCTATCTGTTGTTCAATGCGTTTCTATGGTCTAATATCAGTAAGGCCATAACATTTTTCATCAAATCTTTTTTGTTATCTTATTTTTTTTATGCATCAAGGGGTCTTACAATTCTCAATCAAACAGCAAAATGTTCCTTGGTTTGACCTTCTTAAAACAATTAAAATTTCTGTTGATTATGTCTACATTAACTGATGCTCCTTACTGACAAATGTGCCTTTTTTGAAGCCTGATAAGTCGAGTCACCTGAAATGGGGCTGACACTGTCCGGTGAAAAACCCACATGGTCATGAGCCAGTTATGTTAAAAGAAAATAGGTGGATAATATCTGATTGCCGGTTGTAGTAAAAAATTTAAAAAGTTACGCTCCCTATACAATTATCTGAAAAAGTTGGGTAAACGGTGTTTACTTCTGTTTACTCACCACTAGGCCTACACCACTGCTGGTAGCCTACCCGCTCAGCCGAGGCAATTTTACACACATGAACACAAGCAGAACCGGTAGCCTACATTCAATATAATACAAGTTGATTCAAAACATGTTTTACACCCTAGTTCATGAGCTGTCCAAAATTCATGAGTTAATATTAGCATGGAGTCTTCACAGGTCATGTGACATAAAACACAACCTTTCCTTCCGAACATTAACGACATTTATGACAGTGTTATTTGTCATTAAGCATTTAACAATTGAATTAGAACATAACTTAAACCCTGTACGAATCATGAATCTTGGAGATCTTGGAAAATGCACTGTAGGCCTAAGTGTAACTAAATCAAATCAAATTTGATTGGTCCGAAACACATATTCAGCAGATGTTATTGCGGGTGTAGCGAAATGTGCAGTAATATCTAACAACACACAACAATCTAAAAAGTGAAATAATGTAATTAAGAAATATAGAAATATTAGGACGAGCAATGTCGAAGTCCGGAGTATAAATATACAGTATATATATATATATACTACACGACCAAAAGTATGTGTTTTTGTATGTCTAGGGTTGCTGTAGGTCTAGGGTTCTTTGTATTTCTATATTGGCCTGACATGGTTCTCAATCAGAGACAGCTGTTTATCGTTGTCTCTGATTGGGGATCATATTTAGGTAGCCATTTTCCCTTTGGTGTTTGTGGGATCTTGTCTATGTGTAGTTGCCTGTCAGCACTCATTTGTATAGCGTTTGTTCAGTGTTCATTCTTTAAATAAATAAGAATGTACGCATACCACGCTGCGCCTTGGTCCGATCCTTATAACGAACGTGTCAATAACAGCCTCCACTCTTCTGGGAAGACTTTCCACTAGATGTTGGAACATTGCTGCGAGGACTTGCTTCCATTCAGCCACAAGAATATTAGTGAGGTTGGGCACTGATGTTGGGCGATTAGGCCTGGCTCGCAGTAGGCGTTCCAATTCATCTGTCCATCTCATTTCTGTATGGACCTCCAGATGGTGAAACATGATTCATCACTCCAGAGAACGCTTGGCATTACGCATGGTGATGTTATGCCATGGTGATGCTCGACCATGGAAACCCATTTCATGCAGCTCCCAACGAACAGTTATTGTGCTGACATTGCTTCCAGAGGCAGTTTGGAACTCGGTAGTGAGTGTTGCAACCGAGGACAGATTATTTTTATGAGCTACGTGCTTCAGCAGGCGTTCATCACAGTGGTCCCGTTCTGTGAGCTTATGTGGCCTACCACTTCGCAGCTGAGCTGTTGTTCCACCTAGACATTTGCACTTCACAATAACAACACTTGCAGGGCAGAAATTTGACTGACTTGTTGGGTATCCTATGATGGTGCCATGTTGAAAGTCACTGAGCTCTTCAGTAAGGCCATTCTACTGCCAATGTTTGGCTATGGAGATTGCATGGCTGTGTGCTCAATTTTATACTCCTGTCAGCAACGGATTTGGCTGAAATAGCCGAATCCACTAATTTGAAGGGGTGCCAGGACCTGCCAATCAGAATGAGTTTTTCCCCACAAAAGGGCTTTATTACAGACAGAAATACTCAATTTCATCAACTGTCAGGGTGGCTGGTCTCAGACGATCCCGAAGCTGAAGAAGCTGGATGTGGAGGTCCTGGGATGGCGTGGTTACATGTTGTCTGGGGTATGTCCCCCCCTGTCCCCAGTGAATGTTGCGCCCCTGTCTGAGGTTGTGAGACGTACTACCAAATTCTCTAAAATGACATTGGAGGCGGCTTATGGTAGAGAAATTAACAGTCAATTCTCTAACAGCTCTGGTGGACATTCCTGCAGTCAACATGCCAATTGCATGCTGCCTCAAACTTAAGACATCTGTGGCATTGTGTTGTGACATAACTACACATTTAGAGTGGCTTTTTATTGTCCCAGGCACAAGGTGCACCTTTGTAATGATCATGCTGTTTAATCAGATTCTTGATATGCCACACCTCTGAGGTGGATGAATTTTCTTGGCAAAGGAGAAATGCTCACTAACAGGTGTGCACAACATTTGGGAGAAAAGCTTTTTGTGTGTATGGAACATTTCTGGAATGTTTTATTTCAGCTCATGAAACATGGGACCAACATTTTACATGTTGCGTTTATATTTTTGTTCTATATGACTGATCTCATTGAATCCTATAAGTATCATTGACAGCTTCAGGCGAGTCTACAGCCACCTCCAGTTCAGTGAATCCATGTGATATGTTTGTAGCGCTCATAGACATGTCATCCTCTTCCCTTGGGGTGAATTCCTGCCATTCCTCTTCCCCCATGACGGACCTGCCTACACCACACACTCTAGGACAGTGGATCCAAACCTTTTTTGGTTACTGTACCACTAACTGAATTTTGTTCTGCCCGGAAGTACCCCTGAGGTACCCCGTCATGTGCCTTTTACCATTAGGCCTATGGTCTCCTGAGTCTTCTCAAGTACACACTAGGCCCCCTGGTACCCCTGGTTAGTTGAGAACCACTGCTCTAGGAGGCATGTCAGAGCAAGCCTGACACAACAAAGCATGTCAGCTTCACTGTGAAATAGCATCACCTCGAGCACCGGTGATGGTGGAGTAGCCTAGCTGCCTAACCACTATAGCCCGTACTGTATTTGTGCAAATAGAGTCCTTTTCACACGAGTGTACACGTGAGATTTGGTTTTGGGTGCCAATATTACTTTGTGGACAAGCCTGAAACAAAGGGACAAACCTGATGAGCACATCCCGACAATATTAATTATCTTACCATGATAAAGATGGCTAAAATCCTATGAATATTAGTTCATCTTGCCAGCATTCCATAATTGCTACATTCCACTGATGTAGATTTACCATTGAGAAATGAGATCTACATCTAAAAAAAACCTACATTCAGCTACAGTGCTTGAAGCATTAAATTGGATGAACACAGGATAGCCTTTTCTCAATTGGATTTGCTCAACTCTTGCTTCCTGTCTCCTCCATCCTCTCTCACCTCCTTTTGAAAAAGGTCAAAAGTAATCGAGAAGAAGCAGCGAGGAGAGGGAACGTGGACGAAATTGCGCTTGAATGAAATTAGGCTCTCCTTCTCCTCCGCATGTCATCAGGCAAATTACGTTTACAGCGGTGGATCCCAAAATAAATGTATAAAGTGATATAAAAAATAATAAGTTAGTTGTGCAAGACATTTTTATCGTATGTACAGTAGCATGTTGTTTTTAAACGCATGCATGCTTTTCTCCTCCGACAAAGCAAAAGCTGATTCAAAAAAGGCTGTGTGCCAAATTTCTAAACTCTTCCAGGAAGGACTCAGGTAGGATACACAAGGTGGCTATCGTGGAGGGGAGGACACTCTTCCCATTCATCAACTAACAAATTGACATCTTCTCTACCACTTATCGGTTTACGGGTCAAGGAGGAGAGAGGACGGAAGAGAAAGAGTGGAGGACTGACTTTTCCCAAATGAGAAAAGGCCAGTCTTTATTCCAGGGGTAACGCTGTTCAGTAACCTCCAGTCCAAACAAAGAATGGCCCAAGGTTTACATCACAGCTACTCTTATTATCCTTAATATCTCTAGTTTATTAGACTAATGGTTATTTTTTAAACATCAATGTGAAATATTTATATCAGTAATCATAAAAGACATTCATAAATTCGACATCACTAATAATCGTTTTACTTAGCCAGCTCCAGGCAGTAGGTTGTTAAGATCTGCACTGACCAGTTTTTCATGGGCTTGCTCTTCAACAATACCTGGAACAATTGCGAATCGGACTGCATACTCTCCAAGTGAAACTCTCGCGACAATAGCTACAAATAATGTAAACATAATTATGATGAACTGTCATTTGAAAACAAAAGTTATTTCTGTAGTCATATCCTGTGAACACCAAAGGGTGGGTTAATCAACAACTACTTGTTTTCCATGATGATACTGAGAAAGCAACAGGCAGAGACAATAAACTAGCCTACACTAACTTCAGCGGTGTTATACTTAGCTGGTATATAGCAGCACACGGTTGTAATTTTTAATAGACTACCCATAATATTCTAGGCCGCACGACAATTTTCTTATAGCATAAATTCAGCTATTTGCTGCGCAAATTAGTGTGCAAGGAGACTGTCCAGTTCCACGTGCACTCCACTAGATGGTAGTGTAAGGCAAGAGGAAGTCCAGGAATATTCATTTCTTTCTACCTGTCTGTCATCTCTGTATACTGAAAACAGATATTTATTTTACCCTTAATTAACTAGGCAAGTGTAAAGAGCAACTTCTTATTTACAATGACGGCCTACGCCGGGCGATTGTGCGCCTCCAATCATGGCCGGTTGTGATACTGCCTGGAGCGACCCCTCTAGACCGCTGCACCACTCGGGAGCCCAGATATGATGAATGCCCTGGGGGGAAAACGTGCATGGGGATATTTGAAGATATCTTAATATTTTAGTTTTATTGTATTTAAAAGTGTGTTTTAATGATAAGCACTTAATCTCTAAATATGATCCGTTTTTGTAAAAAAAAAAAAATATCAGCCACAAAATTGCACTATTCACATATTATGATATATTATGTCACATTGCCTGGTCTAATATGTTGCTCATCATTCATTTCACTTTCATTCATATAAACATTATAAAAAGTGTCAGGTATAAATTCAGGTAAACATAGGGTGCTGATATTATGGCTTTATCTCAAAATAGGATCATAAATCAACATTGGAGTATTTGCAAACCATAATGCATGAATGCAGCACATAGAACCTGAAACAGGAGGTACAGAGAGACACATATTGGAGAAATAAAGGAAACTGCCAAACGAAAAAACCCTCTGCAATATCCCCACATTACACCTCATCATTTTAAATGGGGGATGGGCTGACAAAGCTGAAGGAGAGACTAATGGTGGTGTAATTCAGTATGACCTGGAAAATGAAGAATGAAGGCTGGTGGCTGTATCAGTACAATACCATTGTACAGTCAACCTGTTTTGACTGCTCTGCTGAGTGAGATGGGATGTCTATAGCCCATATAGACACTAGCCCATATGGATT
Organism: Oncorhynchus mykiss; assembly: GCF_013265735.2. Classification (NCBI taxonomy): domain Eukaryota; kingdom Metazoa; phylum Chordata; class Actinopteri; order Salmoniformes; family Salmonidae; genus Oncorhynchus; species Oncorhynchus mykiss. The sequence continues at coordinate 46,385,875 of NC_048571.1, forward strand.
CAACACCCACAATTATTATTGTGTCCTTTGTTTGATATTAGGGATTGTACACAAGTTCACAACACAAAAAAACAGTTGTGGTTTGCAAAGTTAATGAGAGGTGATGTCTGAGCATCAAATACCATATTACCAGTTAACCAATGTCAAGTCTAATGGTAGTGGCAGTCAGAGATAAACTGGCCCGAGGCCTGTAAAAGGAGACAGATTCTTGGAGATGCATGGTGACATGGTGCACACTGACAATGGCCCCAGCAGGGAGATGGGCACAGTGTGTCAATCAGCTCAAGGTCTCTCCGGTCCTGAAGGTTACCCCTCCTTTCCATGTTAACATCTGCTTCATGAGGAACACTGATGGGACATAATCCCTTCTATTCAATATTCATGGTGTGAACCTCCCCTGCCTAAAACAAGAATTACTCCACTTTATCAACATGGTATTTTGAGGTAGACTATTTAAACATTACTTACCGTACATACCATTCATCCAAATGTATTATTTTTTGTATTATTAAACATAATTCTCAAAATCAGTAATTACTTACAATTTTCTTAAAAGATCTGTACATTTCCTCATGGACCTATTCTGAACTACAATAGAACAGTGGCCTATAAATAAATACTTATGTGATGCATTTGGTTGTTCACACCTGAACAAAAACTGTCTTAATCCTCAAACAATATGCAATATGAATTTTAAGGATGTTTGACTATGTAGCCAATACCTTCTTTCTCATATTTAATTAATATTTTTGAGAAGAAAATTGCCATGCCATCTAGATTTATTTTTAATGTATCATTGAAAATGACAGATAAAGGAAGTGTCTGTGGCTGCATTTAGACAGGCAGCCCAATTCTGATCTTTTTCATGAATTGGACTTTTGACCAATCAGATCATCTGTCAAAAAAAAGATCTGATTTGAAAAGATCTGATGGGTTTGCTCAAAATACCAATTAGTTGAAAAAGATCAGAAATGGTCTGCCTGTCTACACAGCCAAAGTGACAAGGCCTTCTGTGGTAATCTCCATGGGACCTGAAGCCAGGCAGAGATTTGGGGGTAGAGATTCTTAGGGCACACATGGCACTGGGGTGAGCCTAATCACTCGCTACCAGAAATCCCCACAAATGGGGGATGGGGGTGGGGCAGTCCCATGGGTGACTCATTTCGGATTTGAAGGAAGCATTTTGCCTCCGTACACACTAGTCAGTTGCCTAGACACAAAGGATAATAATTGGTTTCAAATAATTGGTATGCAAGGGTGAGATTGCTAATGGGTACCACCCACCTTTGGTTTGCATGTTAACGCTTTGACCTGGTTGAGCTACACTATATTTACAAAAGTATGTAGAAACCCCTTCAAATTAGTGGATTTGTCAGTAGAATGGCCTTACTGAAAAGCTCAGTGACTTTCAACGTGGCACCATCATAGGATGCCACCTTTCCAACAAGTCAATTCCTCAAATTTCTATCCTGCTAGAGCTGCCTCAACGAACTGTAAGTGCTGTTATTGTGAAGTAGAAATGTCTAGGAGCAACATTCGCTCAGATGTGAAATGATAGGCCACAAAATCTCACCGTACAGGATCGCCAAGTGTTTAAACGCGTAGTGTGTAAAAAATCTTTTGTCCTCAGTTGCAACATTCACTACTGAGTTCCAAACTGCTTCTGGAAGCAAAGTCAACACAATAACTGTTTGGCGGGGGCTTCATGAAATGGGTTTCCATGGCCGAGATCGGTGTGGTAGAACTTGACTGGCCTGCACAGAGCCCTGACCTCAACCCTATCGAACAACTTCGAGATTAATTGGAACGCCGACTGCGAAACAGGTCTAATCGCCCAGCATCAGTGCCCGACCTCACTAATGCTCTTGTGGCTGAATGGAAGCAAGTCGCCGCAGCAATGTATGTATATTCGTGGAACGCCTTCCCACAAGAGTGGAGGATGTGTAGCAGCAAAGGGGGGGACCAACTCTATATTAATACTCATTATTTTGGAATGAGATGTTCGACAACTAGGTGTCCATATACTTTTAGTCATGTAGTGTACCTTACAGTAAACCTAGTCAGTTTTTTTTTATCCTTTCCATTTCCTAGTCCTGCAGTTTTTGTGGATTTCAGAGATTTTCCATTGTTCACACTCCACAATGATCTGGCACTTCCTTCCTTCCCCTTATAACTTGTTTCACAATTCTGTCAGTTGAAAGATACCCATTTTGCACATTCACATAAATTCTACTGACCAAGTACTCAGTCAATATCTATTTTAGTAATGGGCTTGTTAAAAGCTACTAATTCATAATTTTAAATTCTACCAGCTTACTTTTTCACCTAATAGATAAATCATTGTTCACTGTATGAGAAAAACAATCTCTCTTGGTCTATCTGTGCCCATAAAAGTGGGACATTCTGCAGACAAATTCCAGAAAACTCATTACCCCATTGGTTAGACTATCACTGAGATCAAGATGAATGTATGTGAGAGAGCAGCAGCATCATCTCCACATAACCAGCCATGTGTGAAATCACAGGTCGGGACAGGACTGATATCTTGTCATTATATTCCCCTGAAACCAAAATCCAAATTTATGTGATCTGCAAAGAAAATCTTCTCTTCGATACAAGTGAAAAGGCAGTGTAATTGAATGATGTGCACCTGCAAATATCTTGACATGTAAATGTAGGTTTCACAGGAAAGGACACATTCAGCTCTCTACCATCAACACTTTAAAACGATGGGATAAAACATGTTTCATCAGGTGGGCTTAGTTCTTTTCTGATAACTGATGGATGCAACGTTTGTTCAACGTGTACTAATGTGAATGACCAGCATGATTAATAGATCATTCAATATTTCAACCACTGTAGCTAGCTATAGTGTGTTACATGCAATGCAGAGCAGAGCAGACCAGAGCAGCTTGCAGAGCTTTGTTGATACGGGTGGTTCAGCAGGTGCCACATCGCTTGTGCGTGGAGCGTGCGTTTACGCAATGGAGAGCGCGTTTCTGGCACAGCTAGTGGGAAGTTCGTCTGTTCTGTGAATTGGCTGAAGGTAGGAGGGGAGGAGGCGGGGTGTGGATGGGTGGAACTGTGCGCGATAAGGATATGCACCGGCAGCTTTGCTTCCTGGCTCCAACAGATCAGTTGTCTATAGAGAAAGATCAGCGGTTAATTGTACCTTTATGAGTTTTACTTGGTTACAGCAGAAGAGAAACCCGGTGGAATAATTTGTTTTTATCCGTGCTGGTAAAAACCTTATGTTCATACAAAGAGTCCTGGAGCTCAATTCGATCATAACGGCGACAATAAAGACAAGGTAAGGAACTGCCCAGTTATTGATAATTTAAGCAACGTTTATCGATATCAATACTGATGAGGCTAGCAAACATCGGTAATTTGTGCCAAGCCCAACTTATTTGTGGTATAAGTTATAGTTTCACCTGTTTGTGTAGGCTACACGCGGAGATTTTGTTTTTCTTCAGCAATAAACCAACCTAAGCTGGTACTTGCTCTGTGTTTTCTCCCTCAGTTCTATTCCATTATCCTGTTGCGTTGTGCATTACTTGGCACATGTTATATACTTAAATATTTTAAACAAGCTAGGAACCTACAATATGAATACTTAATAATAATAATAATAATAATAATAATAATAATAATATTACTACTTAGACGTTGTACAAAAATGTCATGTATTGACCCAGCTCATTATCTACCAATTTGAGAAGAGAACATACACATCAGGTGATGACCAAGCCTGGTCTCAGACTCACCACGCTTGCTATGGTTACCTAAGACAGAGAAGGATACTTAAGTTAAAAAATAGAAGAAAAAAAGTAGGGTGGGCGTATAACGCGAACGTCTAACAACTCAAAGGTTGCGAGTTCGAATCTCATCAGGGACAACTTAAGCTAATTAGCAACTTTTCAACTACTTTGTACTTTTTAGCTACTTTGCATGTTAGCTAACCCTTCTCCCAACCTGAACCCTTTTAGCTAACACTTTTTCTAACCCTTTAAACTAATTCATTAACGTAACCCTAGCACCTAGTCCCTAGTCTAGCTAACTTTAGCCAGCTAGCTAACGTTAACCACCTAGCTAGAATTCGTAACATATCATATGTTTAGCAAATTCGTAACAGATAATACAAATTGTAATTTGTCACATTCGAAATGGGTGACAGATATCCACAAATTAATACAAACCATACGAAACGTAACATAATACTAAAATACATTTACGTACAGAATAACACAAAATGCTCCGAGACCAGGTTGCATGACAGACTGATGTACCACACCAAAACATGCTTGTTTTCTTGTAAATATGTTGTAAACATGCACACATGCTGCTTTTCGACTGTAACACCAGTTTTACACTAGTGTATACACCCTAATGTTATACTAGGGAAATCGTGTTTCCATATCTAGGGCTGACAGTGACGACTTGTGAAGAGCAGAATCAATTACATGATCAAAGCAGTTGCTTTGTGAGAAGGTGTTAAAGTTCACAGTTAACCATTGTTATGTAAATTTTATCTGAAAAGTACCAGTGGCCTGACTTTGGCCCCAAGAGAGCAGGTCCACCGAAGCCATGGCCCAGTGAGACACGGGTGCCGGCCTTTTGGGTAAAACACGGGGGTAAATCCTATATGGAAATGCACCAACAAGGTGTTATTTATGAGCACAGCACGAGTCCAGGGGGACAATAAAGACATAACAGACAACGCTCACAGACATGGACAGACACAAACAAACATCCAGCCACAGACTTACAACTTCTGCCTGAGTTTCCTGTTTCCTGGGAAAGACCAACAATGGGAGAGAGAGCATGTGATATCCTGTACGAGTCTTGTGTCACTCTGGACTCAAGTACCAAAATAAGGCCATAACACACATTTGATTGTAATGAAATAAAGTGCAATTGTAGGCTACGCATAGGCTACTCAAAGTAGGAACTTTATAGTACAGTAAAGCCACAACTAACTGTAAACAGCAGTACAAAGTTTGATTCGCAAACCTCAGTTTACCTCAGTAGCTCAGTTCACTCGCTTACCTCAGTTCACTGGTGTCATGCAATGGTCGTTGAAATAGCTATACATGTTAAGCTATACAGTGCTAATGTGCCTGTCGCTACAGTGATATTGAAAAAAAAGCATGAGGTTGGTTTGTAAAGGGGTCAATATTGAATTTGCAGTTCATAAAGTAAGTGTTACACAGGCCCGCAGAGACAGACGCAGAGCTTTGTCTTATTAAACTTGTGAGGACTTTTTGGCAACCAACAATTGATTCCCATTCAAAATCCTATTTTCCGTAACCTTCATTTGAAATCTAACCCTGAACCTAACCCGAAGCCTTTTTACAAGTGAGGTCTGGCAAAATGTCCTCACTTCTCAGAATTGTTGTTGGTTTGCTATTCTTGTAAGGACTTCTGGTACTCACAATTACAGTAAAACGTGTACACACACACATTACAGTAATTACAGTAGAGTACAAAAGCAGGACAGCATTGTGTTAACTTTAGTCTAGGATGTTCAGTTGCTTTTAATGGGCTCAGCGCTTCCAATTCAATAAAGCTATTAACTGTCACAGAAGATTCCATCCATCCAACACATGTAGAAACCTGGTCCTGGGAATAGTGTGATTCCTCACCTTTAGACCAATCCTTTCTTTTGTCTTAAGATTTGGTCGCTAGCATTTTCTGTTTTTCCCACGCACCTATCATTTGAATGTTTTTCATGCACATTGAACAGGAAGATTGGTAGTTATTCGATACTGTGGTCATGCAGGTTTGTACAAATCATGTAATCTGACAGAGTGAGCAGGTCCTGTTGAATAGATTTTCCGAACAGGGCATTCTAGTCTACAGGCAATACTCTGAACCCTTTACTGACTACAGATTACGACAAAAATACAAAATAGGGGAAAAAAGACTAATGCAATAAGTTAATGACCTCTCTCTTCTCAAAGTTATGAACTTTGGAGAATTTCAAATATTTTCTCCAGTTCAGTATGATTGATTTAATGAATAGGCCTACTAGTGTGGCTACTCAACTTGATTATGGTAGTGCCTAATGTAAGTTCATGCCCCAAAGCAGTGCTGGTCAATGCCTGTTTGTGGGTCAACTGTAATCTTTAGGCTTAGCAGTGGAAATCAATTCAAAGCCCCTCCCACTGTAGATGGCAGGGTTGTCCAGAAAGGAAAGCTGAGTTAAGAGTTGCAGTAAATAATTAGAGTTCCAATTGGGAGTTTGGCAGGGTTCATTGTTTGTTTTTATGCCAGAGATCATGCAAGAGACAAGGGGGTGAAATTACTGTGAAATATACATACAATGCAAACAGAAAAACATCAAATGATTTGCACTTAATGCCCTCTGTGCTCCCAGTCTCTCAAGGAAGGGAACTGTCACAAACATGGTTAACACTGTCAACAGGACTCTCTTGTTGGCTCTTATACTGCCTGTGTGGTTGGTTATCTCTGGACCTTTTCCTTGTTTTACGTCTGCTTTTGTCCTTTCACAGGACATCCTGTGTATAACAAATAGTCTAACTTATTTTCATGTACTAAACCATGGACATTCTGAAATGTCCCTTTTAGAGGTCGACCGATTAATCGGAATGGCCGATTAATTAGGGCAGATTTCAAGTTTTCATAACAATCGGTATTTTTGGAGACCGATTTGGCCGATTAAAAAAAAAATATATATATATATTTGACACCTTTTTATTTAATCTTTATTTAACTAGGCAAGTCGGTTAAGAACACTTCTTATTTTCAATGACGGCCTAGGAACGGTGGGTTAACTGCCTCGTTCAGGGGCAGAACGACAGATTTTTACCTTGTCAGCTCGGGGGATTCAATCTTGCAACCGTACAGTTAACTAGTCCAATGCTCTAACCACCTGATTACATTGCACTCCACGAGGAGACTGCCTGTTACGTGAATGCAGTGAGCCAAGGTAAGTTGCTAGCTAGCATTAAACATATCTTATAAAAAAATCAATCAATCAATCATAATCACTAGTTAAACTAGTAATATCATCAACCATGTGTAGTTATCTAGCGTGTCCTGCGTTGCATATAATCGATGCGGTGCAGATCGTTGCTCCAATGTGTACCTAACAATAAACATCAATGCCTTTCTTAAAATCAATACACAGAAGTATATATTTTTAAACCAGCACATTTATCTAAAAGAAATCCAGGTTAGCATGCAATATTAACCAGGTGAAATTGTGTCACTTCTCTTGCATTGCACACAGAGTCAGTGTATATGCAACAGTTTGGGTCACCTAATTTGCCAGAAATGTACGTAGTTATAACATAACATTGAAGGTTGTGCAATGTAACAGCAATATTTAAACTTATGGATGCCACTGGTTAGATAAAATATGGAACGGTTCCGTATTTCACTGAAAGAATAAACGTCTTGTTTTCGAGATAATAGTTTCAGGATTCGACCATATTAATGACCTAAGGCTCGTATTTCTGTGTGTTATCATGTTATAACTAAGTCTGATTTGATAGAGCAGTCTGACTGAGCGATGGTAGGCAGCAGCAGGCTTGTAAGCATTCATTCAAACAGCACTTTCGTGCGTTTGCCAGCAGCTGTTTATGACTTCAAGCCTATCAACTCCCGAGATTAGGCTGGTGTAACTGATGTGAAATGGCTAGCTAGTTAGCGGGGTGCACGCTAATAGCGTTTCAAACATCACTCGCTCTGAGACTTGGAGTGGTTGTTTCCCTTGCTCTGCATGGGTAACGCTGCTTCGAGGGTGGCTGTTGTGTTCCTGGTTCGAGCCCAGGTAGGAGCGAGGAGAGGGACGGAAGCTATACTGTTGCACTGGCAATACTAAAGTGCCTATAAGAACATCCAATAGTCAAAGGTTAATGAAATACAAATGGTAGAGAGAGAAATAGTCCTATAATTCCTATAATAACTACAACCTAAAACTTCTTACCTGTGAATATTGAAGACTCAAGTTAAAAGGAACCACCAGCTTTCATATGCTCTCATGTTCTGAGCAAGGAACTTAAACGTTAGCTTTCTTACATGGCACATATTGCACTTTTACTTTCTTCTCCAACACTTTGATTTTGCATTATTTATTTAAGGGTAAATTGATTTTGTTGATGTATTAAGTTAAAATAAGTGTTCATTCAGTATTGTTGTAATTGTCATTATTACAAATAAAAAAAATATTTTAAAAAATGTCTGATTAATCGGTATTGGCTTTTTTTTGGCCCTCCAATAATCGGTATTGGCGTTGAAAAATCATAATCGGTCGACCTCTAGGCCCTTTGTCAATTTAGGCACAGTCTTTTGAAACACATAAATAAACAGAATGCTTTTGTTTGATTTAGCAGACATTTAGGAAGCAAAATGTGCTTATTTGTCCTGTTCGATTTTTTTCTGTTATGATTTGAGTGACTGTACTCATCCTCTTACGTGAGTGGAAGGTTTGAATCCCCTACTGTGACACATTTCATGCTTTGGTGTTCAGTGCGATGCAGAGTAGAAAGCACAGGGATTCGGCCTGAAAGGGGCTCCTCAGCTGGCATGGAAGTCCTTTGGGAGGCAGGGCCCATATCATTTAGATGAAAGAGAATGCATTAAGCCAACAGGCAATCTATTTAAGGAGGAGAGAGGATTGCCAGTTTGTGGACAAATTCCACCCAAAATTCCCAGAGCACATGCATTTCCTTATACATAATTTAGAGGATGGATATAAGGATGGATTTATAGATTACCCATTTGTGTCAGTGGACATTGACTGAGGCACTTCACATTAAGTGCCCCTGTCTCATGGGAATAATGTGGGTAATGTCACAATTCCAAGCATCCAGATTCCAGACACTCCGTCTTTGGGTATGGCCCCATTCGTACACAAAATGGAAAATAGCTTGTTATTGACCTATCTTTTATATGCCTATTTATAGGGAGCTCTAAGAATGAACTTTGTTGCTTTGAGAAACTATGCTGCGTGTACATTTGGTCACCTTCCACCTCTCAGTGGGTATTGTGTTGTATAGGTAGGCTTTTAACAGGAGTAAGATGGAGCCTGAGCTATAGACCAACCTCTTCCCCAGGGGTACCACTGGCAATGGCTGTGCACTGAGGAAGGCCAGAGGCTATAGGGTAATAATTCCCTTGAGAAGAGCCAACATTAGCCGCACCACAGTGTAGAAAGCACCATCCTTTTGTTATTGTTTGTCTCATTCTCAGTGTTGCAGACCAGCACTCAATTACACTGAGGCTTGGGAACTGAGAATACCAACAAAGCAGACCCCATCCCTGGCCCTTGCTCTGTGTCTGTCTGCGGATGCTTTAGTATCCTGCTGCTTTGCCTGCAAACTGGGGGGAGCTGTCGATGATCCTTCCTGTAATTACCGTGTCTCTGTGTGTGTCTCCCTTTTTTATTACTCTCACTATCTCTCTCTCACACACACACACACGAGAGAGAGAGAGATGAGCTGGAGTGCTCATTTAGGAGGTTTTTGAGGGCCTGAATGATAATGACCACTGAGAGAACTCTGTGCTGATTGGGGGGATGGATATGGATGGAGAGACCCGAGCAGCCATTATTCTCTCACTGTAGCAGCAATAGAGATGTTCACGGAGGCAGATGTGTTCAGGGAGCAGACATACCCCAAAGCCTTGAAACCAGAGTGATCAATACTGCTCAGTGGTTAAATCCCCATGTGAGTGTTTCGCATGGTTACTGCTGGAGGGGTTTGCTTGGTAAAGACATGGCTAGCGAGCTACAGAGCCCTCTGAACCTGTGATATATTGAGTTTTCCTCAATAGCTTGTCTAATGCCTGAAGTGTACTCTTTATTCTTATTGTTTTGTGTTTGAGAGATTGCCTCTCCTTGGACAAGCGTATACTCTGTTTGCTCATATTGGAAGACTGTACTGATCATGAAATGTGTATATGTTGTTGATTTTAGGAGTAATATCTGTGCTGTTTGGCAGATGGAAGACAATGTGTATATCCCACGCTTGGATGAGCCCTGCCTCATTAATGTTGTGTTCTGTGAGACCCCCTCCCTCCCTCAGTAGAGGCCACCTGTCCTTTCCCCCTCCACACTGCTGTCCCTCCCCACTTCTTCACATTCACAGAAGCAAGCTACTAAGCAGGTAGCCAGTAGCAAGCAGTCAGCCACCCTCACTGCTGCAGAGAGGACAGGGGAATACCTGCCCCATGGACCAGCACCCTGCTGATCCATTCAATACAATGAGAGTCCTGATCACTGCTACAGGAAGACAGCTATATGGGAATACGGGCCTGTTACAAAGGGAACACTGAGATTGATATAAAGACACACGAATACATTGTGATAGACAATATAGAGAGTTCTTCAATGGTATACTGTCTTTTGATACTGTTATGGGTGGCTCCACACTGTAGTGTAGGGTTCAAACAGGCTTGGTCACTTCCTAGACAATTCAATGCTACAGACAATGGTGTAAAGTACTTAAGTAAAAATACTTTACTATTTGACAACATTTACTTCACTACATTCCTAAATAGCTTGTCTAATGCCTGAAGTACTAATTTAAAAATGTACTTTTTACTCCATACATTTTCCCTGACACCCAAAAGTACTTGTTACATTTTGAATTCCCAGCAGGACAGAAAATGGTCCAATTTGCACACTTATCAAGAGAACATCCCCTGGTCATCCCTACTGCCTCTGATCTGGAGGACTCACTAAACACAAATACTTTGTTTGTAAATGATGTCTGAGTGTTGTGTGACCCTGGCTATCTGTAAATAAAAAATTAAATTGTGCTGTCTGGTTTACTTAATATAAGGAATTTAATTATTTGTACTTTTGCTTTTTATACTTAAGTATATTTTAGCAACTACATTTACTTTTGATACTTAAGCATATTTAAAACCAAAAACAGCAGCGGTTCAAACTGCAGTACCCAGTTCCTACATTTGAATATAAACATTCATTTTATCAAACAAAACTATGCTACATTTTATCTCTGGGACCCTCAGGATGACAAATCAGAGCAAGATTACTGAATATAAGCACATGATTTACCTTCAAAGGTGAATGTATCAAACCAGTTGCCTTGATAAAAGTTGTTGTTGTGCACTCTCCTCAAACAATAGCATGGTATTCCTTCATGGTAATAGATACTGTAAATTGGACCGTACAGTTAGATTAACAAGAATTTAAGCTTTCTGCACATATAAGACATGCATGCATATGTCCTGGAAAGTTGGCTGTTACGTCATTCTAGTCACATTAGCAAAAACTGTCCCTGTATAGAGACACAGATCCCCTAGAGGTTAACTGACTTGCTTCGTTAAATAAATAATATACAAATAGTAGAAAAGTTGACCTATTCTATTGGTCAGTGTTACTAATCCATTTGGCCCGGCAGTCTAGGGGGGGGGGTAACATAACTCATGCAAGGTGTAATAGTGACAAAGTAACGGTGAGAACGAATATCACAGACAACTAAGTTACCGTCAAACGCTCAGGGTTTATTTCTAAACACACAGTAAAGGGGGGCAGGAAAAGGGGCTGAGCTGGACCCAAGGAAAGAAACAAATGTCCGAAAACACCCCTAAATTAGACTAGCCTACTTCAATAGAGCTAACTAACCAAAAATACAGTGGGTGGTCCGCCCAGTTCTAACTAGTGTTTTAAACAAAGTTTACCTACGGGTAGTGTATGCCCATGGGCGACTTGTCTTAGTACCCCCTTTTCCCACCATCAAACACCATAACAAAAACAATACTCACAGGTGGGGACAAAGTGACATGTAGTAGCGAAAACAAAACCAGAGAACTACGGAGAGATTGACAGAGAGATGGAGCTCCAGAGGAAACAACTGAATGGGTTTTTAAACCAAGGGAAAGGGGATGTGATTGGGGAATGATGATTGCCACCTGTGAGGAGGGGAGAAGGAGAGAAAAGAAATACACACACAGGATACACACAGAATATTTGGATCCTTAACAGTCAGCTTGTGTCGAAATAATTCCAAACAGACTCAGGGACAGTTGTGGGATGATAGATCCCAAATTCATACAACAAGTAGACCTTGCCTACTTGTTGTGAATGTAAACAGATCAGAAAGTTGAGCTTAAAATATTGATAAATTATTAGGCTATTTATTCACATTATAAGCGCAGCAATGCGCACAAGGCAGTATCGGCTACGGGAAAATGTTCGTTCCATAAAGCAATTAGCGGGAAAACACCGTTGCCAAAAGCACACAGCACATGTGAGCTGTTTCATGTGTAAGAGATTAAAATATCTAATACGCAGCAATTTGCATGGTTTGCTAATATGACTAGGATTGTGCTTTTGGTCACTGGACAATGAAAGAAAGTTTATATAAAATAATTACCTCCACGGATGTGGTCTGATTTTGGCTAGGCTACTTTAAACCAAGGTACACATTCAGGTTTCAAACAATTTAAGTACATGTTTTGAAAATGCATAGCCTACTGCCTACAGTTCATTGCAAAGTGGTGTGTGACTCGCTGATGAAGCCTGCCTTCTGTTGTCTATGCATCTGCTGTTTGAGATGCTGTTTGAGATTTCCCGCTCAAAGTCTATCTGTATGCTGTACGCGTGTGATACATAAGATGCATAACTAACATACTGTACACAATCGCAAATTGAATTCCACAAAATGATGCAAATTACCTATAGACCGACAAGCATGGCCAGTCTAATGTATTTCCATCATATGGTATTCCATCAATGAATAGGTTAAAATGCATTATTTTGCAATGGGATTTTTCCTTCTTCTCCCAGACAATTGGCCTGCCTGACTTAGCAGCAGGCGGAAGAGCAATATCCGCCGTTGTAGTAAGGATAAAGCCTGACCTGGAATGTGATGCTAACAGAAGCTGGCTAGCTTTATAAAAGCCTAAGCAGATCTAGCTTGTATACCTTGACTGGACATTGAGAAAACCTGATGCAGTGGGCTTGGCTCTGAAGCTGGATGCGTCGGAATCATGCAGTAGAGACAATCTCACCACCCTCCCATAAGAGGGTGGCAACCAGTGGCATCCACACAATGGTTAAGTAACATTCACCCCTGAGGGAGAATTCAGAGACAGGGGAGGGAGGTTGTGTATAAGGGTGCAGGGTGGTGACCTTGTTTATGTTTGAAAGATATGCTACCCTTCAGGGATAAGTTTGTCAAGATCATTGTTGTAGCCTGCTGTAACAAAGTCAAAACAGACAGGTTTACCCGTTGGCACTTTTGACACTACAAACCACCTATGCTTAACTGTAAGCAGTATGGAATCAAATGTCTTGCTGTATATGTTGTGCTTGTGTGTACATATGAGACGGTGAGTTATAAATCCTTTCCAGGGATTGTAGAGTATCATAAGTAGTCTGCTACTACGCTCAGCACTTATGAACCCCCACACCATAGCACCCTTCCATGCCAAACCGCGATTCTCCAAAAGCTCAGTTCCCCGCCGAAGTGGACTAGACAGACCCTGGGATAAGTGTTCACACTGTGACAGATTGAGAGGTCCTCTGTCACATTGGTGGTTTGCTGCAATGGACCAATGGTGACTAATCCAAATTGACTGCTGTGTATCCGCTAGCATTTTTTCCCATAATACCTCAGGGACTGTTTTGTCTATGAAATCCACACTCTGAGGTTTTCATTGTCACTCTGTCTGTATTCCCAATGCATGTTTTGCTTCCCTATGCATGTTTTGCTGCCCTGATAAAGCTGTGTAATTGATCTGATTATTTAGTTAGAGGATTGTTTGATAGTCTCATTACAATATCTAATAGTTATAGTAGTTATCACCTGGCAAACACTCTCTAATCGATGATATCTTTGTACAAGGACAAGAAAGAGCAGTGTATCAAATAAGTCAGTAAGTGATATGATGGGGTTGAGTTTAACTGGAGAGATGTACGTATTACGTGTGATGGTTATTTAGTTCTTTGAAGCATTGATTTTTAGCATTGACAATACTATATTTCTACTGTGTGTGTCTGCGTACTTGACAGTTGGTTTAGCATAGGGCTGTTACCGTATTACCGCCACACCGGTAGTCACGAGTCATGACCACAGTCAAATTCCATGTGACCGTTTAGTCACGGTAACTAGGCTTCTTCAAGCTCTGATGCTGCTGATGGTCATTAGTAGCCTACCAAACTTGCTAACTACCTGGTATTCAGCACTCTCTTGTCCCTCTAATCACTCTGACATCAATGCAAATGTAATCGAAAATCAAACATTTCATGAGTCCACAAGCTTATGTTGTGCAACATTTCTATAGGCTATACAATTGCGTGAGAAAACAAAGTTTGATGGCCTCTATTAAAAAGAGGAGTATCCCATCAGCTTTCTATAGGCTAGGCCTACTATATTTATTTCTCAACATTCCTAATGTTAAACACATTGCTTCGCTTTACAACAGGAGTATAGCGTACCTGGCTGGCATGAAAATGAACCATGGGAAAAGCGTCCTCCATTCGCTATTTAAGTGCGCAACATGTTCTGAGACACGTTCATGAAAATGGTCCATTCTAAATCAAAAAAAATTCACACACATATCATATGTAAAGACAATATTAAACCAAGAATAGTCTGATGGGTGACAATATTAGCCTTTCACTTGTGAATGATGCCCAGCTTTTATGTAGTAAGGCAAGAAACAGCGCATGCCTTTTTGCGACTTTTTCAGATCATAGTCCCTCAACTGATGTAGCTTAGCCCATAGGCCTATATGTTTTGATAAGGTTTTTATCACAACTAAAGTGGCCAAACAACTTCTTAAAATTAAGCATGTTAATCTGCTTTACAACCGGTGTAGAGCCTAACTGGCATACATAATTGGCAAGTGAGTTTCAAGTTTGGGGAAGATAATTTTCACCATTAAAATGTACCTTTATAATAAAGCATTACATGCATAGTGGAATTTGTGGTCACTTTTGAGAATGGCGTTTTCCTGCTAATTAATTTCATTTTAGAACATTTGCGCATAGCCTACTACCGTGTGTGCATTGCTGCGCTCATAATGTGAAGAAATAGCCTAATAGTTGATCAACATTTTTAAGATAAATGTTCTGATCTGTTGCATCAGCCTCATTGCTTTTAAAACGTTTTAGGATGTGAGTGGTTGCATTAATTTGGGATCTATCACATTCCACAACTGTCCCAGACCTATGTTTGGAATATTGATTTCTCGCAATAGAATACGTTAACTTTTGTATTGTGGTGGATAGTAGATTGACATAGGCTAGTGGTTTTGCTGTTCGTTAAGCCTACTCATCTTGTTGGCTGACGAAAAGTAAATATGGACCGTTCTAACATCTTAAATACGCGCCTTGGAATTCGATAAGAGGATGCGCGCAGTTGCATCCTTGATGGGTCTGTCTTTTACTTCTAGCCTACTTCAAGAGCTGAGATAGATGCCTGTGAGGAGAACCTGATCACGTGTCGGAATTGGCTAATAACAATTACGATATCTGAGAGAGCTATGCGAGTGATAGGTACTTCGGGAACATGCAGCTGGGAGAAGGGAATTATAATTATTATATCAACAACGGCCGCTGTCCACAAAATGTATAGATTTTTTTATGGGGCATTACGGCCACACTAGGGGGATGCCACCGGGAAATTCAAGGCATTATCAAGTGCTTGTCAAATTGTGAATGAGAGACTGATGAAGTGTGTGCAGCCTGTGCAAGAAACAAAGCAGAGCTCATGGCTTTCAACATTCATCATGCAGCCTTAGATTGTATAAAACATCTAAACATATAGCCCAACATTTGTATCACAATTAAATTTGCATAAATAACTAGAAATTGAGAATATGTTTCTTTGTTAACTGCTCAACACAGAATGCGCGCACTCCCTCAGAAATTGTTCTGAGAAAACATCCTATTTTATTCAGCTATGTTAAATTGTATTCTTCATACTATACAATAATGCCACAGACTTCTAAGCAAATCTTGTCTGCTAAATTAACTAGTGCAGCCCACAGCCATATGGCATAGCCAGATCGGGGCCTAACATAAGAACAAGAGTATGCTATTCTGTTCTTCTGAAATATACTACATTTTCTTCATATCATGTTTAAAATAAATTATGAATGTATTGTGTAGGGTATATTAAGTGGATTTATTATACTTGTTAAAATGTAGATGTTCCAAAGGTCTGCATCAGTGGCTTGTAGGCTATGCGTGAAAACCAGGAGATGCTAAATGTGTTTATGTTAATTAATGGTCAATTACCGAGAGACCGGCAGTCATTTGCTTGACAATCACCGGCGGACAAAGCTTCATGACCGCCACAGCCCTAGTTTAGCATTCAGAATAACCTTTTCACTGGGTCCCTACAGACCTTCCTCTGGACACCATTCACATTACTGTGGAAATTGGATGCATGATGGTGGTAATTCATCTATATTTACAGAACAAGGACGATGTCATTGCTGAACATGGCTATAAATAAAAACAGGCATTTTGCTATTGTGTTGAATAAAACGAGACAAGAAAAGCGTATTTTACAACATGACTGAACAGGGATGTTTTGTTGACCAGAAATAGCATGACACTCATGTCATTTTTATAGAATAAAGTTACTTCCTAAACAAATACAGTATGTCAGAGGAGTTAGACAATCAAGTATGAGATGTCAGCATACATGTTATATGAACCATTATCTGTCTTTCTGTCTCTCTCTCTCTCTGTCTCCTCTCTCTCTCTCGCTTCTTTACTCTCTCCCTGTCTTTGTCTGTCTCTTAGGACCCCCACAGAGATCAGCCATTCATGACCTCCATCTCTTGCATATCATATTAAAACCCTGCAACTCCAGTTCATTTTTCCTCTCTCTAACAGCCTCTGCCTTTGCAAATCTCAGCAGCACCCACAATCCCTTGGGGCCGGGGGCTTATTTGATGAGGGCAGACAGTGTGCGGCTGACACCATGGCCTGCGTCCCACCCCCTCAGCCCCCTCAGCTCAGAGGCATCTGGGTTATGCACACAGGGTTTGTCACAGGCCTCCAGTAGGCCTCAGAGCAGTGTCCTGGAAAGCAGAGAACCAGGTCCCAAATCCCTGGTCATAACAGACATCTCAATGGGGCGGTGTTGGCAGTACTGACCCCCTGACCCCTCTCCCTTTCCTCCACCCCTTGCCAGGCTGCACAAAGCAGGGCTTGACTGTACCGCCCCACCACACACAAAAAGCTTTTCTCTCTCTCTCTCATTCACCAACTGGAGCTTAATCACATGACTTTAATGGGGTATTATTGAGTCTTGTGTGTGTATTAAACATATGCACAGAGAACTTTCCTTAAACACATAATGGGGACCTCTCAGTCACAGACATACTGGGAAAGAAAATACAAATCCTTCTCAGAATCTATAGTTTCATCCCTGGTTGATTGAATGCAGAATGTGTGCTTAATAGCAACCATTCTGAATAGAGAGAGCTTATTGGAGCACAGGGGGAGAGTAAGTTATTAGACTTTATTTAATTTGGTAAACACTACAACGTACGAGACATGTAGCATAGTAATCAAGCGATCACTTATGCATAACTGCTAGACTTGATTATTTGAAGTGCTTTAATCCTCTCATATTTGATTTATGACTACAAAATGTTCCCATCGGGATATCATGGTCTGGAACAGATTAGACACCTGCTCTGCTTCTGAACAGAGGCAGCAGTCAGGATACTTTCCATGTATAGCCATGGCACTGTCCCTGTCACTCTGAAGGCATGGCATGGGCGTCATCTCTGAGAGGAAAGGGAATGCCAACGCTGTCCACCATGCTGCCCTTGCCTCAACCGTACTGTACTGTACGTGTTCGTGTCCTAGCCTGCCTGCCTGTCAGCTGTAGCTCTGTATGTGGAATGGGGCTGTGGCCCGTCAGCTGTAGCTGTGTGTCAGCAGCTGTTGCCCTGTGCTGAAGTTGTATGTCTGCTGCTGTGGGAGGCCATCCTCTTTTAGACAATTAACGGAGCGCTTACAGTACGTGGTAATTGCCATCCTAATGAAATTAGCTAGGGGACACAGATGCTTGATGATCACGGCAGCAATGTCATGCCCTCATTGTGTTCCCTATAGACCCAAGCCTATTAATACTGATGAGTTATGGAATTGGACTGAGAGGTATCTAAATTGAAACAGACACCCGCTGCCGCAGTACCAGAGCCAGAGCACGCCTGAGGTGTGTAATCGTCTCCTCAAAGCACTCGCTAGTCAGATGACAACGCTATGTGAATAATTGTCAGGTAACACTCAAGACTATTATGTACTCCTTAAAAGGGAAAAATCATCCACTGATTTGGCCTCGTTTTTTTTGGCTTGCTCCTCCTGAAATGCTGGCGGCCATGACAGAAGCCAAATGTGAGTTGGCTTGGGGGTGTGGTTTGATAAGGGGTGTCAGAACCTTGCCCGCAGCTGTTTCGCCACACTCAATTACAACAAACAAACCTATTGCAGGCTTTGTTCAATAACTACAGGCAGATGCATGGTGAGATGCCAGAGGACGCTTTGAATAGGTTAGTAGCCTCCAGAGTAATATGAGAATGCAATTGCTGAGTTTATGTAGATATTTTAAACTAAGTGTTTTTGATAACTTTAAAATGTAGTACATTTTTTAAATGAACCTTTATTTAACTAGGCAAGTCAGTTACTGCGCCTATTGGCATTTTGTCTGGTGGTAATGGCAAACATTAGCAAACATGTCAGTGGTCATACCTTCCTTTGTGGTGTCCTGTATACAACAGGAGTTCCCTGATCCTAGTGCAGAATACACAGGGTTTCTCCCTCCACATATTGACTGATAGCATTCAATTCAATAATTTAAAAAAGACTCCATCACATCTTGCAGGTCTCCAAGTGCTGGCTCCATAGATGCATTTGTGAACATCAATTACCAATGGCAGTTAGGATAGATGATATCTGACAAGGTCTTAGTGAGGTCTTTGCAAGAGCCCCATTGATGGTCATCGCAGTGTAGATCAGTGAAATAGAATGGTCAACACAGCGATCAGGCTGGTTCCACCAGGCTAGGTTATGAAGGTGAATTGGGAAAAAACTCTAAATGGTTTTGACCTTTGACCAGGTCAAATGTCACCAACCTGATTCAAGTGTCCTCCCTGTTCCTTTTATAGAAATCCTCACAGCTGGTCTTCTCTATGTTGCATGTTCAGCTGCAAACTGGACATCTCTCAAACAACTGCAGCAGGGAGACCTCATAAACAATATACTTCCTCAACTTATGAGGTGGTGTTGACTAGTAGGGCCTGTGACAGGGTGATACAATAGACAGCCAAGTGGTGAATTGCATTTTGTTATCAAGAAAGAACAAAGCTTTTTGATAATGCACTTCACAACCAAAAGGATTCTACTACTTGTATCTGCTTGGCTGGTTAATTAATCTACTAGTTCATCAAACCGGGTAACTTTCAAACAACTTTTCACATAACACACCATTGTTAATGAAGCACTCATAGGTACACTTCAACAAAAATCCAGGAAATCATATTGTATGATTTTTAAGTAATTAAGTATTTGATACATCAGAAAAGCAGAACTTAATATTTGGTACAGAAACCTTTGTTTTCAATTACAGAGATCATACGTTTCCTGTAGTTCTTGACCAGGTTTGCACACACTGCAGCAGGGATTTTGGCCCACTCCTCCATACAGACCTTCTCCAGATCCTTCAGGTTTTGGGGCTGTCGCTGGGCAATAAGGACTTTCAGCTCCCTCCAAAGATTTTCTATTGGGTTCAGGTCTGGAGACTGGCTAGGCCACTCCAGGACCTTGAGATGATTCTTACGGAGCCACTCCTTAGTTGCCCTGGCTGTGTGTTTTGGGTTGTTGTCATGCTGGAAGACCCAGCCACGACCCATCTCCAATGC
The DNA here is from genome assembly GCF_013265735.2 of Oncorhynchus mykiss. Lineage (NCBI taxonomy): Eukaryota > Metazoa > Chordata > Actinopteri > Salmoniformes > Salmonidae > Oncorhynchus > Oncorhynchus mykiss. The sequence continues at coordinate 46,405,762 of NC_048571.1, forward strand.
TCTTACTGAGGGAAGGAGGTTGTTGGCCAAGATCTCGCGATTCTTGGGGTTGTACTCATCTTTCTACTTCCTCCAAACACGGCGAGTGGAGTTTAGACCAAAAAGCCCTATTTTTGTCTCATCAGACCACATGACCTTCTCCCATTCCTCCTCTGGATCATCCAGATGGTCATTGGCAAACTTCAGACGGGCCTGGACATGCGCTGGCTTGAGCAGGGGAACCTTGCGTGTGCTGCAGGATTTTAATCCATGACGGCGTAGTGTGTTACTAATGGTTTTCTTTGAGACTGAGACCCAGCTCTCTTCAGGGCATTGACCAGGTCCTGCCGTGTAGTTCTGGGCTGATCCCTCACCTTCCTCATGATCATTGATGCCCCACAAGGTGAGATCTTGCATGGAGCCCCAGACCGAGGGTGATTGACCGTCATCTTGAACTTCTTCCATTTTCGAATAATTGCGCCAACAGTTGTTGCCTTCTTACCAAGCTGCTTGCCTATTGTCCTGTAGCCCATCCCATTCTTGTGCAGGTCTACAATTTTATCCCTGATGTCCTTACACAGCTCTCTCGTCTTGTCCATTGTGGAGAGGTTGGAGTCTGTTTGATTGTGTGTGTGGACAGGTGTCTTTTATACAGGTAACGAGCTCAAACAGGTGCAGTTAATACAGGTAATGAGTGGAGAACAGGAGGGCTTCTTAAAGAAAAACTAACAGGTCTGTGAGAGACGGAATTCTTACTGGTTGTCACCTCCCTGACCAAGGCCCTTCTCTCCCGATTGCTCAGTTTGGCTGGGCGGCCAGCTCTAGGAAGAGTCTTGGTGGTTCCAAACTTCTTCCATTTAAGAATGATGGAGGCCACTGTGTTCTTGGGGACCTTCAATGCTTCAGAAATGTTTTGGTACCCTTCCCCAGATCTGTGCATCAACACAATCCTGTCTTGGAGCTCTACAGACAATTCCTTCGACCCCATGGCTTGGTTTTTGCCCTGACATGCACTGTTAACTGTGGGAACTTATATATAGACAGGTGTGTGCCTTCACAAATCATGTCCAATCAACTGAATTTACAACCGGTGGACTCCAATCAAGTTGTAGAAACAGCTCAAGGATGATCAATGGAAACATGATGCATCTGAGCTCAATTTAGAGTCTCATAGCAAAGGGTCTGAATACTTACAGTACCAGTCCAAAGTTTGTACACCTACTCATTCAAAAGTTTTTCTTTATTTTTCAATATTTTCTACATTGTAGAATAATAGTGAAGACATTTCAACTATGAAATAACACATATGGAATCATGCAGTAACCAAGAAAGTGTTAAACAAATAAATTATATATTCATCATAGAGCTTGGTGGTTCTTGCGACTGCACTTGAAGACAATTTCAAAGTTCTTGAAATGTCCCGAGTTGACTGACCTTCGTGTCTTAAAGTAATGATGGCCTGTCATTTCACTTTGCTTATTTGAGCTGTTCTTGCCATAATATGGACTTGGTCTTTTACCAAATAGGGCTATCTTCTGTATACCACCCCTACCTTGTCACAACACAACTGATTGGCTCAAACTTATTAACAAGGAAAGAAAAGGAACTGAAATGCATTCCAGGTCATTCCACCTCATGAAGCTGGTTGAGAGAATGCCAAGAGTGTGCTAAGCTATCATCAAGGCAAAGGGTGGCTACTTTGAAGGATCTAAAATCTAAAGTATATTTTCATTGAACACTTTTTTTGGTTACTACATGATTCCATGTGTTTTTTTCATAGTGTTGATGTCTTCTCTGTTATTCTACAATGTATACAATAGTAAAAATAAAGAAAAACCCTTGAATGAGTAGGTGTGTCCAAACTTTTGACTGGTACTGTATGTAAATAAGTTTTTTTAGTTTTTAATACATTTGCAAACATTTCAAAAATCCTGTTTTTGCTTTGTCATTATGGGGGGGGGGGTATTGTGTGTAGATTGCTGATGAAATGGTTTTATTTAATCAATTTTATAACAATATGGAAAAAGTAAAGGGGTCTGAATACTTTCCGAAGGCTGTATGTGTGTGTATATATATTTGTTTCATTGGAAAGCTGTTTTGTTGTCTGCATTGTTTTAATGGAATATTGGCAGTGAATTTGAAAAATGTATAAAATCATTCCTCTAAAACTGTCTGGCTAGCTAGCTAACAAACATATGGTGCAGATAAATTGTTCAAATGTAATTTTTTTACACTATCTTATCCAGTGGTGGTCGGTGCCGTTTAAGAAAAAGAAATGTATGAGCCTTATTTCTATTACAGCATATCGGATGACTGTCATTCATATTCCATTCACCCAGCTCAATGTAACATCCATAGGTTTAGGCTCCTACATTATGCTCCAATTTTCACTGTACCCATCATGAGCTTGCTACAACCTAGCTTTTTAATTAAAGTTTACAATGTAGGTGCAAAGGTCGAGAGAAAAATGAGTAATCAAGGTGACAGTGACACATTCAGTAATGCCTTGCACACTCTTGCCTGCATCTAGCTGATCTAGGGTGTAATCATTAGTCCAACCGTTGCAAACAAGAGATTCTATTGGACAAATTCATGTATGTTTATTCCCGTTTCGTTCTGTTTGCTTCCGTTTTAAGAAACGTTGTTCAACACAATCAGCAGAATATATACGTCCCTGATCACACGCAAACACGATTCACTTTCATAGCAGCCACATACAAGCAGCATCATCCCTTTGCTCATTATATAATTCCTTCTCACATCTACATGCTCCCTTCCTCTAACATTTTCCCTTCGCTTGTGCACTGCAGTGCACAACACATCAGCTGTCTGTGACCAGGCGAAAAAAACATTCAGAGCCAAACATTCATATCACAACTGCTACACACAGCCTAAATCGTTGTTACCATATTAGCTAATGTCATAGTCAACATAGCTACTAGAACTAACACATTAGTTAACCTGCTACAATCATGCAGTACAGTTTAAAGTCAGCAAGCTGTTTAGCAGTTACACTGGCAGGCCCCGGTGGCAATAAATGAATAAAATCAAGAGCCTGAGGCCTGCTGTCATGTTAAGTATGTTACTGTATAGCTACGGTATTCCAATTTAGGCATTTATCGGTGCTGTTTTCAACCCGTAACAGGTATGGGTGTAAAAGGCTACACTAGATCAGGGATCTCCAACGCCTGTTCTGGAGCGCAACAGGATGTGCAGGCTTTTGTTTCAGCCCAGCACTAACACTGTGGGCTAGAACAAAAGGACAAATGTAGACAACTGCCTTACACTTATTCAGTAGTGGAGTCTAGTCTAGTAGTGTGATATTACTCCGTCTACTGGTGATTTCTGGAAACTGCAGTATGTTCAACAAGGCAGCAGTTCCCTGATTCTCCACACAACAATAGATTGTATTCTGGTTGTTAGAAGAGAAAAAACACAATTGGTGGTAAAGCACACTCTTGAAGTCATGAGGACAATAATTAGCACTGAAATAAATTGATTCCTCTGTGGAGCATTTATGACTTGGAGGGGGCTTGTCAGTGATGTGTTTATGAGAGTGACCTCAGAGTGAAGAGCGGGCCAGAGTGTGAGGTCATGCTGCAGTCAGTGGTACCAGCCTCTCCAGTGGGTCTGTCATTATGGAGACATATGGGTGAATGAGCGTGAGAGGGACAGCTGGAGCTGTCCACTCACAGTGCGAGAGGAAAAGATAGATCCATACTTTCTTTCATCAGGGACTATAGGGAAATATGTAAGGTTTCCCAGATCAGTGTGGCAGATAACACGGCTCCTCTGCGTTGTATCAACACCACCATTCTTCAAAAGGCCCAGATGAACTGAAAATGTGGATTTTGTGTGGGGGGTAGTCTCATTCCCTTACAGTGCACTATAAGATTGGCAAAGCGAGTCTAGTGTGAGGGGGAAATGTCAAACTGGACTGAGGCATCCATTTATAGAGCTGAAAAGAATCTCCTCTTAAGACATGGGCATGGATGATTTTAGGAATAGATAGAGAGTGGTTACTCCCAATGAGAGGTATACGGTTCTTACTTTCCTCTGAATTCACAGACAGTTTCTTGTTTTGGTCTCACCCCTACCTCTACCGCAAAGCTGCCGACTGGATAAAAATCACACATGGACATCAGCTGTGAATAGCAGGCACCTGCAGGCATTGTGCATGTGTGTGTTTCTGTGTGTGTGTGTGTTTTGGCCTCTGGCTTGGCTGTTATTTTGTCTCTCTATGGAAGACAGCCCCTGCACAGCCATATGTTTTCTAGGAGCAAACAGACCTTTCCCCTCTCACTGTGGAGGGAATCATCTGGATACTGCCTGGTCCAAGTCTCTGGATAGTATGGGATAGTAGATACAGTTAGACGGAATGACACTTTACTCTGTTTAAAGTAGTATGTCATCTATAGGTCCTGCACTGGTTTTACATTGTATGTTCTTGCTTTATCTAGCGAACACAGGCCACTCTTTTTTATCAAACCCATGTTTTGAATATACAATTTGAAATATTAACCAGAAAGTTTTTTTGTTGTAATTTTGTCGTCGAGATGGAATAATTAAATTCCTCCTGAAGGTATTTTCATAATGGAGCTAGATGTTAAAGCTACACTGCAGTGCCATACACTGTGCTTTTATCTGTAGCAGATGCATTATTACAAAATGGTTAATGTTTTTGCGTATGTGATTGTTTAGTTCAATAAGTATTTGTCTTTACCGCACTAGAAAACTATACTATAACTATAAGAGTAGTCGAAAAGATTTAAAGAATCATCCATGTCCTTCCAGTCAACAATGGGCAGATGGCACAGATGAGATTTTCGATAGATGACCGTTTACACTTCTGAAACTGCGACGTCATCATGCTAGTCACAATCCTTCAGCTGCTAATGTTCTGTGGACAGTGCTGCTTGGGAACATTTGATTAGCCCATTTTTATGATGTAGCCAATGGTTTAGCATTGATTTTTTTTACCCCAACAGTAATCAGGACTGTTATGAGTATTCACTCAACTTTGTTTCGGATGATCACTCGGATGTTGTTCAGAGGGCTTTTGCAACATGTTCTGTTGTACGTTTTGACTGCAGAATCGTTTGTGTTCTAGGAGACTCGGATCACTCAAATAAACAGCAGGATATTGTTTCCAGATGAGACACATCGTCCGACTGAACTATAGACGTATATAATTGGGACTCTATAGCCGAGAGCACATTTTTCTCTCTTTTCACTTGTGTTCTTCAGTTTCTGTCAGAATGGTGTGTGGTTCTTTGGGAAAATATGAAGATCCTTCTTTGCTAAAAGGAATGTAAAAATGCTTATTTTAAATAAATCAAATAATTTTTTATTTTTTTTTTCCCCACTGTATGTCAATTGTCAATGTTTGAAATGAAAAGCAAATCTATGGAAACCACTTTTCCTAAGCTATAGCCATTACATTCGGTTTATTGTCAATTTCCAACATTTGACATTTTTAAAAGGAAGACAGTTTTAGTAATAGTGTTTCTGCTGTACTGCCTCTGCTGGTCCAAATCACACAGGTTATTTTGAGTCTTCCTGTGGAATATGATGGGCGGAGACAGCTGCTCTCTTTAGGAAACTGCACCCGGAGTACTTTACAGAGAAAATGAACGACCTCCAGAAACCATCCTGAATCACTCAAATCTATAACAATATCTAATGTGATGTGAGATATTAATTTAATGTCCCTGATAATAAGTGAACAATTACAGTACACTGTGTGCCTAAAGACTGGGCATCAGAGATTCCCAATCTAAGTTAACGACACAGTAGGAAACCTCAAGAAAAAAAAAACGATCCTGCTAGTCAAAGAAAATAGAATGTTTATGAGGCAGAGATGGAGGGATTGAGCTGTCCGTCAGTCTGTGTGTGTGTGTGTGTGTGCAGTATGTGTGTGTAAAGTGTGTTTATGTGGTAAGCAGACCAAGCTTCTTTAGGCTGGTTCTCTGTGGCTTTGTCCTGCCCTCCCTCTCCTCTTCGTCCTGTGAGTGTGAGGCTATGTCTTGGACCAGGACCCATAGCGGGAGGCTGGGACACTCCACTCCAGCTCTACAACTCCAGCCTCTCTAGCCCAGAGCTGTGACTCACACAGATTACATCAGCAGGGAGACATAGTAAAGCGTGTGTGTAATAGTAGACTACCACTGACGTTCCTCCAGGGTATTGACATTCACAACAGCATCCAGACACCGAGTGAAGTCGGTGTTCAACGCAGCAGCGTACATTCTCTTGGGCCAGGGATCTCTCAAGCATCACAGACGTTCTACAAACTAGGATCAGTAGAGAAAGGCTGTGCTGGGCACCGGGAACCTTGATCTCTAGGAGTGAGTGAGCGGTGACGGGGCAGCTATGGCTGTGAGCTTCGTGTCTAGAGTGGAGGAGCTGCTGGCCTCAAGCAGCCAGGTTGTTTGGAACTTGGCGGAGCAGACCCTCAGAAGGTGGTCCTCTCAGGGGCTCATGCCAGCCCGCCGCTTCCTACAGACATGGTGGCAGCTCGGGGACTTCTATCAGGTATGCTGAAACTGCATTACTAATCAATCCCTTTACTCCAGGGGAAAGGTTGTACTGTACATGCTGCTCAAATCAATGTGGCTTTTATTGACTGCTCTGTTGACAGTTACGGTGCCAGCTGCTAACTGGGAGGTACTGGTGCCTGGAGCGAGATCATGTCTGATCTATTCTAATTTGACTTGTCTTGTTGATATATTGCTTTCTGTAAATGGGCATATCTGTCAGGAGTTGTCTGGGGTCTATAGAATAACCATCACGTTGTGGCGATAACGGAGTATGTCCAAAGGGGAACTACATTTCAATTTCACTTTCAGAATGAAATAATGTTTTTGATAGATTGCCTTGGACTGGTTAGTGTCCAGTTCATGGTGTCTATTGGGTGAAAGTTTGCAGTTTGTACCTGTGAGGACTGAGTCCCAGAGACGGGTTTACAGGGGTCTCATGGCACATGTGGAAGTCATCAGGAAGCAGCATGGCCAGTCTTTTGATCTCCCAGATAGAAGCGAAGCACTTTGAAATGCTGTTTTTTTGCTGGAGCACCTGAATGGGATCTTGCGTGTGCACAAATGACACATCCTCAATAACTCTACGTACATGTCTGTCAAATCTTGAAAATGTTCAAAAATGTCAATAATTCAGATCTGTCAAATTAGGAAAGGTTGGCCTTCATGAAGTATTACTAAACCAAATGGCATGATTCATATTTGTAGATCATTATCAGTGAAGATGGATGGTGACAGGAGATGGAAATGAGTGAGAATATGTGGGGCTTAATGCAGTGAATTACAGGCGGGGGCTAACGCTGCAGGGCTGGAGCTAAGCCCATGTAGGTCAGTGTCTGGAGGTCGTGTGAAGAGGCCATGGCTGGAACGTCCCACCCCAATGACAGGCTGTCAAGGGGATGACCTCTGTGTCATGGCTATTACACATCACATGACCTTCCTTTAATCCTGCGGGTCAACCTCTCTAAAGCCATGGCCTCTAGCCTTCTGCAAGCGTGGGGAGGGGGGGGGGGGGGGGGGGGGGGGGGGCGGTCCATCCTTAGTGATTCTTACAACTTAGTTACTTAAAGTAAAAAAATTGTTAGGATAGATAGTCACCAACAATTCTTATTTTACTGCCATGCTACTAGGAAAAAATAAATGAGTGAAAAAAACATTGTCGATCCACAGCACATTGTACATCTTTATGGTCTAAGGGTATTTTAGGCGTCTGTTTAAATGTTTTATGAGTCTCTCTGTCTTTCTGAAATTGGTTGTGCAGTGAGCTGTAGCGTAATTCTTTGGAGATAGGGTTCAGACTGAGCAGTAGCTCATTAGTTGCTAAGGCAAATTTAAAATAGGTGGTAGTGTGAGGGTAGGTAGACGGGGCTTTAGGGGGCAAGAGAAGGGCACAAGCGAGGAGCAGAAAATCAGGGGGCGTAATTAAATGAGTACTACTGTTATTATACTTTATCCCGTTAAACAATGTTAGAAGACTAACACATTTTAGACCATGAAGATACTGGCCTCTTTGTTTTTATGTTTTGATGTCATTTGTCCGTAACAATGCAACATTGATAAATATAATGTGGTGTGGATCATGCACTGGACAACCACATAATCCCTTAAAGGGTTACTATAGTGACTAATCCCTGCACAGACAATGGAGCTTGTGTAATTAACAGCTACAATAATTCTCTATATTAAGATGGATTACACAGAAAGCACACAATGTTCTATGCAAACCGGCCCTATAGTTTCTTCTGTGTTACAAAAACTCTAAGAATTTGATCGTCATCCAGTAATCCATGATTGTGTTTTTGTTCTTTGCTGTATAGGTGGGCTATTGAACCAATCGGAAAGGGCTTGAATTCTCAAGGGAGATAATGATTCAACTTTGTTTTTGAAATGCCTAAAAACTACACTTTGAGTTTAGAAAAAGGGGAGTTTACATAATTTAGTGTTTGCGTGACAGTAATTAAAACGCTTGGTCCAGACATGTTCACAAGTGAGTACATTTCAATGAGGTTTTATGTATTCAAAAACAAAGTAAAAACGTAGCCTGTATAACAGTTTAAAATCAGCTCTGTTGTGGTGAAGGGAACAATATGTTCTGGTAGACTGTAGTTAACATCAGCCCAGAACGTCTATTCCCACCCTGTGGTCACTGGTCCCTAACGTGACAGTCACTTTCCACCACAGAGGCCAGGCCAGCCAAGCCAGTTGGGAGCCACATGTTTTTCACTCCAACGGGTCACAGAAATAAATGTTGTCGTCTTTGCCACATTCCTGAGTGTCAGGCAGCCTTGAGAGTCAACATTGACACGAATCCTGTGCAGTATCTTTCCCTGGTTTCCCTGCAACTTTCGCAGACCTCTTACATGGCCATTCTTTGTTTGTTTCTCAGGTTTACCTGACCATTCAGTGTTTCTTGTTTCTTACAACTGTGTTGGAAACAAATGTCCTTAATCCTCTACACACTCTCAGAAATAACAGAATAAGGAAAGCACATTATGGGTCTTAAAATATCACCAACAATATCACCAACCGTAGTTTGACTGCCCACTACGTGCCGTTCACGCCAAACACCGCCACACACTCATCTCACCCAAGGACATGGAATAATATACGGCAAGCACACACACACACCTGTAAAATGTGCCGACAGCACCCGAACACTAACATCCATTTGGACAATGGAAAAGGAATCCATTCATCTATTCAACAGCTATACCGTAGATTATTCATTTTCTTGTCTTACATGGGAGGAAAGGCTTGGATCATTAGATTTGGTTCATGTTAATGAGAGTGGTGCAGAGGAAGGTCATGGATGTAGGGTGTACAGCTGCCGTGCCGCTGGTTGGGTCTCAGCAGTGCATGGAGACACCAGGAATTAGATGGTGGTGCTAGAGTGAGGGTGTAGTAGCCGCTGTGCTGGGTGTCGTGAAAGTGTCGCCATGCTGTCTGGGGATCTCATCATGTCTGTTCCCTTCCCACAGATGACGGAGGGCCGGCTATGCCAGGTGCACCTCCTGGACGACAGGAAGCTGGAGCTGCTGGTCCAGGTAGGTACGCACCCTCTACACAAACTCAACCTCTGTGCTTTGAATTGTCGTTATTCTCTAGTGTGGAAACTTCATGCACTTGTGTTCATTTGTACTCTACCTGGTTTCATTTTCCTAGCCAAAGCTCTTGTCCCGGGATTTGTTAGATTTGGTGTCCTCACACTTTAACCTGAAGGAGAAGGAGTATTTTGGACTATTCTTCATCGATGACACGTATGTACAATTCCTAGCTACATTCTAGTTCACTGACATATGTCCAATATGTGGGTGTCAGATATAAAATACTGTACATGGGTGCAAACCAGTCTAGCTCTTTTTCCATGCTGCTGATTGCATCTCCATGACACAAGTTGAAATGATGCAACTTAAGAGAGAACTTTGTATTAGTCTATCAGTTGACAGCACAGTTAAATAGATTGCATCTCTTGTAAGTAACATGAGTTCTAACAGAGTAGTCGTGTTGATGATCACGTATTCTGCCTATAACCCTATAAATCTGCTTGTATCCTTCCCAAGTGGTCAGAGTAACTGGCTCCAGCTGGATCGCAGGGTCCTGGATCATGACTTCACTAAAAAGACTGGTCCAATGGAGCTCAAATTCCTGGTCAGGTGAGGGATCTCTCTCTCTCGCTCGCTTTCTCTCTCTCTCAGCTGGTAGCCTACAGTATGGACCGCCGTACTGTACCAGCCAGCTACCCTATAGTGTACCACATCTATCATCAGGCTTAGGCTTTGACAGTGTGTCTTACATGCTCTTAAATCCATTGACTTACCCTTCCTCTTTGCAAATTAGGCTATATGTGGTTTATTTGAAAATCCATTGAGGAAGAAAAAGTAGGTATCTATAAATGTTGGCCAGGCTCAAAGAGCTGGGCGTCATTGTTCATTCCCCCAGTGTTGATAGGAGGTACTTGTAACCCTGACCACATGTAGCTAGTCATGTCCAGTAGATGGTGCTAATGTAATATTCTGCAATATGAACGACTTCTGAAATTGGGGTGTGCAACCAGGAGCATTACCCTTACACCTAATTCAAGCACTTCATTTAATTACATCATGTCTATTTGTGTTTTGCAGGTTTTATATTGAGAAGATAACATTCTTGAAAGAGAATACAACAGTAGAGCTGTTTTTCCTAAATGCCAAATCGTCAGTCTTTAATGTAAGTGGATGTAGCTACTTTTCTTACATTTGTTACTCAATATGATTTTATTGAGCTTACCACGAGTCAGCCCTCCATAGCCTGTCCTTCAATTTCCATGCCAATGCACATATTGTGCTTACCCTGTTCCACTGCATGCTCAGACATAAACCAATTGGATGACCTGTGATCATTTGAGAAGTGAAAATATAATCCCACAAATGTAATTACAAGCCAAAGGTTCCTGTTGTGGAATTCTAGTTGATAGGATGACTGGCTGCTGGAACTGAAAGTTGGCTCCAGACATCAATATCTTAAAACAACAAGCATGTGGGCCAGAAACACAGTAGGTGGCCAGAGAATTCTTATGTCTACACATTATTTTCAGAAGACAGTAAGGACTAGCTGTTTGACTGGACACTCTCCACTCTCATTACTATCAATTATTTTAAGCTCGTTCAAAAACAGTCTTTATAGCAGTTCTTCTACAGAGTTACTTGAGTTCTTCACTTGACTTGCTGACTTCACAGAGACTTCCCAGCTTTTGTTTTATGTAGGCTACTCTAATGCAACATTCTTCAACACAATGATGGCTTTCAGGCTTTCTCCAAGAGTACCAAATAGTTCCCTAATCCTTCAAAATATCATTTGACTTAGGGCTTTCTATTTGGAAACACTGCACTGTACAAACATGAAAAAGAACAATATCCTGATTCACTGCCTCTTCTCTCTGAGGCCTGTGCATATTTCCCATGCCACACACAGCTCAGCCAGACTAGAAGAAATCAATTTCTGAGCTGTGTTGCTGTAAAACTATTAGATAACCAAGAGGAGGAAATCATTGGATAATGCAGCTGGAGGAACAGGTCTAACATTTCATAATGTACACATACAGACACACATACATCACATGGTCACACACACATGTGAGAATTGTAAAATAAAGTAGTGTTATCTACCAGTGATTGTAAAGGGTTGAGTGCTGCACCCACTGTTGACTTCCCTTATTAGTCTGACATTGGAAAGCTGACCTTTGACCATCAATTGCTTTTTTTTTTTATTATTGCAATTTGATTTTGGCAGATGCATTCGTACTGCCTATTGCATTATCTCCTCCTCCTGTATTATACATATGCTAAAATGTATTACTCAATTCTACTGCCATTTACTTTATGTTCGTATTCGTATCTTTTGTTTTCTTATTGTTGTTGCATTGTCGAAGGTAAGCATTTCGTTGGACGATGTATACCCTGCGTATCCCGTACATACGACTAATACAACTTGAACCTTAACAGAATTACACTGAATGAAAATATAAAAGCAACAATTTCACTGAGTTATATTTCATGTAAGGAAATCAGTAAATTGAAATAAATTCATTAAGCCCCAATCTATTGATTTCACATGACTGGGCAGGGGTGCAGCCTTGGGGTGGCCTGGGAAAGGCAAAGGCACACACACTCGGGAGCCAGGCCTACCCACTGGGGAGCCAGGCCCAGCCAATCAGAATTAGTTCTTCCCCACAAAAAGGGCTTTATTAAAAATATGTTGGAGGTGGCTGAAGGTAGAGAAATTAACATTCAATTATTTGTCAACAGCTAAACATTCCTGCAGTCAGCATGCCAAATGCACGCTCCCTCAACCTGAGACATGTGCAGCATCGTGCTGTGTGACAAAACTGCACATTTTAGAGTGGCCTTTTATTGTTCCCATCACAAGGTGCACTTGAGTAATGATCCTGCTGTTTAATCAGACAATTGATATGCCACACCTGTCAGGTGGATTATCTTGGCAAAGGAGAAATGATCATTAACATGGATGTAAACAAATTTGTGCATTTGAGAGAAATGAGCTTTTTGTGTGTATGGAACATTGCTGGGATCTTTTATTTCAGCTCATGAAACATGGGACACTTTACATGTTGCATTTATATTTTTGTTCAGTGTGTGTGTCTGTGTGTGAATGTGTGTGTATATATATATATATATATATATATGTATCAGTATGTATGAGTAGCCAACAGCCATTTGCATTTGTTTATCACCTACAGTTGCCGAATTACTTAAGAGGAAACGATGGATCCCATTCCCAATAGTTCAGATGTGATAGGGGGTACATGTTTTGCTATCTGGGAGGCTACCCATGTATTTACGCGCCCTTGATCATCTCCACGCCACGGAGATAGTCTTACATCTTGAGCAGCCTGTCTGCCTTTCTACTTTAGAGGGTACTAGCAAGCTAACAACAGCCCCACCGTGTCCTCCATCGAGTGACCTAAAAACTTCACGCACACTGCCAATTCATAACCCTGTATTGAACTTAACATAAATCCATTTGATATCATACACACTATACATACGTTATGGGATACGTGCATTTTGTGGATAGTGATCCAACGTTGCCAGGAGTAACTTTTTTTCCCCTGGTCACTGGAGGAACGTGAACCTGCTCTCAGAATGTACCATTTTGATAAGGGGGTTGAAATGATAAAGAACTGCGATTTATACTGGCTTTTTGTAACTATTGTATGCACGTTCGTTCTATGTTATGATAAACGTAACAATAATTCGTTTCGAGCATGGATGAAGAATATGAAAAACTCTTCTAATATTCCGACTCAACCTTAAACACGCGCACCCATTTTTCAGTGACAATGGTTCAGTCGGTAACTGTGGAGCAGAGGTACGGCTGGTAATGAGATTTGCCTCAAGTCAAGTGCTACTGTTCGAATGTGGTACACTTGTTTTTCCACCCTATAATATTGCACAATTTCCTTTTTTTTCCCCCCACGGCAGGAGATCATCGAAGTGGAGAGTGAAAACGTTTTCAAATTAGCTGCTTACGCCTTGCAGGTAAATTTATTTTTGTAGTTTGTGGAGTTGTCATTCATCAGCGATTTGAATCTAAACTGAATCTACACTGCATGCATGCACGCTTGTTACAAAAAAGGTTAGGGTTTCGGAACTTTTATTTTGAGAGATGTGTAGTAGTTACGTTTTTACTTTAATATTGAAGTCGTTTACTATGATTTTAGTTCTTTAGCGTGCAATTATGTTTTGCTGTAATGCTATTCAACACGGAGTGAGATTAAAAAGTGTTCCCGTGGTCCCAAGGAACATTCAAGACTTGCTATGACATAGGCCTATTGATGTTGAAGTCCTCCAGGCTACTTGTTGTATCATCATTCCCACTAATAAGGGTGCTATTTTTTTCCCAGGAGGCCAAAGGAGACTACACAAAGTAAGGATTCACTCATGTCAACTCAAATCGATAAATAAATAATATTATTAGAATACAGTCAATTGTGTGTGAAATTATGATCTGCATGCGTCTTTTGTTAAAGACAATTGTAATAAAATTGCTTAAACTTGCACAGGCTATTCACTCAGTCGCATTTCCAACACCTTTTTGTGTAAGCTTCAAGTTTCTTAATTAATTAAGCAGTCTATAGTCGTATTACAGTAAGCAATCTACGCATTTGTTATTTACCCCATAATCGATGCTTCTATGTAGTTTGACCCACATGTTTGAGACCTGTGGTGTTGGGTCGAAGCTCAGTGGACAACCCAGGCAGGGAGGGTCGCAGTGGTCATTTAATGGTTAATTACGTTGGTTCAGATTTGGGGTTTTATCTTGGTGTTCCCTTAGTAACTGATGATTTCCTTGATGTTGTTCTTTTGGTGTTGAGCTGGAATTTGCTTTACCTGCAACTCTGTTTTATATGGTCCCTGTTTTATGTATTCCCTGTTGATGAAAGCATCTGTAGAACATACAGTGATGCTTCTAGATGCAGTTTTCCTGCTCAGTTCTGATTGCATGTTAAATGGGACGTGTTTTATTGTTTTCAATCTCCATTGCTCAGTAGCCAAATGCTATAGGCTCTACTCTGGAAAACCTGACCTCAATTGCTTTCTGTTGAGTTTGTGTCCTGGCTATTGCATTTCCTTTCCCCGCATCTAGTTCAGTACACTGAACTATGTCTTGGGTTAGATTGTTGTTGGCTGCACAAGATGGCAATCATTCATCTTCTCCCTCAATGTTATATAGAACTAGGACTAATATGTTTTTGTGGCAGTATTAAGCACTTTAAGGCTTGGCCAAATGATAAGGTTTGTTATTTTAGTTGTCAGTTGGAGAGGGCTGAGGTAGTCAGTAAATATTGTCCTGTCTGTCAGAGTGGACGAGCTGGTTATATTGCTGAACCTGTGGGGCGTTTTCCCCAGCTTGGGTCCCCTAGAGGCCCCTGGCCATTATCTGAACACAAGGCTTTGTGTTCTGCTCTGTGAGGAATTGTATGGTGTGAATGCACACCGTGATATTTAATGCTGAAAATGCCTGTTTGTTTCTACGTTAAAGTCCCATCTTTGTACTCTCAAAAACTCTAGGACCAATTTTTTTTTTTTCAAGCCCACCTTTCAGCAAGCTTCAGAGTTGATGGTGATTGTATTCTATTCAGACTGGCCAGTGAAGCCCTTCACAGCTTTGTATTGCAGTATGTTAGGGGTGATTTACAGATTTTCTTTAGCCCTGAGGTGTCAGGCAGCTACGTGAGTTAATGTTTCAGCCTTTGAGGGCGTGGGGATGTGCTGCACTTTGTCCTGACTGAAAGCACAATGAAACAGACCCTGTCAACAAAGTCTGTAAAATCATTGTGGATGGCAGCCTGTCCAACTATATAGCCCAGCCTACACTCTCCTGAGTTGTTCTTAGGCTAATACATTATTTTTTCTCTCTGATGGTTTTCATTTGTACCTTTTTGGAGGAGGAAGGTTGGCAAATCCCCTCATATAACATACGCTGCTTAAGACAGGCATTGCGAAGGGCCCTGCAGCTCTGAGATTAGATGTGGAGGAGTTAGGGAGACCCCCCTTTCCAATTTACAGCCTGTTCTAAGAAGGATGAGCCTTAAGAGTGCAGACCCCACTGGCCCACTGTAAACTGCCAGGCGTCAGAGGGACTAACCATTATGATGTCATCTCTCGTGGTCAAAGCCCCCCCCCCAGTCAGATGTTGTTAGTATAATACATTAGGTCTATAGGTTACAGCAGGGGTTTCCAACCTAGTGGGGCAACAACATTTTGTGGGGGTCTTTCCTTGATTTGAATATATTTTTTATATATATACAGTGGGGCAAAAAAGTATTTAGTCAGCCACCAATTGTGCAAGTTCTCTCACTTAAAAAGATGAGAGGCCTGTAATTTTGATCATAGGTACATTTCAACTATGACAGACCAAATGAGAAAAATCCAGAAAATCACATTGTAGGATTTTTAATTAATTGATTTGCAAATTATGGTGGAAAATAATTATTTGGTCACCTACAAACAAGCAAGATTTCTGGCTCTCACAAACCTGTAACTTCTTTGAGGCTCCTCTGTCCTCCACTCGTTACCTGTATTAATGGCACCTGTTTGAACTTGTTATCAGTATAAAAGACACCTGTCCACAACCTCAAACAGTCACACTCCAAACTCCACTATGGCCAAGACCAAAGAGCTGTCAAAGGACACCAGAAACAAAATTGTAAATTCCCTGCACCAGGCTGGGAAGACTGAATCTGCAATAGGTAAGCAGCTTGGTTTGAAGAAATCAACTGTGGGAGCAATTATTAGGAAATGGAAGACATACAAGACCACCATGATCAAAATTATCATAAAAACGGTGAGCAAAAATCCCAGAACCACACGGGGGGACCTAGGAAATGACCTGCAGAGAGCTGGGACCAAAGTAACACAGCCTACCATCAGTAACACACTACACCGCCAGGGACTCAAATCCTGCAGTGCCAGACGTGTCCCCCTGCTTAAGCCAGTACATGTCCAGGCCCGTCTGAAGTTTGCTAGAGAGCATTTGGATGATCCAGAAGAAGATTGGGAGAATGTCATATGGTCAGATTAAACCAAAATATAACTTTTTGGTAAAAACTCAACTCGTCGTGTTTGGAGGACAAAGAATGCTGAGTTGCATCCAAAGAACACCATACCTACTGTGAAGCATGGGGGTGGAAACATCATGCTTTGGGGCTGTTTCTCTGCAAATTGACCAGGACGACTGATCCGTGTAAAGGAAAGAATGAATGGGGCCATGTATTGTGAGATTTTGAGTGAAAACCTCCTTCCATCAGCAAGGGCATTGAAGATGAAACGTGGCTGGGTCTTTCAGCATGGCAATGATCCCAAACACACCGCCCGGGCAACGAAGGAGTGGCTTCGTAAGAAGCATTTCAAGGTCCTGGAGTGGCCTAGCCAGTCTCCAGATCTCCACCCCATAGAAAATCTTTGGAGGGAGTTGAAAGTCTGTTGCACAGCAACAGCCCCAAAGCATCACTGCTCTAGAGGAGATCTGCATGGAAGAATGGGCCAAAATACCAGCAACAGTGTGTGAAAACCTTGTGAAGACTTACAGAAAACATTTGACCTCTGTCATTGCCACCAAAAGGGTATATAACAAACTATTGAGGAACTTTTGTTATTGACCAAATACTTATTTTCCACCATAATTTGCAAATAAATTCATTAAAAACCCTACAATGTGATTTTCTGGATTTTGTTTCCTCATTTTGTCTGTCATATTTGAAGTGTACCTATGATAAAAATTACAGGCCTCTCTCATCTTTTTAAGTGGGAGAACATGCACAATTGGTGGCTGACTAAATACTTTTTTGCCCCACTGTATATACACACCACACATACACACACACACACACACACACACTGAACACAAATATAAACGCAACATGCAACAATTTTACTGAGTTACAGTTAATGAGGAAATATGTCAATTTTAAATAAATTCATTAGGACCTAATCTGTGGATTTCTCATGACTGGGAATACAGATATCCATTTGTTGATTACAGATACCTGCACCTCAGGATCTCGTCACAGTATTTTTGTGCATTCAAATTGCCATCGATTAAAATGCGATTGGGTTCGTTGTCTGTAGCTTATGCCTGCCCATACCATAACCCCACCGCCACCATGGGGCACTCTGCTCACAACGTTGACATCAGCAAACCGCTTGCCCACGCGGCGCCATACATGTGGGCTGCGGTTGTGAAGCCGGTTGGACATACTGCCAAATTCTGTAAAACAATGTTGGAGGCAACAAATGGTAGAGAAATGAACATTACATTGTCTGGCAACAGCTCTGGTGGACATTCCTGCCGTCAGTGTGCCAATTGCACACTCCCTCAACTTGACATCTGTGGCATTGTTGTGTCAGACAACTGCACATTTGAGTGGTCTTTTATTGTCCCCAGCACAAGGTGCACCTTTGTAATGACCATGCTGTTTAAGTAGCTTCTTGATATGCCACACCTGGTGGATGGATTATCTTGGCAAAGGAGAAATGCTCACTAACGGGGGTGTACATTTCTGGGATCTTTTATTTTTTTTTCAGCTCATGGGACCAACACTTAACATGTTGCATTTATTTTTGTTCAGTATTGATGCATTTATTTTTTACAATTTGCGATTGTTTATATACTGATCTAAAATTATGCATATATCCGTAATGCTTTAAGCTTGAAACAAGAGGTAAAATGCCCTAGGAAGACACGACACTGGTACACATGCAAATAAATTTGGTTGGTCTCTACGACAGTCAGAAGCAGAGTTACGACCTAAAGTCGACAAGTCAAATAAATTGGACTTTGCTTGGGAAGTAATCTTATATAATGTGTGACTCTGTTGCTATCAATTGATCTATTCACTTTCTGTAAATTTAGGGTTCATGTAAATTATCATAACATATTTGGTAATGGAATAACATTTGGGTCTAGACTTTATTTTCCTTACGTAATTTAATAATAATTCATATCTAAAATATGTTTTGTCAATCTATGTAGAATTGCAGGAAAGGAACCTCAAAACAACAATTTTCCTACGTCCCTCAAATGAAACAATATCAAGCTAGTGGCTATGTGAAAAAGGGGCCCTGCGGGGGGATTGGGAGCCCCTGAGTTACAGCACCCCTGCCTGGCACTGTCAATTCACTCACTCGAGTGTAGATTCAACCTGCTTTTACTGAGACTTTCACAGCAATGGGGACCACATCTCTTTTCACACCAGTCTCTTTCCCTGGATTTCCTTTCCAATGAACTACTCTCAGCCCACTGAAATAGCTGACATATGAGTGTTTAGCCTACACGCTGGCTGGCTGGGTGGAGGAGTTGCCCCCAGCCCACGCTGCAGGAAGATAAGACATCGTAATGAATTCCAGATTGCTGACAAGGCGATGTGGCTTCAGAGTAGATCACCCGACAACACCAGGCCCAGCGCCCTATAAAATGTATGCCATCAAACTCCGTAGCAGTGAACTGCCATAGCAGCAGAAACCAGTGAACCTTGAAGCAGCTAGCTTGGGAGCAATTATTCAAGTGAGTCTCTCTCTGTAGTGTTTCACCTTTGTGTGGAGTAAGCAGGTTCCCATAACTAGATCATTATGGCCTCTGCATGCTAGTGATTGTTTAGCTTTTTTTCATTAACTTTGAAGATGGAGAAACCTCAAGTGAGATATTTGAAAATGTAAGATCAGCTCATGCTTTTTGTTTTGTTAGTACGTACATCCGTCACTGTAAATAAGAATTTGTTCTAAACTGACTTGCCTAGTTAAATAAAGGTTACACATCCAATACGTTCAATAAAAAAGGACCAAAACATAAGTATTATAAGTTGGCCCAGTAGTTTAGAACCTGATAAAGATATGAAACACCTGCCGTTCTGAGTCCTGTCCAAGAGGCCCAGTCATATTTTTGAAAAGCTCTCCTCTTAAGTTGTACAGTACCTTTTTAACACTGCATGCCAGAACTGGTGAATGGCTTTTGTTCTGGGCTTCAATGCTCTGGCCTGCCAAGTAAATAGCACTCTTTGGCGATCAGTAATTGTAGAGCAAGTGCTCCCCCCTCGTGTGTTTTGGAGTGACTCATAGTTCACTATCACAGACCTTGATAGTGACATGCAGCACAGTTAGTAAAGAGAGATAACATGCTAATGCTGTGTTTTTAGATCACTTCCAGACTTCTACATACTAATCAGTACTCAAAAGTGAGAGGAAATAGTATTCAAAATGACAAAGTATTGTAGACCTGTGTCTCATTCTTTGCACTGGTATAATAGATTATGGAAGTCAATGCCTGTACTGCACACACCAACCTCAAGGAATGTTGACAATGTATATGTGATGGCATTAACAAACACATACTCTTGAGTAGGGTTGCAAAATTCTGGGAACTTAAAATAAATTCCCAGATGATCCCAAAATTCCAGTTGGAAGATTCCCGGAATCAGTCAGGAACTTTTACATGCTGTTTTACCCACTTCATATGTGTATATACTGTGTTATAGTCAAGGCTCATCCTATATACAGTGCATTTGGAAAGTATTCAGACCCCTTCCCCTTCTCCACATTTTATGTTACAGCCTTATTCAAACTCCTCATCAACTCTAAACACAATACCCCATAATGACAAAGCGAAAACAGGTTGAGAGTTTTTCAACTTTATAACAAATATTTACAAGTATTCAGACCCTTTGCTATGAGACTTGAAATTGAGCTCCGGTGCATCCTGTTTCCATTGATTGTCCTTGAGATGTTGCTACAACTCTCCTGGAGTCCACCTGTGGGAAATTCAATTGATTGGACATGATTTGGAAAGGCACACGCCTGTCTATATAATGTCCCACAGTTGACAGTGTATGTCAGAGCAAAAATCAAGCCTTGAGGTCAAAGGAGTTGTCTGTAGAGCTCCGAGACAGGATTATGTCGAGGCATAGATCTGGGGAAGGGTGCCAAAACATTTATGCAGCACTGAAGGGCCCCTAGAACACAGTGACCTCCATCATTCTTAAATGGAAGAAGTTTGGAACCACCAAGACTCTTCTTAGAGCTGGCCAAACTGAGCAATTGTGGGAGAAGGGCCTTGGACAGGGAGGTGACCAAGATCCCGATGGTCACTATGACAGAGCTCCAGAGTTCCTCTGTGGAGATGGGAGAACCATCCAGAAGGACTACCATCTCTGCAGCACTCCACCAATCAGGCCTTTATGGTAGAGTGGGCAGACGGAAGCCACTCCTCAGTAAAAGGCACATGACAGCCCACTTGGAGTTTGCCAAATGTCACCTAATGGACTCTCAGACCATGAGAAACAAGATGATCTGGTCTGAAACCAAGATGGGACACTTTGGCCTGAATTCCAAGCGTCACGTCTGGTAAAGCATGGTGGTGTCAGAATCATGCTGTGTGGATGTTTTTCAGCGGCAGGGACTGGGAGACTAGTCAGGATCGAGGGAAAGATGAATGGAGCAAAGTGCAGCGAGATCCTTGATGAAAACCTGCTCCAGAGCACTCAGTACCTCCGACAGGAAAACGACCATAAGCACACAGCCAAGACAGGAGTGGCTGCGGGACAAGTCTCTGAATGTCCTTGAGTGGCCCAGACTTGAACCCGATCTAACATCTCTGTGGAAATCTGGAAAAGCTGTGCAGCAACACTCCCTATCCAACCTGACAGAGCTTGAGAGGATCTGCAGAGAAGAATGGAAGAAACTCTCCAAATACAGGTGTCAAGCTTGTAGCGTCATACCCAAGAAGGCTGTAATCGGTGCCAAAGGTGCCTATGTAAATGTGATATTTTTGCTAATTTAATAAAAATACATAAATATGTAAATTATATTTGCTTTGTCATTATGGGCTATTGTGTGTAAATTGAGGTGGGGGAACAACTGAATCCATTTTAGAATAAGACTCTTTTCTCTGTATATATCAATGATGTTGCTCTTGCTGCTGGTGATTCTCTGATCCACCTCTACGCAGAGGACACCATTCTGTATACTTTTGGCCCTTCTTTGGACACTGATAACAAACCTCCAAACGATCTTCAACACCTTAGAACATTACTTCCGTGGCCTCCAACTGCTTTTAAATGCTAGTAAAACTAAGTGCATGCTCTTCAACCGATTTTTCTGTCCCCACCCGACTAGCATCACTACTCTGGACGGTTCTGACCTAAAATATGTGGACAATTACAAATACCTAGGTGTCTGGTTAGACTGTATACTCTCCTTCCAGACTCACATTAAGCCTCTCCAATCCAAAATTAAATCTAGAATCGGCTTCCTATTTAGCAACAAAGCCTCCTTCACTCATGCCGCCAAACATACTAGAGGTCGACCGATTATGATTTTTCAATACCGATTATTTGGCCGATTTTATAAATAAATAAAAATATTTAAAAAATAAAATGGCCTCCACCTGCCTGTATGACCTCCCTACAACGCCTGGGCATGCTCCTGATGAGGTGGCGGATGGTCTCCTGAGGGATCTCCTCCCAGACCTGGACTAAAGCATCCGCCAACTCCTGGACGGTCTGTGGTGCAACGTGGCATTGGTGGATGGAGCCAGACATGATGTCCCAGATGTGCTCAATTGGATTCAGGTCTGGGGAACGGGCGGGCCAGTCCATAGCATCAATGCCTTCCTCTTGCAGGAACTGCTGACACACTCGAGCCACATGAGGTCTAGTATTGTCTTGCATTAGGAGGAACCCAGGGCCAACCGCACCAGCATATGGTCTCACAAGGGGTCTGAGGATCTCATCTCGGTACCTAATGGCAGTCAGGCTACCTCTGGTGAGCACATGGAGGGCTGTGCGGCCCCCCAAAGAAATGCCACCCCACACCATGACTGACCCACCACCAAACCGGTCATGCTGGAGGATGTTGCAGGCAGCAGAAAGTTCTCCACGGCGTCTCCAGACTCTGTCACGTCTGTCACGTGCTCAGTGTGAACCTGCTTTCATCTGTGAAGAGCACAGGGCGCCAGTGGCGAATTTGCCAATCTTGGTGTTCTCTGGCAAATGCCAAACGTCCTGCACGGTGTTGGCTGTATAAGCACAACCCCCACCTGTGGACGTCGGGCCCTCATACCACCCTCATGGAGTCTGTTTCTGACCATTTGAGCAGACACATGCACATTTGTGGCCTGCTGGATGTAATTTTGCAGGGCTCTGGCAGTGCTCCTCCTTGCACAAAGGCGGAGGTAGCGGTCCTGCTGCTGGGTTGTTGCCCTCCTACGGCCTCCTCCACGTCTCCTGATGTACTGGCCTGTCTCCTGGTAGCGCCTCCATGCTCTGGACACTACGCTGACAGACACAGCAAACCTTCTTGCCACAGCTCGCATTGATGTGCCATCCTGGATGAGCTGCACTACCTGAGCCACTTGTGTGGTTTGTAGACTCCGTCTCATGCTACCACTAGAGTGAAAGCACTGCCAGCATTCAAAAGTGACCAAAACATCAGCTAGGAAGCATAGGAACTGAGAAGTGGTCTGTGATCACCACCTGCAGAACCACTCCTTTATTGGGGGTGTCTTGCTAATTGCCTATAATTTCCACCTGTTTTTTATTCCATTTGCACAACAGCATGTGAAATTTATTGTCAATCAGTGTTGCTTCCTAAGTGGACGGTTTGATTTCACAGAAGTGTGATTGACTTGGAGTTACATTGTGTTGTTTAAGTGTTCCCTTTTATTTTTTTGAGCAATGTGTGTGTGTATGTATGTATTATTTATTTATCTATTTATCTATTTATCTATTTATATATATATATATATATATATATATATATATATATATATATATATATATATATATATATATATATATATATATATATATATATATATATATATATATATATATATATATATATATATATATATATATATATATATATATATATATATATATATATATATATATAATAAAAAAAAAAAAAATTTTTATTTTTGGTGATTTAAAAAAAAATTGATAATTAAATAAAATGTATTTGTAATAATGACAATTACAACAATACTGAATTAACACTTTTATTTTAACTTAATACATCAATAAAATCAATTTAGCTTGTCCTGCTTTGCAATAAATAATAAATCATTAAACATTCAATATTCCCAGGTAAGAAGTTTTAGGTTGTAGTTTATTATAGGACTATTTCTCTCTATACCATTTGTTTTTCATATACCTTTGACTATTGGATGTTCTTATAGGCATTTTTAGTGTTGCCGGTGTAAAAGTATAGCTTCCGTCCCTCTCCTCGCCCTTACCTGGGCTCGTACCAGGAACACATTGACAATAGCCACCCGCGAAGCATTGTTACCCATCGCTCCACAAAAGCTGCGCCCTTGCAGAGCAAGGGGAACAACTACTTCAAGGTCTCCATAGCGAGTGACGTCACCGATTGAAACGCTATTAGCGCGCACCCCACTAACTAGCTAGCTATTTCACATTGGTTACACCATCCTAATCTCGGGAGTTGATAGGCTTGAAGTCATAAACAGCTCAATGCTTGAAGCACAATGCTTACGAGCCTGTTGCTGCCTACCACCGCTCAGTCTGACTGCTCTATCAAATCATGGACTTAATTATAACATAATAACACACAGAAATACGAGCCGTAGGTCATTAATGGTCAAATCCTGAAACGATCATTTCGAAAACAAAACGTTTAATCTTTCAGTGAATACGGTCTAAATATAAGTCTAAATTAGTTTGCAACGAGCCAGGCGGCCCAAACTGTTGCATATACCCTGACTCTGCGTGCAATGAACGCAAGAGAAATGACACAATTTCCCTAGTTAAAAGAAATTCACGTTAGCAGGCAATATTAACTAAGTATGCAGGTTTAAATATATATATATATATATATATATTGATTTTAAGAAAGGCATTGTTGTTTATGGTTCGGTACACATCGGTACAATGACAGTGCTTTTTTTCGCGATTGGGCTTGTTAAATCACCAGTTTGGCGAAGTAGGCTATTAATCAAAGATGATAAATTAACAGGCACCGCATCAATTATATGCAAAGCAGGACAAGCTAGATAAACAACTAGTAATATCATCAACCATGTGTAGTTAACTAGTGATTATGTTTGATTGTTTTTTATAACATATGTTTAATGCTAGTTAGCACCTTACCTTGGCTCCTTGCTGCACTCGCATAACAGGTAGTCAGCCTGCCACGCAGTCTCCTCGTGGAGTGCATTGTAATCAGCCATTATCGGTGTCAAAAAATGCCGATTACCGATTGTGATAACTTAATCGGCCCTAATTAATCGGCCATTCCGATTAATCGGTCGACCTCTAAAACATACCCTCATAAAACTGACTATCCTACCAATCCTTGACTTCGGCGATGTCATTTACAAAATATCCCCCAACAGACTACATCCAGTTTGTTGAGTAGAGCATCACGGTGCCATCCGTTTTATCACCAAAACCTGTATGCTCTCGTTGGCTGGCCCTCACTACATATCCTTCACCAAACCCACTGGCTCCAGGTCATCTATAAGTCTTTGCTAGGTAAAGCCCCGCCTTCTCAGCTCACTGGTCACCATAGCAACACCCACCTGTAGCACGCGCTCCAGCAGGTATATTGTACTTGTCATCCCCATAGCCTAACTGGTTAAATAAAGGTGAAATTAATTTTTTTAAAGGCTGTAACGTAACAATGTGGGAAATGTCCAGGGGTCTGAATACTTTCCGAATGCACTGTAACTACTGCTGTGTACACCTTTTCTGTTCATATACTGTCCACACTATATATATATATATATATATATTACACACACACACACACACACACACACAATCATTCATTTAGATTCTGGATTCTGACAATGCTCGTTCTTATGTTTATTATTTCCTTTATTTACATTTTAGGGATTTGGGTGCATTGTTTTGTATTGTTAGGTATTACTGCACTGTTGGAGCTAGGAATATAAGCAATGTGTACTCTGCCAACTAAATTAGAATTTGATTTGAATAAGCAGGAAAAACAGTATCCTCCTACCAGGATTTCTGGACAACTAGAGGATGTATTGAACGTTCCTGGAATATTGCAACCCTACTCGTGAATCATAAATACCAGCACATACAGTTGCTGCCAAAGATATTAGCGCCCTTGCACTTTTCTTAAATAATTCCCTATTTCTAGTAAAATAAGTAGAAATATAATAATAAAACAACTTTTGGTCTCCACCTTGTCATTGAATTTTCAACACAGCAAAACCAATTGTATTTTTGGCATGGACAAAATAATTGGCCCCCTGGGGCCAAGGTAACTGCCTACAAATGTTTTTTAGAGCCATCAATGAGCTTGCTGCACCTTTCTACAGGCATTCTGGCCCACTCTTCAGCAGCAAACTGCTCCAGTTCTTCAATGTTTGTGGGGTGCCCTCCACCAACTGCTGTTTTCAGCTCTCGCCATTATGTTATGGACGTGATTCAGATCTAGACTTTTCGCTGGCCACTCCAACATTTTCTTCTTGAACCATTCCAGGGTGCTTTGAACGTGCGCAAGGCATCATGTATCACAACCGCCCGTGATTGGGAGTCCAATAGGGCGGAGCACAATTGGCCCAGCGTCGTCAAGGTTTGGCCGGTGTAGGCCTTCATTGTAAATAAATTGTTATTTAACTGACTTAAAACCCCAGTCGCATGTTAAACAGCACCCAGGAATTAAAATGGTGAACTTCAAATCCATGTAAGGTGTGGTGACAAAGTTAAACTTATTTTAGAAGAAATAGGGAGGGGGAAAAAGTGCAATGGTGTTTTTGGCTGCAACTGTACATTAAAGGGGCCTTGACACGATGTAACTATTTGAATTACCTTTTAAGGTAGACCCTCTTAACTTAAAAGGGCTCTTATCTGCTTCCACTGAGGCACTTTGGCAAGACATAAGTGGATATTAAGCCTAGTCTGTTGGGAAGCATTAATAGCCTGCCTGATAAAAATATGAAAAATGTTCAGACATTGCACCTTTGCGTTTTTATGAGTTATCACTTTCATGCTGTAAGACTTGGGAATTGAACTCTTCTGTTAAACCACAAACGCATCAACCAAACTCTATACAATACTTGAATATTTATATTTCGTATGATCTGTGTTCTGGTGTCATTATTGGATATGGGGGTTTATTGAACTCGGAGATAGTCATCATAGAGAGATCGAGGTTAGTAATTAGACATTGTAATGCCAGTAATGACATATGTATAAAAACAGTGTAATAATATGTATTCTGACCAATTGGCAGTGTTGCTATTATGGAGCCTTAAAATGCCCCCTGACCTGAAAACAATCAGATAAAATTGTATTTTTCACATGCTCCGAATATAACATGTGTTGACTTTACCGTGAAATGCTTACTTACGAGCCCTTAATAACAATGAGGCTATATACAGGAGGTTCTGGCACCGGTACTGAGTCAATGTGCAGGTTAGTTGAGTTAATTTGTACATGTAGGTAGGGGTAAAGTGACTATGCATAGATAACCGAGAGTAGAAGCTGTGTAAAAGCAGGGGGGAGGTGTCAATGCAAATAGTCCAGGTGGCCATTAGATTAATTGTTCAGCAGTTTTATGGCTTGGGGGTTGAAGCTGTTAAGGATCCTTTTTGACCAAGACTTGGTGCTCTGGTACCGCTTGCCGTGCGGTAGCATAGAGAACAGTCTATGACTTGGGTGACTGGAGTCTTTGACATCTTTTTTGTACCTTCCTCTGACACCGCCTAATATCTAGGTCCTTGATGGCAGGAACCTTGGCCCCAGTGATATACTGGGCTGTATGCATTACCCTCTGTAGCACCTTACAGTCAGATGCCAAGCAGTTGCTCTCGATGGTGCAGCTGTAGAACTTTTTGAGGATCTGAAGACCCATGCCAAATCTTTTCAGTCTCCCGAGGGGGGAAAGGCATTGTTGTGCCCTCTTCACAACTTTCTTGGTGTGTTTGGACCATGATAGTTTGTTGATGTGGACACCAAAGAACTTAACTCTCAACCCGCTTCACTACAGCCCTGTCAATGTGAATTGGGGCGTGTTTGGTACTTTAGTGCATGATCAGCTCTTTTTGTCTTGCTCACGTTGAGGGAGAGGTTGTTGTCCTGGCACTGTCAGGTCTCTGACCTCCCTATAGGCTGTCTCATCGTTGTCTGTGATCAGGCCTACCACCGTTGTGTTGTCAGCTATTTAATGATGGTGTTGGAGTTGAGCTTGGCCATGCAGTCGTGGGTGAACAGCGGGTACGGGTGGGGACTAAGCACGCACCCCTGAGGGGCCATTGTGTTGAGGATCAGCGTGGCATATGCTGTTGCTAACCCTTAACACCTGGGAGTGGCCAGTCAGGAAGTCCAGGATCCAGTTGCAGAAGGTGTTTTAGCTTAGTGATGAGCTTTGTGGGTACTATGGTGTTGAACGCTGCGCTGTAGTAACAGCATTCTCACAGGTGTTCCTTTTGTCCAGGTGGGAAAGGGCAGTGTGGAGTGCGATTTGAGATTGCGTGATCTGTTGGGGCGGTATGCGAAGTGGGTCTAGGGTTTCTGGGATGTTGATGTGAGCCATGACCAGCCTTTCAAAGCACTTCATGGCTACCAACGTGAGTGCTACAGGGCGGTAGTTATTTAGGCAGGTTACCTTCGCTTTCTTGGTTACAGGGACTATGGTGATCTGCCTGAAACATGTAGGTATTACAGGTCAAGGAGAGGTTGAAAATGTCAGTGAAGACACTTGCCAGTTGGTCTGTTCATGCTCTGAGTGCACATTGTTGTAATCCGTCTGGCCCTGCGGCCTTGTTTAAAGGTCTTGCTCACATCGGCTACGGAGAGCGTGATCACACAGTCTTCCGGAACAGCTGGTGTTCTCATGCTTCAGTGTTGCTTGCCTCAAAGCAAGAATAAAAGCCATTTTAGCCCTTTTGGTAGGCTCGTGTCACTGGCAGCTCGCGATGTCGGACGATGCACTTATTGATGAAGCCGGTGATTGAATTGGTATACTCAATGCCATTGGATGAATCCCGGGAACATTTTCCAGTCTGCTAGCAAAACAGTCCTGTAGCATCCGCGTCATCTGACCACTTCCTTATTGAGGGAGTCACTGGCACTTCCTGCTTTTGTTTTTGCTTGTAAGCAGGAATCAGCAGGATTGAATAATGGTCAGATTTTTCAAATGGTTCAACCGTGTGGCTCAGCGGTCTAAGGCACTGCATCACTGTGCTAGAGGCGGCACTACAGATCCGGGTTTGATCCCGAGCTGTGTCGCAGCCGGCCCCGACAGGGAGACTCATGAGGCAGCGCACAATTGGACCAGCTTTGTCCGGGTTAGGGGAGGGTTTGGCCGGCTGTGGTATCATTGTCCCATCGCACTCTAGCCACTCCTTGTGGCGGCTAGGCGCATGCACGCTGACTTCGGTCGCCAGCTGTATGGTGTTTCTTCTGACACATTGGTGCGGCTGGCTTCCGGGTTAAGCAAGCAGTTTGTCAAGAAGCACTGCAGCTTGGTGGGGTCGTGTTTCGGAGGATGCATGGCTCTCAACCTTTGCCTTTTGCCTCTCCCGAATCTGTACGGAAGTTGCAGCGATGGAACAAGACTAACTACCAATTGGATATCACGAAATTGGGGAGGGAAAAAAAAGGGTAAAAAGTTCTCCAAAAATATAAATATATTTTCCAAATGGAGGGCAAGGAAGAGCTTTGTGCACGTCTCTGTGTGTGGAGTAAAGGTGGTCTAGAGGTTTAATTGAATGCAGTTATATAACGTAATGATATATAACTGCATTAAATTCCCCGGCCACTAGGAGTGCCACTTCTGGATGAGCATTTTTTTTCCTATTGATGATTAAATGCCCCTTTTTTTAAGTCAAAACAACTGTTACAATGATGTTCTTGTGAACGAACTCTGTTAATCATTTGTACAATCCGTGTGTTTCCAGTGTTGAAAGCTCCAGATCGGACCTGAATAAGCTACCAGTTCTACCCACCAGAGTCCTGAGAGAGCACCCCTCCCTGGCTTACTGGTAAGCAGTGCCACATTAGAAGCACTTTAACCACAAATGCACAGGGGGAATTAATCCAAGTGGATTACACACAGTCCCATAGATACCAGACCGCCGCCCTGTCGATACCACCCATCCCCCACCACATTCCCATCCCCATCAAAGGGTTTTTAATTGTAGCTAACACCTGGATGCACAAAGCAATTATTTTCCCATGCAGATGAGGGTGGATGTGCACCCAGAGTTCTGCCTGGTACCAGCAGCCTGTTTATCTCAGATGGGCTGTATTCATTAGTGCTCTGTTAATTAGACTGGCTGGCCAGTGGCTCTACTCTGAGTGCACCCTGCACAGCTAGGGAGGTGCTGACTTCATCATGTCCTCATGGGAGCTAGGCTGGAGAGGGAGGGAGGAGGAGGAGGCCAGGCACTGTTTTAGAGCTCCCGTGTCTCTGTGCCAGTGTCTTGAGTGCATGCTGCCGTGTCTTCTGCCTCAGCGGTCATCTGAGGCTGCAGCTCTGCTCACTGATGAACAGCAGCTGGAGTTAGATCAATGGGCAGATTGGAATTACAGGGTTGTGTGTGAGAGTGCGCACGCGCTGCAATCCCTCCATACTGTTAAGGAAAGGGAAACGGGATACTTAGCACAACTGAATGCATTCAACCAAAATGTGTGTTCCGCATTTAACCCAACCCCTCTGAATCAATCCATGCTGTTAAGGGGGATGATTGCAGTGGGAACGAGATGGGATGTGTGTGGGAGCTGAGAGGGAGATGAGATCCATTGGCTGGCCAGGTCCGTAGGCCAGCCAGAATTGTCTGCATGAACAGGCAGAATGTGTGTCAGGGAAGGACTGTCTCACCACATCCCTCAGTTTGGGGATGTTACAATCGGCGATGGATGAATCATTACAGCTTTTATTTATCTGTTACAGTGAAGACCGAGTGATTGAGTGCCACCAGAACCTGAAGGGCCTCAGCAGAGGGCAAGCCATTGTGCAGTAAGTAACGTAATGAATTGTCCTTTTATGTTCATCTGGGTCAAGTGCATGAAGGAAATGAGCTGCTGTGCACCTCTAGTCCAGCACGTTCATCAGGACTGCTCCCTCCGCAGCTCCCTCTGTACAGGCTACTCCTGGGTGTTGTTGTTTAAAGGGGATTGCTGTTGCGCTACCAGAATGTGTCATTTAATTAGGGAACAGCTAGCTCTTACTGTGGGCAGACAGAAGCGTGTGGCAGTGGTCTGCTTTGTTTTACCTGGGAGAGATTAGCCTAGCGAGGTCATCCACAACCCGGGGTGTATGATTTGAGTTGATCAGGGGACTGCCCCTCTCTCTGTCAAGGCCATGTA
This sequence comes from Oncorhynchus mykiss, assembly GCF_013265735.2. Taxonomy (NCBI): domain Eukaryota; kingdom Metazoa; phylum Chordata; class Actinopteri; order Salmoniformes; family Salmonidae; genus Oncorhynchus; species Oncorhynchus mykiss. The sequence continues at coordinate 46,436,635 of NC_048571.1, forward strand.
CAGAAATCGATGGCTCTGCCACTGTAAATGACAGTCTGGTAAATGACTGGGGCTTAAAGCCCAATTGTAACCTCTGTGCAATGGCCGCTCACGGACATCGATGAAGTGTAACTGCCTGAATTACTGCTAACGTGTCTCCCTCTGTTTTGAAGGTATTTGGCCTTAGTTGAGTCCCTCCCTACATATGGAGTCCATTATTATCCAGTAAAGGTAAGAGCTGCACCCTGTATCAAACAGTAGAAGGCATCCGATATCTGTACTGTTGTGTTCATGTTTGCGTTCCCATCTGACTAACACTGTTTGAGATTAAGAAGTAGAGTTGTCACGATACCAGTATCGCGATACTACAATACCTGATTTTCCATGGAAAAAAGGAAAACACAAAGCAGGCTGAACTCTTTGGTCCTTTTAAGAAACCTACTGTATGGAAAATATTGTGTGCTATAGCTTTGGGGAAAAAAACATGTGATTCTGATGACAACATAAGGCTGCTTGTTTCGTTATGGCTGTTTTACTCAAGAAATTCAGTCCGCTTCATGTTTGGTTTCCTTGCCACGATACCTCTGAGTATCGCGATACTGGTGTTGTGACAACCCTATTAAGAAGTAGTTATTTCTCATCGAAATACAGCCATTTCCCCTCTGGAGGCTGATTCGGGACTTAAGCTGGGTGTTTGCTCCGGCCGCATGCTTAGTTAACTGATGACTGAGTGATCCCTCTCTCAGCACCCCTCTCTCCCAGAGCCCCAGCTCCCTCCCAACTCACTCATTAAAGCAGGGTGTCTGAGCACATCAAACGCTGGTGTTAAAATGACTCCCTCATGCTGTGGATTTTTAGGGCTGCTTCAATGTATTTGATCTTCCCTTGTGCTGCTAGCCTAATGGGGTAATTGCCACAGTAATGGCCCTTAGTTTAAAACTGTACCACTGAAGCAGCTCTTAATGAGTGGTGTGCCTTGCCTTCTCAACAGGACAAGCAGGGCCTACCGTGGTGGCTGGGAGTCAGCTATAAAGGCATCGGACAGTACGATTTACAGGACAAGTTGAAACCTCGGAAGGTAGGTTGGCCTCCCTTTGTATGTCTTGTGGCTTTTGTTCCTTTTGTCATTCCTATGCTCTAACTCAACACCCACCCCCACTCCTCTGGTTAATAAGCCACCAAACTGTAAATGACTGTAAATGAAAAGCTTGTTCTTGGCCAGTGTCATGGAAAAGTGGAAAAAGAGAGGGAGGAAAGGGAGGTGAAATTGTGTTATCAACGTGGGGGTGGCAGGTAGCGGCGGCAGTTAGTGCGTTGGGCCAGTAACCTGAAGGTTGCTAGTTCGAATCCCGAGCCGACTAGGTGAAAAATCAGGTTAGTTTTATGGAGTAACTACAATGTTTATCCATCCTCAGTTTTCTCCTATCACAGCCATTAAACTCTAACTGTTTTTAGTCACTATTGGCCTCATGGTGAAATCCCTGAGCGGTTTTCTTCCTCTCCGGCAACTGAGTTAGGATGGATGCCTGTATAGTGATTGGTTGTATTGATACACCATCCAAAGTGTAATGAATAACTTCACCATGCTCAAAAGGATATGTCTCCCTCCTTCTCTAACTGATAATGGGGTTGTAGAGGCCCAGTTTACCTTACGGCTCAGCTCCGGTGCCTACATACGCCATAGACATCATTTACCCACACGCTTTTGTTGGCTCAGACAGATTGCGTTCAGAGAGGCCCAGCTCATGAGCTCCATCAGCAGCAGGTTTTCATTTAGAATGGAAAATCAATGTGTTTATGCAACAAATGTTAGTGCCTGGAATCGTATCGCGCCGAATCGTTCCTCTAATCAAACTGATTCACACCGAATCATTTCAAACTATAACGTATCAGAGCCCATGTATGTAGATGCGTATCAAATTGTCTTGAAAGATAAGATTCCTCATTTAGGGTGTAATGTTAATAACTACGACTGATTACAAATATGAAACAAAGTTACAGTTTTGGCCTTTTTAAATATAGAAAATGCTACTTTTGGAAAAAAAGATTGTCCCCTCATTATCTCGCTAAACATCCTCTGCTCACTCGTGAGGAGGGGGGGGGGGGGGTCGATAATTACATAACGCAATATTATTTTTGCGTTAGTACCTGCAGCAAAAGTCCAGTATTTATTTTCAGCACTTTTGATTTCCATGACTGATCAAAACTTGTTTTCTCTTGTCCCTCTGTAGCAGACGTATGGTGAGCAATGTATTTGAAACATTGAATTGCAATAAAATCACAGTATCGAATCACAATCCATATAGAATCTCAGTACATATCGTATCGGCACCTAAGAATGGTGAAAATATCACATCGTCAGGTCCCTGGCCATTCCCAGCCCTACTTCTCACCCACTCTGTTTTCAGGGGACTGTTACTTTCTATGCACGTTTTGTCTTGTGAGTTTAATCGGCCAGCTTCGTGACTAGTATGTGTCTTACCTGTTCCGTGTTGGAGACCTGTTGGCACAGCTGGATGTGCTGTTGCAGCGAATGCCAAGGCATTAATGGACATGTCCCACTTATTAAACCCAGCGTATCGCAGCTCCTTTCCCAGCAGCCCTCCCAGTGGAAGGTGTAATTATGGCGCGCCATGGGGAGCAGGCAGGCAGGGCTCTGGAGCTGGCACCAAGCCAGCCTGGGCTGTCTCTGTGAGGGGCACTCTGCTCTGAGAGAGAACCATGCTCCAGCCAGACCAGACCAACCCAACCCACTGACCATAAAGGGAGGGGGCATTCATGCCAAAACTCCTCCTCAGCAGTCCCCTGGTGAAAGGGTGGACTTTTTAAAATTGTACATGCTTTTTTGTTGTTGTTAAGTACCCAACTCTAGCTGCTGTTCTAGAAGGGCCTGTCATCTAGTATAATATTGATAGTGCGTCCTGTTGAGGCTGGCGGCCTTTGTATTCAGCGCAGCCCCCCTCTGCCCTTCTCCCAGCATGCTGGGCTCATTATGCAAAGCCACCTGTCATTGTGTGTGTGTTTTGTCTCTTCGGAGAGCAAACAATTGATCAAGTAATAAAACACAATCACCTTGGCAGGGGGGCTGAGAGACGCTTGGGAGGCTGGGAGGGGCTTGTGAGGGGGAGCTGCAGGAGGAGGAGCCCACTTCTGCACTCCACTCGTCCCCTGAGAAATCGTGGGGCATCGGGATGAAAAGGCTTTTAATTGAGGTTCTCCCAGAGTTCAGTGACATGCGCTGAAAGAAATTACTGTAGCTTAACCTCTCATTATCCTCCTCCTCATGGATGTCAGTTTCATCACAACGTCATGAATGGGATGAACCACAACTCTCTATCCGTGCCTGCTGGGGTTAAAAGGACTAGTAAGGATTCTCCCAAAATGTCAATAGTAGCCAACATGTCATTCTGATAGTCTGTCTATTGAACTGCGTGTTCAAGCATACCACGACTATGGAAGAAGGGAAGTTTGCATTTGAATGGGTAGAGGACTGAAGACCATGCAGGAGAATCAAATGTATGCTAGAGCACCACGTTTTATACAAAAGCTGTACTATAAATGAAAAGGGATTTCTAAGATGGTCAGAGGAGCAAGCATCCGTGATGTAGAGCGCTTTTAGAGCCCAGCTTGATTCATACAGGCTTGAATCATTCATGAGCTCTTTTTCACTCGCTGTCTCTCTCTGTATGCGTTTCAGTCCATCTTACCCTTCTCCGCAAGTCATTTGACACTGTTCTTTTCTTTTTTTTATAAAAAAAAAATCACTTGCAGGTCCAGATACATGATCAACCAATGTAAGCACAGCTCAGTAAGGATGAAATTATTTCGGGTAATGATCATATGACAGACCATACATTTTGGTCTTGGAACAGTAAACGACTGCTCAAATATTTAAAAGGGTGTTAAAATCGAATGCCAGCTGTGGCAGTGGACCATACAAATCCATTCCATACAAGCCACTTTCACCCTTCTTTCACCCTAGTATATATTGGGTTAAAGTCATAGCCTTAATGTGTGTTTGTGGAGTCTAGTCAACTGTAGCAATCTCTCCCGTCATGCTACTGGTGGAAATGTTCCGTGTTACCAGCCAGCGTGCCATGTGACATGGCATGAGAAGGGTGTGGCCGTACGCATCCTGCATAGGGGTGCGAGTCACGGCCTTTGACACACAATCATTTTAAAAATGTTTTATCCTCAGAAATTACTCTTTCAAGTCACAAAGCCCTGGGGGGTGGTCTGGGGAGGTTGTTGTGGGTTCAGGGTTGGGTCTGGATCAGAAAGTTCTGGGACTATCTATGACCACAGGCTTTTTGGCATGGACTCGGCCTCTAATGAGAAGTGTAACAACTGAAATAAGACCGAGATGGGGGACCTACTGTTCTGTACTCCAGATGACTGAACGGTGTCTCTCCACCTCGTGTTTTAGTTTTGGTGGTGGTTTGAAGGCTGTTCGCAGCACTGTCTTGGACTGTTCTCTGTCTAGACGGTGTGGTCTTGTAATCAGAGTTTGAGGTGTCACATTTTTGACATATTTTGGCAGTCACTACCATCGGCCACACTTGAGCACCTATTAAATGTGTGTGTTGAAATTACCGAATGACCTTGTTACGTAAACATGGCTTATGTGTCTTTTCTGAATGTGCTCTACTAGTAATTGAGTAATAAGTGGCCAGGGGGTTTGTGAATTGAAGATGAGCCTGTGGGAAGTATGGAGGCTGCTGGTTCTCATTGTTCAGTAATTACCATGCTCCCAATCCACAGTGAGACTAGGAATCTAATTGATTAGGCTAGGCTTGCAGTATCATCTGGAGCAGCAATGGAGAAACTGGTTGACTTTACTACTCCGGATCTCTGGAGATGCTTCTCTTTACAGACTGTAAATCATAAACTACTGCCTCTTTGCTTTTTTTTTTGGGGGGGGGGGGGGGGGGGGGGCTAAAGTCTTGGAGTCTGAACTATTATCTTGTGAAACATTGCTACCTAAAATACTAAATGTTTGTTATTGGCTACAGCATTTGTTTTGTCAGTTGCAGTTAAATTTGTGTTAAATTTTTTCTTTGAAGACAACCTTGTGGTAGTTTGGTTTGCTGGTTTAAGTAACTGGCTTTAGAGGTGTAATGAGAGATTCTTCATTGTCAGGTAGGGCCCGGTTCGAAGAACTGACCGAGCGCTGTCCTGTAGTCACAGCGAGGTGAGGGAGGGGCCTGCTATTAATGATTAGACCAAAGTAGTAGATTCCTGACATATTTGCCTTGTGGGAGCGTTTGGAGGCTGGAGTTGATGGCACTCCAAACAACAGGGGTTGGCAAGGTATATAGAACAACATCACAGAGGGTAATGAAGGTGCTAAGGGTCAGGTATGACTAGAAGGCTAATCTAAGATCTGTGGATAAACGGAACTGAAGCAGACTGAAAAATGGTAACAGCGGTCAGTTCTCAGAAGATGAGGTAGAATACCTTTCTGTGTGCACTGTACACAACCTGTTCATCAGGTTTGACTGAAGAGGAAGTGAGTGATCGTGTGAGTAACACAGAGAGAATTTGAGAGAGAGAGAGAGGTGCAAGCTGGGTGAGGTGTCTGTGATGTCAGAGGAAGTGGGGGGAGAGGGGTGGAGCCTGCTCAGCTGAAACTCTTCCAACACCTTTCTGGCTGCCTGAGAACAGACAAGAGCGTATTGTTCAAAGAAGTCTCTAGCCCTGTGGGAAACAGCCAGAGGGTTCAACAGCACCCTGATAATTCACCAGGGATTTAGCACTAAAACCTGCTTTGGTAAGCATTCCATTTACCTGACTAGGTAGTTTAGGATATATTCAGTTATTTTGTTGTCTTTCTGTTTTTTTGGGTTACCTGTTAGTAAAACTGTATGATAACGTGCTGTGTAATCCACCATTTTAAACCAGACTGACAGTATACTGGCAACATGTAGAACCTGTTTTAAAAAAACAAAAACAATTTGGTTGCTGTTATGGTGTGATTTAAAAAATGTACTAAGAGCAGTTTTCAGATCAGAGATGAGTGAAAGAATAGCCAATATACACTGCGATGTATGCTACAAAGTACAGTGTCATGGGCTGGGCTTCTTGTGAGATGATTTCGATTTCTCGCTGAGGACTGTAGGTAGTCTATGATATATTACCCATATGCCTCTGTAGTCCAGGATAATGTGTTCTATTATTTAGAGCTCTGACTGTCTGCCTGGCTCGCCGGTACCTGGTAGAGAATGTTTATTAAGACCCTCTGCTGTAAATCTACACCCCCGGATTCTGGTGTTAGTGGTGGATTCTCTGTTTCTCACATGACATGAGAGATCCAAGTCTCTAAAGAAATCCCGTTTTTCACTGTAAGCAGATGTTTCACCCTGACTGAAGTGCACTCCTCCTTGCCCTGTTTTCAGCGCTCTCCCTTCAGGCAGAATGAAATGAGAGGCTTAGTTTTCAGCTAGGCAAGTCTTGCTCTCTGCGCCGGCTTCATTACGGAGTAGTAACTAAATTGACCTTCCACCTGACTGATTGGCTGTCCTCTGTTCACAGCTGCTGCTGTTAATGTTGCAAGTTCACTGGAATTTAACGAAGGGCCAAGAGAGAGGCTGGTGTGTCTGGGACAAAGCTAGAGTGTTTTTCCATGCTTGTGGCGTTTTCGTTGTGTTTTGATGGTACACACATTGGACGCCTCAAGCAGTTTGGAATGAATAAGGATGTAAATGTTTGTTTTCATGCAGCGATGTATCAAACCACGTCTCTTTGTAGGTCTGCACTCACTCAAACAAGGCATGGTCCCGGTATACTATGTACTAAGTTGTGTGTCCTGTTTTCTCTCTCTGTCTGCAGTTGTTTCAGTGGAAGCAGCTCGATAATTTGTATTTCCGTGAGAAGAAATTTGCAGTTGAGGTGAACGACCCTCACAGGTGAGAAAACCGATACTGGAGACATCGATCGATCCTGGGTCATGTTCTGTTGGGCCTGACATGGCAAAAAATTGTTATTGGACAGGTTGCTGAAGTGCCTCAAAACGTTTTGTGCCTATTGGACTAGACCCAGAAATCACTCCTTATATTTCCAATACTAGCCTTTCGGAAACATTACAACTGGTATCCGAAGCCTTAGTTGTCTGTCTGCTGCCTCTAGCCCTTTTCAGAGCCTAGTGTTAATGAGCTCTCTCTCCAATACAACTTGCTAGTCACAAATGAAGGCCTTCCTTCCTGTTTTAAAGGACTGCTGCAGTCTGTGTTCTCGGGACATTGCAGCACTTCTAGCCTCAGTGCTTGATCACAGGTTTAACATGGTGCTGCTAGCCAGCTTGGCTGTAATTAAACAATCACTGGTGCAAAACTGACCTAATGTTGCTCTATCTCTCCGCCATGAATGTATTGAATTACAGAACCAGTCATGAATTTGGATGTTGAGTGAGTTTATGCGAGCAATTGTTTTTGTTATCCCTGATTTGTGTATGATTCTGATACCAGCACCCATCATACCATGTTATTAAAAGTGTATCCACACGTGAGATCCAGGTATTCCCGGTCTGGATTAAAGAGATGAAATTCCTCCTAGCAGTAACATAAGTGATTTAAAAAATGTGTGTGTCTGTCTCCGTTAATCCATAGAAGGACAGTTTCCAGGCGTACATTCGGGCAGACCGGATCGGTCATCCACTCGTGGTATGCCAGCCACTCTCTGATTAAAACCATCTGGGTGATGGCCATCAGTCAGCACCGGTTCTATTTGGACAGGAAGCAGAGCAAAGTGAGTGTCTTCTCTTCACTCCCCCCTGCATCTGGAGGCTCTATGCTGTTCCTAGCCTTATCTCAAGGCCTCATCACCCTCGCCACGCTATCGGATCTATCTCCACACACCATCTCTCCACTCCACCATGCACATCTGGCTTGTCTTTACCTTTAACTCCTCCCAGTTGCTAACATGTCTCTGCCCCAGTATCTTATGTGTGTTGTACTATTGTTAGACTAGCCCAAGCTTGGCTATGGGGATTATTTAAGTAATGCTGAGTTGCTTTGTTGTTTTATTTGATGAATCAACTGAAGGGCCTTTTTGGATGTGTTTGTTTAGATTGTGCATATTTTAGTAGGTTGTTGTGCACTGCTGCTGTTTCCAAGTTGAGTGTGAGCGATGAGATTTGCTCCGAGGGGGTGAATGAGTGCGCGTGTGGCTGCAGTCAATGTTTTTTTTTTGCCTTCCAGAAGCAGATGGGACTTCTACCAGTGCTCATCCCGGAATAGTGCTGAGGCTGATTAATGACAGAGAGACCGAGCTCCGCTCCCAGCCTAAACAGAAGCATGCAAACGGGTCTCTCATCGCGCGGCACAATCATTAAGATGAAATACTGACTTTATCTTCTCTCCTTGTCTCTCTCTCTCTCTCCAGTCCAAAGTTGCCACAGCGAGAAGTTTGAATGATATCACCATGGACCTGACCGAGATCAGAGCGCCCAGGATCAGTAAGCTGTCCAGCTTAGAGAGTAAAGACCAGCTCATCATGGCCAGCAACGGATCCCTCATCTCAGCAGGTAGACAATAAGCTTAACAATCCAACTACGCTGGATGGACCTATCTGTCTTATTGGCTCCCATTTAAGACAAGTGATGGATTAGATTCGATGAAATTAGTGGTCATCGTGGTCTAAATATAATGCCTGCCTGTTGCAGGATCAGCAGACTCTGAGGTGAGCGAGGAACAGAAGAAGAAGGTTGCTGACCTGAAGAAGAAACGGCAGGATCTGCAGGACTCTCTGACTCAGAAACTGGAGGAGCTCAAGAAGATCTGCCTGCGAGAAGCTGTAAGCATCTTTAGCATTCTCAAGGTCCTGATTTCAAGTAGATTATATCCCAGCTGATTTGTTCTGTTTTTTTGTTGTTGTTTTGTTCCTCCAGGAGCTGACAGGCAGTCTGCCTAAAGAGTACCCTCTAGCCTCGGGCGAGAAGCCCCCCGTGGTCCGTCGGCGCATGGGGACAGCCTTCAAACTGGACGACCTCTTCCCCTATGACGCGGTTAGTGTGGCAGTCACAGGATGGGAGCAGCGCTGGCTGTCATAACAATGTTTGCTAATAAATCTTAGGCTTGATTGACATTGTAGTGAAATGTTGTAATCATATATTTAGACTTCGTTCTGCACGTCTGTGTTTAAAATTCAGTTTGTGCTTTGTGTTGTCCGGCAGGATCCCCACCTGAGGAACCTGGAGAGCAGGTTTGCCCTGCAGCAGAAGATCGTGGAGGCGGCGAAGAAACTGGCCAACGAGGCTGAGCTCTGTAAGACAGTGAAGAAGAAGAGGAGGAGGAACTGCCTAGACGCCATGAGGAAGCTGCATGAGATTGAGGACGAGATCAACGAATACAGGGTCAAGATGGGCAAGAAGCCCACCCAGAGAGCATCAATAATCATAGCAGGTAGCCTACACCATGCCATATCAGCCGGCAGACATCACAAACTGTCACAGTGATAACATGGTTTATATTGAGTGTAGCTTATAGAGGGGTCAAAGAGATCAGAATTCCTGCCAGAAGCACCTTGTCTGTATTAGCCGGAAAGGAACTAGACTTCAGGCGATGGATTTTTATCAGATGTGGATTTGTTTATTTAATGGCTTCTAATGAAATGCCCAAAACAAGCACGTCTAAAGCCTTAGTCTCTCCCCTTTTCTCAGATGATGTGAACCCCGCCGAACTCAGCTCCCTGTCCGACAGCCTTACTCTGGACGATGGTGAGTGCTGCGGAGGTTATATCATTCATTCATTCATTCATGCATACATGCATGCATACATTAGCTAAACCTCTGTATCATCCCCCATAGCTCTTAGCAGACCATGACAATGACAGTTCCTTCCCCTGTGTGTTTAAGACGAGGATCTGGGAGACCAGAGGCAACGGTCCCGCTCGGTGCAGTACTCTCCCCGGCCCCACCACTCAGACACCCTCAGTCTCCACTACCAGTCTGATCGACGGGCCTCAGCTCACAACCAGCTCCAGGACCTCGGCATCAACAGCCGGTAGGCACACTTGGCACGGGCCTGGCTAGTGGCTTCAGCTCTACTGGCTCTGGGCTGTTTTGTTATTCAGTCTCAGTGTTTCAGTTATTCTTGGGGCCCGGAGAACCATAGCAGCAGCCAGTATAAACCTGTACAGGAGAACTAGGGAGGGCCGCCTGCATTCCTACCAGCCGCCACCGCCGCCTCTCCTACTGCCCACCACAATCTCCTCTTATCAGCCCAAACGTGCTCCACTTTTAAAAATAGACGGCAGTAAGCATGTCTGCCTGCTAAGGAACAGACCACAATCCCAAGGAGGGGGGGAACAAGCAGTCCGGGACCGGAAACGTTCAGAATTTGAATGTATTCGCTCACTGTGTGAACATTTACCAAATTACATGGATGATGTGCTGTTGGGAGAGGAGAGCAGAATTCAGTGGTTCATGTAGGTTTCATACAGCTACCATTTTTGTAATGTTATTTGTTTACTGTTCCATGAAGAGAAAGATCAATGAGCTCTGAAATGACTGTCACCCAGGGGAAGGTTTTGACTGAAACCGCGGCACGTTTTTCTGTTTTGAGTAGAGACGCAGAGGTTGTGTCACCACGATAAAAGCTTCACCCTGAGGACGTCAAGTCTGTGAAAAAGCATTGTTCTTGTGTGCTTCAGATTACATGATGGTGAAGTCCGGGAACCGTTCCACTACAATCACGCGGACGCCTTATCGAGCCACATCAGCCCTTACAAGCCTGCCTCCAGACAGCCACGTGACGCACGCAGCATGCCTCCGACTCCACTCCTCACCCGCAATGCCTACAGCAGTACCCAGATCAGGTAGGCCAGGCGTCCATGTCCCATTACACGCCTCGCATACACAGCTGCCTCCTGATGTTCACCACAACATCTGTCTTGGCACCAGCCATGAGCCCCAATTAGACTAACCTCCTGTCTAGTGTTGTTCTCTGTACAATGTATTGTTACCCGATGTAACATAGTTTTCCATATTTATTTGATATGAAAAGGACCGAGGATCCTATTCTAATGGTGTTTATTCCCAGGTCGGAGGACGGCCCTCAGCATTTCCGCCAGCGGAGTGGCAGTCTGGAGTCCCAGTCTCAGTTCCTGGTCGAGACCGTGCCCCCGGCGTCCGCGTCCGTCTTGGCACGCCGCAGCAACAGCACAGAGTTCCTGGACGACGGCTCATCCTACACCAGCCAGTCCAGCGTGGAGTACTCGGCGCCCGGGAACCATACCCACCGCCCCAGGGACCGACGGCGGGGCAGGAAGAGCAATGTCTATGCCAACTCGGGCAGCATGCCCAACCTGGCACAGACTGACGCCCGCTACAACACATACCAGCCCCCCCGGGCACCGCGACCCACCACCACGGCCTACTACGTGACGGGCTACCCCAGCTACCCAGAGCCAGACCCCTACTCTAACGGCGTCTACATGTACCACAACGAGTTGGAGGGTCATTACAACATCCACCCCTCCTACAACGCCGCGCCGGCCTACCACAGACATGATGCGTACAGCAGTCGCTATGGTGACGACGAGACGGACAGTATGGCCCAGAACCCCTACGCCACGCTGAGGCCGCCCAGGAACCGCCATGCTCCGCCCAGGACGGAACACGTGACCAGGAACATCCAGAAGGCACTGGTGGAGGAGCACCTGAGAGGCTGGTATCACCGCAACGCAAGCCACAAGCAGCCACAGGCCTATGACTACAATCAGAGGGGTTCCCAGCAGAGCCTTGGCTACCAGACCATGCCCTACTCCTCAGGTACAGACAGCATGCCAAAGTCTCTCCTCTCACATCACTCGCATCCAGTCTGTTAGTCAAAGGCAATTATTTGGTTTCACTTGTATGAGCGGCGCAAAACGCCCAACTCTGCGTTCGAGCATGTCGACAAACGCTAACATTCAGTCACTCGTTGGCGCTCTATATCTCAGAGCCCTGTCATCCTGTTCTAACGCTACTTTCTTCCCCTTTCTGCTCCAGTCTCGTCTCATCAGTCCTCTACAGCAGGAGGCCGGCCCGGTCACCTGCGTGGCGGTATGGTAGAGTACGACGTACCCCTGCCGGTGCAGCAGCATTACCCCTCCTATGGCACAGCACATTACGGCACAGCTCACCACCCCGCCTACAGCAGGTGAGCTCCTGGCCCCATTTCAGCTTCTTACCTAATTAGATACTTAACCCATGGCCCTGAGAATCAATACTGTATCATTATGTTGAATTGATGCTTGCTGGAAAAAAATTAAGCTTCTATTTGGTTTATCAGTCACACACCATTGTGGCCGACATTAGGCTCCCTTACTTGACCACGATATGTCCCAGACATTTACAAATACCCTTTGATAGTTGGTGCTCCCTCAGTCACAAGCCAATTAGCATGACTACTTGGATTGGATTATAGCATATAGCGTCTGTCTGTGCAGCCAATAGTCAGCTCTTCCTCTTACTGGGATTACGAATGGTGGTTCCTCTCCTGCTTTAACTGTCCACTGGTCTCTTCATGTCCACCGCTCTCTTCATAGATACGGCTCCTCTTCCTCCTCCTCCCAGCACTCTAAGCGTTCCTGGTACAGCCCTGATGGCCAGAGATGCTGTGGCTTTGTCCCTGCCAGCTCTTCCTCTGCTTCCTCCCTCCTCGCCTCCCCCTTCTCTTCCTCTTCCCCTCGCTGTGGGCTCCGGCTGAGCACAGGGCTGGTAGGCCAGGGCTCTAGTCCCCATGCAGCAGCCCCACAGCTCCAGAAGCCAGATACTTAAAGTCTCCTTTGCTAAGTGTAGCCCATGATAGTAGTAAGTAACCAGCTACCAGGCCTGTCTGTGGTTTTGCTTATTAGTCTGTCCTCAGTGTGACCTCATTGTTTGCTTGTTTTTATTTTTTAAGTGAGCTAAAAACGTCCTGGTCTGTACCTTGGACTTCTCTTTTTCAAGTATCAAAGCTGTTTGAGCTGTCTCTCTTGTTCTTTCTCTCTCTCTCTCTCTCTCTGTCTCTCTCGCTCTTTGGTAACTGCATGGCTTTTAGGATTGTTGTCTACGCCTGCCATCTCTTTCAGCTGCCATACTAGTTCCAATTGTCATCCAGCGGTCACATTTCTCTTATGGGGTGTGCAAAGGCACACATACACCACTTAAGCTGCCTCCTCCCTCTCTGTTATTGCTATCACTTACCCTTGACCCTCTCGTGCACAGATGTCCCCCAGCAGAGTATGAGTGGAGGTGCTGTGGTAGACTGGAGCCGGGGCCAGCATGGGCTCCGGGGTCATTAGAGATGTATGACGCTGGTGCCTATCATGGTACTGAGTTTTGACCAGCGAAATGAAACCGCCTAATCAAAGGCACCGTACTAAAGAAAGGGTGAGAGAGAACAAACTACCCACAAAGATGCTATGGTGTTGGTGGGGACTCATTTTGTACGTGGCAGTTCTTCTACTCTTTACTCGTGGTGATGTCCACTGTTGGTGGTGGTGGTGGTGGTGGTGGTGCAGCTCTGGAAGTGGTGGTATATGTGGAAGAAAATGTGACCCTGCCTGTCGGATATCTGAATGCTCTGTGTTTCATGCGTGTTGTTCTGTGCATCTGCTTTGTTTTTAGGTGTGAGAAAAGTTTAATCCTGGGTCAAACACACACACATTTTGGCATTTTCAAACCCGGCATAGAATTGTCAATTTTTCATTTCTCTAGCACTGTATCCCAACCAATCAATATCCCAGGGTTAAATTATTCAAATAACTTTCCACCAGTGAGAAATGTCTGTTTGCTTGGATTGTGTTACCAGCTTTGTTTATTTTTAGCCTAACCTGTTTGTATCCTGTATGTGTTGCAGATCCTATGTAGATGTGAACCAAACCGATCCATTCATCGACAGCCAAACCGATCCATTCATCGGCAGCCAAACCGATCCATTCATCGGCAGCCAAACCGATCCATTCATCGGCAGCCAAACCGATCCATTCATTGGCAGCCAAACCGATCCATTCATCGGCAGCCAAACCGATACATTCACCGGCAGCCAAACCGATCCATTCACCGGCAGCCAAACCGATCCATTCACCGGCATCCAAACCGATCCATTCACCGGCAGCCAAACCGATCCATTCACCGGCAGCCAAACCGATCCATTCACCGGCAGCCAAACCGATCCATTCACCGGCAGCCAAACCGATCCATTCACCGGCAGCCATACAAACTGCAGCTTGGATCCAGACGACCAGCGACTTTACTGGCACGAGGGCTCCTCCAAACCTGGAACTATAGTCTAGCGGTCAGACCCATCATGAATGGTCTCAACTTCCACTTTGTGACACTTTCATGTGCCTTGGACTGCACTTAACTGTTTTTCTGGATGGAAGAAGGGACCCAAAGAATCAAATAACAACCCTATGGAATTCACACTGGGAAGGACCTAAAGTCGATGTACAGCTGATTTGAGTTCTCCTACACGGAATTGCCAAAGTGGGTCTATCTGCATACAGTCATAGTTTCTGAAAGCAGAATTACAACACGGTCACCTGATCTGAATGTTCTGTATTGCTAGATTCTGTGTGTGTGTGTTGCGCATGGAGTTGCACTTGGTGCTGTGGCTGGTTGGATTAGTTTGAGGGTCTGGGATGACAGTAGGAGGATGGAGGACAATGAACATGACTTGTCCTGCGTGACCAATATATGGGGAAGCTGTATGCTCACCATTACAATGAAGGATCTTTCGAACAATGACATGTTGAAATTTAAGGATGGAAATTGGATTTTGAGTGTAAGGATGCCAACGAATGGCAACCTGCTGAAACATTCTCCAGTCTACCAGTTTCCAGAGCCCATTTTATGGTAGCGTTGTTTGTAGCTATGTACAGCACTTGGCTATTCATTGTTGGTCAGTATTCTTGCACCAGCCATTTACAAGCATTTGGACCTCGCTCATTCTCAGCAATTTGATCATCTTGACTTCCAAACGCTTCAGTCTAACGCGTCGGCTTTTATACCGTCAAAGACCATGTTAACACTTTATCAATGACTGTGATGTTAATCCTAAGTCTATTACAGGGCTTCATTTTGTCGATACAAAAATCTTTTTTATTTTTTATTTTATTTTTTATGCTTACTGCATCCCATGCTGGACTGGACTGGTGCTCTCCATTCCTCAAGAAGGAATTTGTATGTACCTGTTGATAATGTAAATACATTGTACGGTTCTGTCTGTTTTCAGAGCATTTTCTTTTGGTATTTTAAGAAGCATGTAATATATAGTAAACAATCAAATATTAAGCTGGTTCTTAGTTATTTGTATAATTGAAATGAATTTGAATTAAAACATACATTTTGAACTATATCCTCAGTTCATTTGTGTTTTACTCTCTAAAATGGTTGCTATTAATGTGTCATGAGAAACACTGTTAAAATAATAAATCTCCAGTAACTGATTCAGTAAAGGAGGATTTAAATCCAGATCCATTTAATCAAGCACTTAAATTAGATTGTCTACGTTCAGCCAGGGTAATTAGTTCATTGGGTTTTACTGTAAAGAAAGTACAATGCTTTTTTTTTTAAACTTAAAATGATGAATTTAGAGCTCAGGACAATAACATAATGACTTTTTTTAAAGTTCCAATGCAGCTGTTTTATATCAAATAATTTCTGGGTAACAATTAAGTACCTTACTGTGATTGTGTTTAATTAAAATGGTCAAAAAGAAACAAATAACTTTATCAAAGAGCAATTTCTCATGTAAGAAATTTGCTCGGACTGCCTGGGAGTGGTCTGAGTGGGGAGTGGAAAACCAAAAACTGTTATTGGCCGAGAGGTTTGGAACTCTTTCTTATTGGCCTTGTAACTAATGTACTGCCTGCTGAGGTCACCAGGCAGGCCATAACGCCATCCCACCAAAACAGACGGAAATCTCAGGCAGTCTTTTCAAACGGCTCTTACACTTATGTCACAGTATTATACACCCTCTGAATGGCACACGTACTCCATGTCTCAATTGTCACAAGGCTTAAAAATCTTTAAACTGTCTCCTCCCCTTCATCTACACTGATTTTGAAGCTGATTTAACAAGTCACATCAATAAGGGATCATAGCTTTCATCTGGATTCACCTGGTCCGTCTGTCACGGAAAGAGCAGGTGTCCTTAATGTTTTGTACACTCGGTGTATATCTATCCCCCTGCACTTGCTAGTGGCAACTTATTGGGGTGAAATGTGACGAGTATAACCTGTCATAGCTGTAAACAACTGTTGCTAGCCTCAGAATGTAAGACTCAATTAGGGTGCTCGGGCTCCATTTTCTGACCACTGTGTAGTCAAGCTGGTTATGGGTCTGCAGAAGTTGTAAACCAGACAAACCAGTTTGTTTAAAGGCTGACACCCACTGCCCTTCCCATAAATTACAAGCTAGAGTAAACTGCTCTAAACCTGGGCCTGTTCAGAAGGGTACAACATTGAAGAACATTCAAAAAGAAATGCAGTACAGATATAATGGTCATGCTGAATAGGGAAAGGAGTCCGCTCTATTCATTAGATTTCTATCTACATTTTGCAACGTTTCACTTCACTTACTAGTCAAAACTCTGTCCATGTAGTGTGAGTGTGTTTCCGGAACATGGCGCCTCAACTCATCCATGGAGCAGAATGTGACCCTTCACCTCTTTCCTCCCTCCCCAGCCAGCCGGCACACATTTCTCAGTACTTCAAGTATATCCTACTACCATTCCACCACTGTTGACCCTACTATTGAGGCTACAGTTCACCAGCTTGCATTGTGTATCCCTCCTTGGAGTGTTATGGCTCTTAAAGCCACTGAACTCTGGGGAGGGTTCCAGGTCCTTGAGTTTACCCGAGGCAGAGCGTGAGAGAGACATACTTCTGCAGCTGTCTTCCCCAGTCTCTCTCCTCCACCTCCCTGGACAACAGCTGTCTTCCCCAGTCTCTCTCCTCCACCTCCCTGGACAACAGCTGTCTTCCCCAGTGTCTCTCCACCTCCTCCCTGGACAACAGCTGTCTTCCCCAGTGTCTCTCCACCTCCTCCCTGGACAACAGCTGTCTTCCCCAGTGTCTCTCCACCTCCTCCCTGGACGATGGCGGTTCCAGCTGACACAAGACTACATAAACAATGGGCAATGTGTGTGTCGATAGACCACAAAGACACTCCCCTGATGTCAAGTGCAGACATGTGGCTAGCTAGACCCTGCCTGCTGCTTACCCTGCTCAGGGTAAAGCAGCTGTCAATCCGGATGATAATTGGTCATCACGCCTCAGGGCAGCAGGTCTTACTTCTGCTCAGGGAGCAATATTCCTGACCTGTAGTTGAGGGGTTAGCTGGATCAGTGTTCTGCACCTAAACTGGGGGGGGGGGGGTTATTGTTTGTGAGATCATGAAGAAACAGTAATAATGGGTAGATGTCTCATAGCACTGCAGATTAAAGTGGTCTCATGCGGGATATGACCGACTGATACAGGGTTCTGATGGCATGATGGATTAAGGCACAGCCAGCTGACGGTGTTGACCTGACTTCATGAATGTTGCATTATGCTGAATTACTCCATTTCATGCCCAGTGACTGACTTGTTGCAACAAAAACAACAAGAGACAGATGTTGTCATCCCCAAACCCATAACAGCACATGAGAACACAACAGCCCCCAAAAATGCTAAATACAAAACTACATGTGCTGTGTCAGCAAACTGTGGTCAAATGCATTCACACAGCAAAGTTAAAAAGCCTGATAGGGAGGGTTACACGGGTCATGGTCTGCCAGTAATGGCTAGTTAGGAAACACTTTTTTGAATCCCTGTTCAAAATATTCCAAACACACTACAGCAAAGATGCGTGTGTTTTGGGGAGAGTCTCGGCAGCACAAAGGATGTTTCCTCACCGGGCTCCTTGCCAGAGTAACACGTATGTTCTTAAAGCCTCACACTAAACATCTGTTCAGATCAGGAGGCAATACACCAAACACATGCCTGTTGGGCGAGCTGCTTCGCACAACAGACATGTTTGTGTAAATCAGCACAAAAGCTGGAGGGGAGAGAGAGAACAAGGGCCTCACCGTGTTCTCTGCTCTGAGACTTGAGTTTACTGCCGCTTGGGCTTGTGCGTTCGTGTGCTCCCAGGTTGCTCAATGTCGTCCGCATGAAGGAAAAGTGGCGCAGGAGGAGACATAAATCACACTTGTGCAGTTCTCCGAGAGGACCGATAAGGCCTTGCAGCTGAACTCTCTCTACCGCTCACACTTAAAACACTGCACCCGAGTACACCCAGGCCATCAGTTCCTGCTGTCTATCTTTCTCTCTCTCTCCATCTCTCTCACGCACACACCCTTAAAAAAGACACTGTTATGTAAATCACAAAACTTTCTCTCCGAGGCTTGAAAGTGCAATAGAATGATCACTTTGTGATTTGAAATGAATTTCCAATGTGCGCCTATGAGAGGTCGAAGTAGCTGACAACAGCAATCCAGAGAAAGTTTGGCGTTGAGTGACTGCAGATGAATCCACTCTGTCACTGACTGTGCAGTATTCCGCTCTTCACTATAATCTACTGCAGCCTATTGATTAGCATTGGGACAAGTGGAGAGAAGGTAAAAGTTAGGCCATCCATCACCCTGGAGGTACTGTGGAGATAAAACAGGGTGAGGCGCTGAGTGAATGCTGATGGGACATAGGTTAGGATCCCACATTCCTTTGAAGTTCTAAATCAAACGCTTGTTCAAAGGTCATTTGATTATGAAATGCACAATATTGAATATCTCTCATATAGTTTATTAGGACACAATTGGCTTGGTTCTTTTGTTTGGTCCTTTTATTAGCGTAGAATGTCAGGTTACTTTCTGTCCCATGTTGTTATTAAATAAACCTTTGAATTCATTGAGAAAAAAACACCCTAAGCATTTAATGGCTACAGATGTGAGTGCTATGGGGCGATTTGGACAGGTTACCTTGGCGTTCTTGGGCACAGGAACTATGGTTTTCGGCTTGAAACATATTCATTACCAGTCAAAAGTTTGGACTCACCTACTCATTCAAGGGTTTCTTTATTTGTACTATTTTGTACATTGTAGAATAATAGTGAAGACATCAAAACTATAAAATAACACACATGGAATCATGTAGTAACCAAAAAAGTGTTAAACAAATCAAAATATATTTTACATTTGAGATTCTTCAAAGTAGCCACCCTTTGCCTTGATGACAGCGTCACACACTCTTGGCATTCTGTCAACCAGCTTCGAGGTAGTCACCTGGAATGCGTTTCAATCAACAGGTGTGCCTTGTTAAAAGTTAATTTGTGGAATTGTATTTTCTTCCAATGCGTTTAAGCCAATCAGTTGTGTTGTGACAAGGTAGGGGTGGTATACAGAAGATAGCCCTATTTGGTAAAAGACCAAGTCCATATTATGGCAAGAACAGCTCAAATAAGCAAAGACAAATGACAGTCCACCATTACTTTAAAACATGAAGGTCAGTCAATCCAGAAAAGAGGATAAGTTCATTAGAGTTACCAGCCTCAGATTGCAGCCTAAATAAATTCTTCACAGAGTTCAAGTAACAGACATTTCTCAACATCAACTGTTCAGAGGAGACTACGTGAATCAGGGCTTCATGGTTGAATTGCTGCAAAGAAGCCAAAACTAAAAGACACCAATAAGAAGAAGAGACTTGCTTGGGCCAAGAAACCCAAGCAATGGACATTAGACCGGTGGAAATCTGTCCTTTGGTCTGATGAGTCCAAATTTGAGATTTTTGATTCCAACCGCCGTGTCTTTGTGAGACGTAGTGTAGGTGAACGGATGATCTCCGCATGTGTGATTCCCACCGTAAAGCATGGAGGTGGTGGTGTGATGGTGCTTTGCTGGTGACACTGGCGTGATTTATTTAGGATTCAAGGCACACTTAACCAGCAAGGCAACCACTGCATTCTGCAGCGATACGCCATCCCATCTGATTTGCACTTAGTGGGACTATCATTTGTTTTTCAACAGGACAATGACACAAAACACACCTCCAGGCTGTGTAAGGGCTATTTGACCAAGGAGAATGATGGAGTGCTGCATCAGATGACCTGGCCTCCACAATCACCCGACCTCAACCCAAATGAGATGGTTTGGGATGAGTTGGACCGCAGAGTGAAGGAAAAGCAGCCAACAAGTGCTCAGCATATGTTGGAACTCCTTCAAGACTGTTGGAAAAGCATTCCAGGTGTAGCTGGTTGAGAGAATGCGAAGAATGTGCAAATCCGTCAGCAGGGCAAAGGGTGGCTACTTTGAAAAATCTAAACTATTTTTTGATTTAACACTTTTTTGGTTACTACATGATTGTGTTATTTCATAGTTTTGATGTCTTCACTATTATTCTACAATGTAGAAAATAGAAAACCCCCAGAAAAACCCTTGAATGAGTAGGTGTGTCCAAACGTGACTGGTACTGTATTTATTTAACACTTGTTGAAAACAAAAATTCACAACTAATAATTTACAGTGATTTCACAATTTCTCCTTCATAGCCAAGCCGGTCAGTTGTTTCTCTTAATTGAAAATAATTAAACAGATTAAATACCTCCAGATCTTCTGAGGAAAGAGAGCAATAAGAAAGGTAGTACAGCTTAGTAGCAAAGTAAAGGTCTACTCTCCACAAATCAGCATTTTCACATTGCAATGTTTGCATCAATAAAAGGGAGAATGCACAGCACTTTAAAAAGCTAATTCCCTACTGCTTAATTTGCGAGATAAATTGTGAATTCATCTATGGAACAATAAACCTAGTTCTGTTTATTTTTCAAACCAAGTGACCTCAATCAGTCCGGTCACAGTTTTGCTTTTAACGCCACAATACTTTCACTCCTTATATTTACAAAAGTCACAAAATATAAATAAGTTGTATAAATATTGCATACAGGATTTGGAAACACTTGCCCAACTACACACACAAATCCATTTAACGGGGAAGACTCACATGTCAACTATTGAGATGCAGACATCACTACTTAAAAAAAAAAAAAAGAAGTGCTCTGACAAATTTTGGGTGGGAGTAACAAATACCCTGAGGTTAAACTAACGCTTGTGTTTTCAACACATGTTCTCTAGTCTAAACACACATACACTTGCATGTGCAATAGGCAATACGGTTTCTAGCTGAAGTCTTCAAACAAGCTGAGATGTATTACAATCATTCCCATTCAACATTGACTGCATGCAATGAGACTGCACGTTAAAAGGGGGTGTGGAAAGGAATCCTTTCCCATCCGGTCAGAGGCCAGGGAGGCTGATAGGGGACCTACGACAACACAGGGACTGTGGCGTCTGTGTGGAGTTCTCATCCTTCCTTTAGTTTTCCTTCCAAGAATTCTTGGATCTTTTGCAGACTCTCTTCCTGCTGGCCCAGTGCATCCAGTAGAATACCTATTGGTGACTTCTTTAGCCCCGCCCCCTCCATTTTATTCTCCAGTTTATTCTTCATGTTGCGAAGGCGAAATGAGGCATGTGCAAAGATCACTGAAATCCAAAGAAATAGATGCAGATTAATATTCTTAAATGTGCATGACACCTCTCTGCCTAGAACTAATGTGATGTCGTAATGAAGTGTAGGCTAAAATAAACAATTAATACAAACAAAAAAAAACGTACAGAGAAGAGGAAACGTGATCCCAAATATGAAGACCATGACGCCATCGAAGAGAGACATGAGGAAGTAGCTGGCAAGCATCACTGCCATGACAAACAATGTGGGGTTCTGCCTCTTAAAGTCCTTGATCATGGCCTTATTCTCTCCAGCCCACACTGAGCCCAGGAAGACCAAGGACACCACCGCCATGCCCATGAACATCTCCATAGGGTTCAGGAACCTGCAGGGAAGCACAACATACTGAACGGGTAGGATCATACACTGGCTGGAACAGTGGGGAAGTGTGTGGAACAGTTGATCTTTCATACATTGTAGTCAGTGATACCATCTAGTGGTGAAAGACTGTCAATACATCAACATGACTTCCAATTTTTCTAATGAAAATGTGTATTTCTACAAAACATTATTAACTCATAATCACAATAAGAGCAATTTCAAAGATTATGGTGACGTGTTACTGAGGTGAATCTACATCATCAAGAGATTACAAAGCAGTGACATTTACTATAACTGGCAAAAGAAATGGCCTGATGAAGGATGAGAGGAACTTTTAAACAGCAAGTAGTTTTGACATTGCTTCACAGGCTATGTTAAGGATGTTAGAATTTCCAATCGTTTGTCTCAGACTTTATTCTAGAGTGTTGTTTTAGATCATACGACGCTCTGATGTTACATCTTCAGACTCCAATGGTGAGCTTTCCCCAACCCACAGTTATTTTTATTTATTTGATTAAGGACAGCTTACTCTCTGTGCTCTATTCATCTCATATTCCTGTTATCTAGAACAGCAGCTGATGAGTGAGCAGGGATTAGGGGCCTAGTAGCTGACCACCATAGCAACAGTGTGTCATCATAATCAGGTAGGTCTAGCCAAAAGATGACTATTTTTAGAAACCCTAACTCCACATTTCTTAAGTGGAAACTCTTCCTCTTAAGTCATTTTTTGTGATCAAGTGTTAGTAATGCACTGTCATGTTCCACCATTTGTGAAATGACAATGGCATAAATCTGAGCAACTTTAGAAACAAATGAAGAAATGAGACACTTGCAAGGCTTTTATATTAATTTTCTAAAATTATTGTGAAATTAAATGTGAACATCATAAGAGAAAAGCTTAACTACATTTGCAATAAGACGTTGCAAGTCGAGTTTCAGGGGGATGCAAGACTCTCTCAACCTGTGAAGCGTGCCCACATCCTCTATGCCCAAAATAGGTCTGGAGACTTTGTTTTGCCAATCATGCACTCAGTCTCCCTTGGCATTAGCCGTATCATGCTGCCAATCCTTCAGACATGGCAATAGAAGGAGAAAGCTCATTCAGATGAATTGTAAGAAATTACAAAATGTCAACATATGCGTTGGTAGCAATTAACATGGCAGGAAGCTCCTATGATTAGACGTTAAAGTGAGTCTCTCTGCCCCCAAAATTCGCAAATGATACCCAACACTTTAATTTCCGGCTGGCATCAGTTAAAAGTACAATCTTGGATATGGGAATATGTTCATTGGTCATAGGCTACCCATTGAAAATGATTCTTTAAGAATGTATGCCTCAGCTTTTAGCGCAACTGTTTTACCCTATCATAACCCAACATGTACTTCATTGTTCACAACAAAAAAAACAAGCACCACCAATAATGTAGGCCTCTATACCAAAACAAGTGGCGGGGCTGTCATTTTGCTCAAAAACGAATCCCAGATTGCAGCTTTTATAGACGTCAACACAACAGTAATGGTGATGGCCAGAGTTAACATAGATTAATAGACTAGGCAATGGTGGCCTACACTAAAGCAGATTTCCAGATATTTTATGTTGTCGATACAAATTGTGGAAAGCGTCTCATGCTACTTACCCCACAATAAGGAAAACCATGACAGCCATCGCCAAATAGTTCGTCTGATAGTAAAGCAAGTTGTTGACAACCCTGTTGTTCCATTTAGGTAGATCTCTCACGTCTGGTTTAGCAAATCGGTCAGAACCTGGGAAGAAATCGTCCCAGGGTCTCAGCGGTGTGAGTTCTACCTTAGCCATTTTGCTACTGTTTGAAGACTATGAAATATAATGAATACGCTTGTTGTAGGCTGCAGAACGTATGTCTGGCTACAACAAAAGGAAGATTACGCTCAAATATCATTAAAAAAAATACCCTTCCATTTCTCGCGATAGCTTTCAAACCAACCAGTCAACCAATGATGTATATAAACCAATTATTTATATACACACTAGATGACATTCAAGGCACTATTTTGAAGCCAACTCGCCTCCATCTTGGCACTACCCCACCGGCGTAAACAAATATTTTGGAAGGTATAGGAATGCATTTATTAATGTCTAAATGTGTTTTTTCCCCACGTGTATTCCATAAGACACCTTAATGCATATGCTTAAATTATATTATGTGAGTTAAACATATATATTAATGTTTTATTTTTATTTTTTAAATATCCTCGATTTGACTTTGTTTTTTAAACTACATAACAACATAATGGTAATCATTTATTTGAATGGTATATCTCTAGTACATTGATAAACTGGGAAAATAAAGACGTAGCCTAGGCCTATTCATAATACAGTTTAATTCATATTTAATAGGAGTGTGTGCATGCATTGATTTATTGAGCTTGTTTTGGCTGATTTCATCTGAATATAATCTATTTCCCTTCCATTTGGGATTTATTATACTATTCAACATCATTTGTATAGAAGTAGCACGTTGTTTTGAACGAGGCATCAGTGGAGCAGGTATGGTGCTCTCACACTATAAGGGGGGCATTTGCTGCACTGATAGACATGCCACTTTCAAAACCACTGGGAACTCAGAAATCTCTAAATTCCGACTTCACTACGTTCAAGACAACTGTAAACTCGGGGAAAAAAACAAACTCCAACTGGGAAAAATCGTTTTGAACGGTCATCCAACTCGGAATTCCAACTCGGGACTATCTGACCTGAAGATCACTGACATCACGACCTCATATTTTTCAGAGTTTCAAGTAATCTTGAACGCACCAACATACTTGATCCTCTCCCAATCAGTAGATGACGTGGACACATTTGACAGAAGTAACGAAAGTACACAAACTATAGTACCGAACCGTGTTTCATGTTCTAGTACTGTAAAAGTTTCGGCATACTGCGCAACACTTATCTCTCTGATGAAGTTTGATATATTTCAGAGTGATCTAATGAATCAATGTAAGCGTCATCAACCATATATTTCCAGTCTCTGTTAATCTGTGTATAGCGCAGTCAAAATTAGCTGACAAGTGGAATTATGACATTAAGTATTTAGTTTGGGGGAAATGTTAGGCTTAGGTAGAGACTGCCCAAAAGTCGTAACAAAGTAACAGACCGAGAACAAAAGTGTACAACAAAGTAACAGTTCATGCAAATGTTTGCTTGACATCTCACGTTGTTCTACTTTACCCCGGCCTTTTTTACGACGAAACGCACTCTCATTGGTCAGCGAGCTCTTGTTGTGAAAGCACACTTCCTGCTGTTGAATAAGCATGGTATGGGAATGTTTCTAAGACTCCCAAAGTAGTGAAATTCTTCATATTTTGTTGGTCAGTTCACATTCAATTTATACCCAACTGCATGACGATATAAGTATACTTTACCAGATTTACTTGTTATTTATTTTATATATATATATATATATATTTCGCTCACATGAGCCAATATGCTTGCTTCAGTTAGTAGCTAGCGGAACCTGGTTATATGAAAAACATGGAATCCATGTCTGGAGGCTAGCTACTAGCTGTAATGAAATGTCTAAGGTAGTTGCTTGGTCACTAGGGTTATCTAACATTAGCAGAATGTGTGTTGCAACCACCACTACCGTTAGTTCATTCATTGCCACTGCACATCACAGCTAGCTAACCACAGCAAGCTATAGCTAACAGTCCCTCTGCTCAACATCATCTAGATGTGGGGGAGAATCCTGAATCCTGTGGTGATTAGCAGAGTTCGTCTCACTTCGAGTTTCAGAAGTCTCCTTACCATGCAGCTGAAGACTACAGAGGTACAGTCCTTATTCAGTGATGGACTGAATGGAATAGCAGGTGAGAGCAGAAGCCAGGTCTACTCTATCACATTCTCATCAACTTTTACATAGCTAGCTACCAACCAATTTATCTGGACCAAAGTCTAGATATTCATAACTGCCTTTCAAGGTCTGTGGCATGCAAATTCATTCGTAGCACTGTTCAGAAGTTGATCCTCTCAAGTATTTTTTTTAATTCTCTAATTAGTGATGAGGCCAGGACTTGAGAAGCAGGTTTGGATCCGAATGTATTAATCAGTGTCTACTTTTTTGTAATTATAATTGGGTGATGCAGGGGCCAATGCATGTCAACAGTATAGATCTTATCAACTTATGTATTTAGGCATGTCTGTCTTTCTCCATAGAGCTCTTTGAGAAGTACAAGTTTGAGCTGAGGATAGCAGGGGGTGCAGTGCGGGACATTGTCTGGGAAACGGCCAGAGGATGTGGACTTGTGACCATGGCAACACCAGAGGATATGAAGAGCATGTTCCAGACTGCAGGGATCAGGAGGATCAACAATAAATGGGAGAAGCATGGGACCATCACTGCCCGAGTAAGCGTATCTCAAGATTACTATGACGTTTGACCAGCTATACACAAGTATTCCCTGCTTTTACAATCCAATTAAAGATACAGGATGTAAGACTGCTGTTGTAGAAGAAAGTGATGTTGCCTTTCACTAGCGACCTTTCTTTTTACACTATGATTTTGCTATAATGGGAATAATTACTTTCACACTACAGTCATTGTAGTGCAAATTATGCTGTATGTATGCCTTTAAAACACATTTGTCTTTTCATCTCTAGCTTCACAATGAGAACTTTGAGGTGACCACACTGCAGGTGGATGTTCACTTAGACTGGCAGAAAGACGTAGAGACCTCGCCATAGAGACCTCTCCATGTTTTTAGGTGTGTTTATAGTATATATATTCACCTCTTCTGGCGTTAATGTCAAACTTGACATTAGAAAATCAAAAAACATGTCTGGTTTGATTTCTGTCCAAACGGGGTTAGATTGGATTCTATATAAGCGTTTCTGAAAGTTTGGTTTGCGGACTTGTTAATGGAGGGTCGCGAAGTTAATGTATAATATTTCATTAATTACTGGAATTGATTTGGCCAAGTGCAACTGCGCTCTCGGTTCAGTGCGCGCTCTGCTTAGCAGCGGTCTCTGCTCAGTTTGACAGCTGCGCGAGTGGGAGAGGTAAAGGGGAAGATGACTGTGTGCTTTGCAGTTTACCGGATCTTTTTTCTGCAGTTTTCTTGAAGTTCACTCCGCAACCCACATGCTGCTCTTTCATACAAACTTTGAGAAATAACGAGGAGCACCCACAATGTGTTTTGTGTGGGTAAGTGCTTAGTAATGAGTCTCTCAAAACAAACAAATTAATAAAATGACAAGTCCTGACCAAACATCCAGGCACAACATGATGGTAAACACAGGGAGTTCTTTCAGAACAGGGCAGAATGCTTCAGGAAACAGTGCTTCGACAGTGGAAAGTAAGTCAGCCAACAAGGCATTGTTGTCATTTTATAACAGGTGATGATGATACTGTAAGCAGAAATAAGGGAGTACTATCTCTCATCGTAGTAGATGTGAGATCCTCTTTCAAACAATCCCCTGGCCTTGTGACGTTACACAGCTAATAACTAACATTAGCCAAAGCAACCTAGCTAGCTACTGATAGTGCAACCCTAAGAAACAGTACAGCTGAAGATGAAAAATTCAGGCCTACTGTACATGTCGCTGTAGAAATTATTGTTGAAAACAAGTCTAGGTTGGAACTATTGCTGTTAAAATACAGTTAATTTTTATTCTGAACTAGAGTAAACTGATTGAAGCAAGATGCTTTTTGAGGCAAACACACTGACATAGTTCTGGGTTTTTAATCTACAGCAGGAGGCGGTCTCCTGCCTGGCTGAGAAAGCAGTAGATGTTCTGATCCAGTTTGGCACCACATACAGTTGAAGTCTGAAGTTTTCATACACTTATGTTGGAGTCGTTAAAACTTGTTTTTCAACCACTCTACATTTTTTTTGTTAACAAACAATAGTTTTGGCAAGTCGGTTAGGACATCTACTTTGTGCATGACACAAGTAATTTTTCCAACAATTGTTTACAGACAGATTATTTCACTTAATTCACTGTATCACATATTCAGTGGGTTAGAAGTTTACATACACTAAGTTGACTGTGCCTTTAAAAAGTTTGGAAAATTCCAGAAAATGATGTCATGGCTTTAGAAGCTTCTGATGGGCTAATTGACATAATTTGAGTCAATAAGAAGTGTACCTGTGGATGTATTTCAAGGCCTATCTTCAAACGCAGTGCCTCTTTGCTTGACATCATGGAAAAATCATAAGATATCAGCCAAGACCTCAGAAAAAAATTGGAGACCTCCACATGTCTGGTTCATCCTTAGGAGCAATTTCCAAATGCCTGAAGGTACCACGTTCATCTGTACAAACAACAGTACTCAAGTATAAACACCATGGGACCACGCAGCCGTCATACCGCTCAGGAAGGAGACGCGTTCTGTCTCCTAGAGATGAACGTACTTAAAACCACCATAAAAAAAGCCAGACTACAGTTTGCAAATGCACATGGAGACAAAGATTGTACTTTTTGGAGAAATGTCCTCTGCTCTGATGACACAAAAATAGAACTGTTTGGCCATAATGACCATCGTTATGTTTGGAGGAAAAAGGGGGAGGCTTGCAAGCCGAAGAATACCATCCCAACCGTGAAGCACGGGGGTGGCAAAATCATGTTGTGGGGGGTGCTTTGCTTGCAGGAGGGACTGGTGCACAAAATAGATGGCATCATGAGGCAGGAAAATGATGTGGATATATTGAGGCAACACATCAAGACATCAGCCAGGAAGTTAAAGCTTGGTCTCAAATGGGTCTTCCAAATGGACAATGACACCAAAAATACTTTCAAAAAGTTGTTGCAAAATAGCTTAAGGACAACAAAGTCAAGGTATTGGAGTGGCCATCACAAAGCCATGACCTCAATTCTATAGAAAATTTGTGGACAGAACTGAAAAAGTGTGTGCGAGCATGGAAGCCTACAAACCTGACTCAGTTACACCAGCTCTGTCAGGAGGAATGGGCCAAAAATTCACCCAACTTATTGTGGGAAGCTTGTGGAAGGGCTACCCGAAACGTTTGACCTAAGTTTAACAATTTAAAGGCAGTGCTAGCAAGTATTAATTGAGTGTATGTAAACTTCTGACCCACTGGGAATGTGATGAAAGAAATAAAAGCTGAAATATAAAATACAAAATAAAGTGGTGATCCTAACTGACCTAAAATAGGGCATTTTTACTAGGGATTAAATGTCAGGAGTTGTGAAAAACTAAGTTTAAATGTATTTGGCTAAGGTGTATGTAAACTTCTGACTTCAGCTATACAGTGCCTTGCGAAAGTATTCGGCCCCCTTGAACTTTGCGACCTTTTGCCACATTTCAGGCTTCAAACAAAGATATAAAACTGTATTTTTTTGTGAAGAATCAACAACAAGTGGGACACAATCATGAAGTGGAACGACATTTATTGGATATTTCAAACTTTTTTAACAAATCAAAAACTGAAAAATTGGGCGTGCAAAATTATTCAGCCCCCTTAAGTTAATACTTTGTAGCGCCACCTTTTGCTGCGATTACAGCTGTAAGTCGCTTGGGGTATGTCTCTATCAGTTTTGCACATCGAGAGACTGACATTTTTTCCCATTCCTCCTTGCAAAACAGCTCGAGCTCAGTGAGGTTGGATGGAGAGCATTTGTGAACAGCAGTTTTCAGTTCTTTCCACAGATTCTCGATTGGATTCAGGTCTGGACTTTGACTTGGCCATTCTTCATTGTGAGGAATCACCCAAAACCATTACAGTAGTGCTGAGTAATTAGTGCCTTTTGAGGTCGTTTCGGTTAGATTATTTATTTTCGATTTCGGTAACTTAAAATAATATATATATATATATATATATATATATATATTAAATGCATTATGACTTTTTTTAATAGAAATTCCAAAGTCAAAAATAGTGAATTTTCAATTACCAAAACATTGAAAATATTCCATGGTCTGTCAGGTCCACATTGGGTAGATATCAATATAAAATGGGAAACTACTATGAAATAATACAATATTTCAGTTGTGTATATAACCTAGTCTTTTTGTGACATCTTATCTCTGCTCAGGCAGTAGCAGCCAGACAATGTTCTCGTGCTCCACATACTGTACTGTCTTTAGTCATCCAATTTAGCTAGGCTAGCCTTCCTATGCATGCTGCAGAGCTGTTTTACAAACCATTTTACTAGTTCTTCAAAGTAGATAAGGCATACTTTCATAAACTGTGTCTATCCCTTGCTCGTATCATTGTGTTGTGTACATTCCTCTCTCATGTGGTCTGTGTGTATCTTACAAGGCAGGCGTAAAATTGTATCCATCTTTGTCGAAACTGGAAACAGGTGCAATGGATTATGGTAATTTTCGTTCATTACCACGTTTCTGCGCTGAACTAGGTTGAATATTTGCTTAATGACATCTCCCTTCAGCCCAGCACCCCACAACGGTGGACTTGATTTCTCGTGAAAGATTTAATTTCTCTAGAGAGTTTACAAAAAAAAAAAAATAACTAAATGCAATTCAAGTAATTGAACCGACTTCGGTCAATTAGTTGTTTAATAACCAAAACCTCCCTTTTAAATGTTGGTTATTCGCTCAGCATTATTAAATAGCCTAAATGTTCAATCGGAGAAAACACGCGACACAAGCTGCTTTCAACCTAAAGCCATTTGATGTGTCATTCTCAAAACAAAATAGAAAATATCTGGATTAACTTTTTTTTCCTCCCCATACATTGGTGTGGGGAGACCACCTTTCTCCCCATACATTGGTGTGAGGAGACCACCTTTCTCCCCATACATTGGTGTGGGGAGACCACCTTTCTCCCCATACATTGGTGTGGGGAGACCACCTTTCTCCCCATACATTGGTCAAAGAAGACCACCTTTCTGAGATATGATTATGGAACAGTTAAACCAATCCCACATTAATCATTAGCCTTTCATTGCTCTAATCTCACCAAGCACCATTGAGAATTGGCAAACTATCCAGTTTACAATGAGTCTTACTGACTAAATCCAAACTAAACCCTAAAGTATGCATGTAGGAGTCATGCAACCAATTACGTAAAGCAAACCTCAAAGCACTGTGTTTAGGTCCTCATGCTGACAGATCACTAGAAATGTTCTCAGCTAGAGCATAGTTTTTTTTTTTTTTTAGATAGTCCCATAATTATAGTTGTGTAAGAGTTATGCTTTTATTCCCAGGTTTACCTGCAGAGGGCGACGTGGAGGAGATGTAGCGGGTCTGGCAGCACGTGAAGGACCATTCTCCCAAGCCCATGACTTCCTGGTCAAACACAGACGAGACCTCCATAAATCGCAGGAAGATCCAGACAGCATGAAGCCCTACACTGACTATATCATAGATGTAAGCACAGCCATTGCATAACAAAATGAGTTGATGTAATGATACTAACTATATTTAGAATTTTATGACTGTCAAGATGGTGTCCTTTTGGAAATGAGTTTGCCATGGATGGCCTAACCTGACAGCAGCACATGGTTGAGAGGTTGATGCTCAAAGTAAAGTGTGTCAGCTGCTTAACTACTAGGGCGAGGACAAGTTACTGGCAGAGATGAGCAGATGGTCCACTCCTCGCTTCCCCGCGAGTAGGCACGACTTGAGGAAGATGGGCATCACCTCTGGCAAGGAGATTGGCACTATCCTACAGAACCTACGAGACATGTGGAAAAAAAGAGATGAACAAAGCCGAGCTGCTTAGTCATGTCAAAAAGACATGATCCCAGCGTGTGCAGGGCTGGAAGGGGCTGAGTGTGTGTGTGCACGGCCCTTCTGCTGACCGAAATCTGTTGATTGCACTGGTTCACAGAACTGTAAACGTCTGCAACCATCAGGCGTTACCCCCACACACATCTTTGAGTGTTGGATATGAGAATGAGAGAGAAACCCTACTTTTTTTTTTTTTACAGCGTTGAAATGAACTAATTTATCCCAGTGCAGCACATAGAGTTTGGATATTGTGCTCTCAGCTAAACAGCTGTCTATGACATTTTTTTTTTGTTTGTAATCAACCAGAGCCACTGCAATCTCTCAGCATCTGTGGCAGTATAGATACCGGGACCATTTGTATATTGCCTGCCCTGAAATGCCTTTGAGATTGGGCAATCTGGTGTTTAGTTTTGGATTCAGTCAATAAGAGTAACTGAAAACTGGATAGTTTGCCAATTCTCAAAATGGTGCTTGGTGAGATTAGAGCAACAAAAGTCTAATGAGTAATGTGGGATTGGTTTAAATGGCCCATAATCATATCTCAGCAAGGCGGTCTTTGTGGGGCGAAAAAAAACAACGTTAATCCAGGAATTTTCCATTTTGTTTTGAGAATGACTCATCAAATGGCTTGAGGGTGAAAGCAGCTTGTGTATAGTGTGGTTTCTCCGGTGAAATATTTAGGCTATTTAATGAAGGTTTTGGGTGATTCCTCATGAAACCAGGACAAAAAAACACCATGATTTAGGAAGAATTGTTGACATATATTTGACATTTGTATCTAAAAGCAAAAATGAGAAATAATGAATCAAAGTTGGCATAAATTTTGCATTTTGGCTTTACCGTTATGGAATTACAAAGTTCCAGAGTGAGATCTCTGATACTGTTAGAGTTATGATAAATTATATACAGAGAAAATGGCATAGTAGGCAATGTAACCAAACTACCAGCAAACGCAACCATTTAGAATCCATTTTAACATTCACTCTGCTTTTAATGCTTACAAACGGGATTATAACTCTAGAAGTAGCAGAGATCCCACTCTGGAACTTTGAATTGCCTGCAGAGTATATTATGGTCTACAATATATACAGTGAGGAGAACAAGTATTTGATACACTGCCGATTTTGCAGATTTTCCTACTTACAAAGCATGTAGACGTCTGTAATTTTTTATCATAGGTACACTTCAACTGTGAGAGACGGAATCTATAACAAAAATACAGAAAATCACATTGTATGATTTTTAAGTAATTTATTTGCATTTTATTGCATGACATAAGTATTTGATACATCAGAAAAGCAGAACTTAATATTTGGTACAGAAACCTTTGTTTGCAATTACAGAGATCATACGTTTCCTGTAGTTCTTGACCAGGTTTACACACACTGCAGCAGGGATTTTGGCCCACTCCTCCATACAGACCTTCTCCAGATCCTTCAGGTTTTGGGGCTGTCGCTGGGCAATAAGGACTTTCAGCTCCCTCCAAAGATTATCTAATGGGTTCAGGTCTGGAGACTGGCTAGTCCACTCCGGGACCTTGAGATGCTTCTTACGGAGCCACTCCTTAGTTGCCCTGGCTGTGTGTGTCGGGTCGTTGTCATGCTGGAAGACCCAGCCACAACCCATCTTCAATGCTCTTACTGAGGGAAGGAGGTTGTTGGCCAAGATCTCGCGATATATGGCCCCATCCATCCTCCCCTCAATACGGTGCAGTCGTCCTGTCCCCTGTGCAGAAAAGCATCCCCAAGAATGATGTTTCCACCTCCATGCTTCACGGTTGGGATGGTGTTCTTGGGGTTGTACTCATCCTTCTTCCTCCAAACACGGCGAGTGGAGTTTCGACCAAAAAGCTCTATTTTTGTCTCATCAGACCACATGACCTTCTCCCTTTCCTCCTCTGGATCATCCAGATGGTCATTGGCAAACTTCAGACGGGCCTGGACATGCGCTGGCTTGAGCAGGGGGACCTTGCATGCGCTGCAGGATTTTAATCCATGACGGCGTAGTGTGTTACTAATGGTTTTCTTTGAGACTATGGTCCCAGCTCTCTTCAGGTCATTGACCAGGTCCTGCCGTGTAGTTCTGGGCTGATCCCTCACCTTCCTCATGATCATTGATGCCCCACGAGGTGAGATCTTGCATGGAGCCCCAGACTGAGGGTGATTGACCATCATCTTGAACTTCTTCCATTTTCTAATAACAATATTTGTTGCCTTCTCACCAAGCTGCTTGCCTATTGTCCTGTAGCCCATCCCAGCCTTGTGCAGGTCTACAATTTTATCTCTGATATCCTTACACAGCTCTCTGGTCTTGGCCATTGTGGAGAGGTTGGAGTCTGTTTGATTGAGTATGTGGACAGGTGTTTTTTATACAGGTAACGAGTTCAAACAGGTGCAGTTAATACAGGTAATGAGTGGAGAACAGGAGGGCTTCTTAAAGAAAAACTAACAGGTCTATGAGAGACGGAATTCTTACTGGTTGGTAGGTGATCAAATACTTATGTCATGCAATAAAATGCAAATTAATTACTTAAAAACCATGCAATGTGATTTTCTGGATTTTTGTTTAGATTCTGTCTCTCACAGTTGAAGTGTACCTATGATAAAAAATTACAGACCTCTACATGCTTTGCAAGTTGGAAAACCTGCAAAATCGGCAGTGTATCAAATACTTGTTCTCCCCACTGCATATAAAAAAATTGTCAAATAAAAAACAAAGGTATATTTTCAATATGCATGTTAATATTTTTCTATATTCATGAATGAATGTGTTAATGAAATCAAAATGCTACTGATATTACAGAGCAAGCGGTGAAGTTTCAGATGACGCAAATGTTTGCTTTGTAGCACCTACAGACAGTGCTTAATTTGTCAAATCGGGAGGTCCCGGAACACAGTGAGCTTGAGAAGAGGGGGGTTATCCTGGGGTCTCTGAGGTACCACAATGAGAAATACATTTTGTCAAACAACGTAGCAGCGTGGCAGACAGAGTAAACAGCCAAGTAGGCTATCCATGGTGGGGAAACAGACAGCACTCTACAAGGTGCTGATTTAATTCAAAGCATTTTAGACGTTACTGCAGTATGCACACATACTTTAGTGTATGGGTATGTATATATGTCCAAATTTCTTAGTCTAATTTTCTAGACATGAATGTACAGCAACATTTTTAGACGACACTGGGGGAAAAAATGCCATATGCATATACACACATACTCAGCTGTGGGGCTTACAAGACACACATTTCATATAATTGTAAGAACTCAATGTAGCAGTAGAACAAATCACAATATAACTTCAAATAAAATAAATCAATGTCGGCTGCAGCAGAACACACACGAGAATATATAGGCATCCTGCCTACGTGATAATATGAAGCACATATTCAAATTACCTTCACAGTACAGAACAAGTTTGTAAAGAAAAAAATCGTACCTTAGTTTCCAAAACCTCCCACATTGACTCTCACCATGTCAAGTCCATTTAACTCATGAGAGTCAATTTCTTACACAAAGCCATGAGCGGGCCTGTGGCTGTGATGTCTAGCCTCCTAAGGCTGTCTGGAAGACTGGCTGTAGAGTATATTTTTTCATTTGGAGTGTTAACTATAACCTGGGTGTCCTCTTTTACCTTGTCTAAAAGGCTTGCTGCCACCAAATGTGCCTTGGTTCGGGCATGTTTAAAAAAACGTTTTTTCTGAGGGCTTTTTGTTGTTTGTTTACGCCTATGGCATGTGATGTTAAATTACCGTACATTCCACCCACTCTTTTGCTACTTTAATCTCTCCAGTCGTTTCTAGACCCAAACTCCCTACCTTTTTGCATGTTGTACAACCCAACTCTGAATTCTGCTTGACAAGCCAGGGGTTCTACCTTTGTTTGTTGTTGAACTGCAAGTTGCACCTGCTCAGAGCACTTTGTCGGTGAATGCACTGCCCCCCAGCTTCCCGTCTCCCTCCGAGTCTGACTCGCTAGTAGGCTTACTAGTTAGTGGAGGTGCCAGTGGTGATACACTGCCGGGATCAGTATCGCTGCTAGCTAAAGCATCGCCATCAGGAACAGTTTGCCCCGTACTCCTCTCCTCTGGCACTGACAGTTTTCTGTCTCGTTCCGAGTTTGATTCACCATCTTTCTCTAGGTTTTTGGACTTGAAAATTGTCATCGAAATCGATTGCCTTTTCTTATCCATTTAAAAAACTAAATATTTTTTACTTTCCCACGATTAAAATTCAGTAGGGAAATGACTAGCCTAAGTGACGTGATTACATAGGGACCTCTTCACTAGCTGACCACCACTCCCCATAACCTCCTATGTACAAATAAGAGAGAAGGTCTGGAATTAGTGTAACAGTATAGGATGATTACACTTTCATCCACCACGCTTTTACACAATGGTCTTTCTGGGGGCAAATCTGATAGGTGCCGGATCCTATCCTCAAATTAAGCACTGCCTACAGATGAAACATTATGGCATCTTAAATGAGGCCTTGATAAGGCCAGTGTCAATCGGTCATTCAGGGATTTCCGGTTTTGCATGTTATTTCGGCATTAATACATGTCACATTCGTTTGCAAACAAAAAAATATATATAATTGTGTTAATAAAGCCGCATACAAACATGGTCTCTTTTTTTATTTTTTTAGTAAGGTAGCTCCAAAATGCAGGTGTTTCAGCCTAACTCAGTGCTTTCTGTGGTGGTGGAGCAAGCCAGCAGAAAAGACAGTGCGTTGCGCTGTGATTGGCTCAGTGTTTTGTCACTCATGGGAACAGTACCTCTCCGCCAAGTTTAAGGGTAGAGCTATAAAATTCAAGCCCCTTGGGTGCTGCCATAGAGTTATATTAGAAGTGGCCATCCAAGAAGGCTCAAGGTCATTGGCCACAGATAAAATGACGTCAAATCACATATCTACAGTAGCTTTGATTGGACATGTCAACATCATACTTTCAAAATCTTAGCTAGCAGTCATCATGAATCAAGTTGACAATCTACTGGCAAATCCTTTTTAATCCTTGTCATACAGTTGAAATTGGAAGTTTACATACACATAGGTGGGAGTCATTAAAACTCGTTTTTCAACCACTCCACACATTTCTTGTTATAGTTTTGGCAAGTCAGTTAGGACATCTACTATGTGCATGACAAGTCATTTTCCAACGATTGTTTACTGACAGATTATTTCACTGTATCACAATTCCAGTGGGTCAGAAGTTAACATACACTAAGTTGACTGTGCCAATACACAGCTTGGAATATTATGTCATGGCATTAGAAGCTTCTGATAGGCTAATTGACATAATTTGAGTCAATAGGAGGTGGATGTATTTCAAGGCCTACCTTCAAACGCAGTGCCTCTTTGCTTGACATCATGGGAAATCAAAAGAAATCAGCCAAGACCTCAGAAAAAAATGGTATACCTACACAAGTCTGGTTCATCCTTGGGAGCAATTTCCAAATGCCTGAAGGTACCACGTTCATCTTTGCAAACAATAGTATGCAAGTATAAACACCATGGGACGACGCAGCCGCCATACCGCTCAGGAAGGAGATGTGTTCTGTCTCCTAGAGATGAACGTACTTTGGTGCAAAAAGTGCAAATCAATCCCAGAACAACAGCAAAGGACGTTGTGAAGATGCTGGAGGAAACAGGTACAAAAGTATCTATATCCACAGTAAAACGAGTCCTATATCGACATAACCTGAAAAGGCCGCTCAGCAAGTAAGAAGCCCCTGCTTCAAAACTGCAATAAAAAAGCCAGACTACGGTTTGGGGACAAAGATTGTACTTTTTGGAGAAATGTCCTTTGGTCTGATGACACAAAAATAGAACTGTTTGGCCATAATGACCATCATTATGTTTGGAGGAAAAAGGGGGAGGCTTGCAAGCCAAAGAACACCATCCCAACCGTGAAGCACAGGGGTAGCAGTGTCATGTTGTGGTGGTGCTTTGCTGCAGGAGGGACTGATGCACTTCACAAAATAGATAGCATCATGAGGAAGAAAAATTATGTGGATATATTGAAGCAACATCTCAAGACATCAGTCAAGCAGTTAAAGCTTGGTCGCAAATAGGTCTTCCAAATGGACGATGACCCCAAGCATACTTCCAAAGATGTGGCAAAATGGCTTAAGGACAACAAAGTCAAGGTATTGGAGTGGCCATCACAAAGCCCTGACCACAATCTCGTAGAAGGTTTGTGGGCAGAAATGAACAAGCGTGTGAGAACATGGAGGTCTAGAATCCTGACTCAGTTACACCAGCTCTGTCAGGAGGAATGGGAAGGTTACCTGAAATGTTTGACCCAAGTCAAACAATTTAAAGGCAATGCTACCAAATAGTAATTGAGTGTATGTAAACTTCTGACCCACTAGGAATGTGATGAAAGAAATCAAATCTGAAATCAATTATTCTCTCTACTATTATTATGACATTTCACATTCTTAAAATAAAGTGGTGATCCTAACTGACCTAAGACTGGGAATTTTTACTACGATTAAATGTCAGGAATTGTGAAAAACTGAGTTTAAATGTATTTGGCTATGGTGTGTAAACTTCCGACTTCAACTGTATGAAGCGATATAATGAAGAGAAATTATAGATAAAACAAATCGGTGCTCATCGGCTATTGGACATAAACATTACACAACAAGATAGAAATCACAAATTCAACAATGAGTGGTTTGGAAGGAATCAGTGGCAAACTGCAAGCATTGCAAAGCAATCATTAGCCTGCTATTCAGTTGAGTAGCTGTGGTCCTAAGTCTAATATTAAGGGTCTCTTTTCCTAGTTTAAAATGATATACATTCAACATTGACAGCATGGCCAATGAAGCATGATTTGTGCCGCGCTCAAAACAACAACTCGGAACTGTGAAATCAGACTTTAGTGAGTTCAAGACAACTGGGACCTCGGTAAAAATGAGCTACGACTGGGAAAAATACATTTTGAACTTTCATCCAACTAGGAATTGTAAATTCGGAACTCGGGCATCTTTCTAGAGCAGGCCTAGGCAATTCCAGTCCTTGGGGGCATGATTGGTGTCATGCTTTTCCCCATCCCTAGCAAACACACCTGATTTAAACTAATTGCATTTTGTAATGAAGATCATGTTTAGTTCATTATTGGAGTTGGGTGTGTTAGCTGGATCTGGGGTAAAAGTGTGACACCAATCAGGTCCCCGAGGACTGGAGTTGCCCAGGCCTGTCTAGAGCTACCACCTAAAGATCACTGATGTCATCATGGTTATGCCCCCCCGCCCCCCGAGTTTCCAGTTGTCTTGAAAGCACCATCAATCCAGAGAATACCAGACATTGATGACAACATTTTCCCACGAAGGACCTTCTCTTCACCACCTTCCTGTTCAAGTGAGCACAGCACAACAAGGTGAGTCCAAAATTGTCTCGTATGTTGCTGCATAAATTATTAATATGCCAGGGAGATGTATACTGTAACTAAGACAGTAATACCAAGTGTATGTTGTGTAGTAAGCTGTTAGTTGCCCATGTGCCTCACCCTAATGATTGTCCATTTTCACCTCTTAATTTCACCGACTGTTCTGACTTGGTGGTGCACATGTAGCCTTTAAACTGTTTTTTTTAGAAATGTAATCATTGAATATTATAAAAGCTTTCATTGTCTGCTTATAATGCCCCCTTTTATTTATCCTACTGTTCTGACTTGGTGTACAGGGAGAACACCCTAAGAACAGCCCATGTTCTGAATTATGTTGCTGTACATTTCAAAAGTGCTGAACAAATAGTTATATTGACTACGTCCGTCCTACCTTGCTCATTGATGTCTTAATCGAAATTACGGATTGCCTCTTATCCACTTGTTGTCCCCTTATGCAATAGTTTGTACTGTACATCTCAATTGTCAGTAGAAACCACATTTGTTTAAGCAAGTCAGCCATATCAACTATGTTTTTAAAAGTCAGTAAATGAGGCTGAATGAACTGTTTCGCTGCCAGACAAGGCTCCGCTGATAGCCAAGGCTCCGCTGATAGACAGGTGTAGCAGTGGCTGTGTTGGGACTCTGATGTTGGGACAGCTTTATGTAGGCCCTAACAGTTTGTGGACACTTTTGTCACCGTTATAGTGCAAATCTTTTTTTGTGTGTTTATTTTACCCCACAAAGATTTACATGCTAAAATCGCCACTGGGTAATGCCAAATCAAATGTCATACATATGAAAACTTTTAATTATTTATAAATGATGCTTTTAGCTACAAAAGTCAAATATGTGTGTGTGTTTTAAATTTTTTGAAATTTATAACAAAAAAACGATCACATTTACGTAAGTATTCAGACCCTTTACTCAGTACTTTGTTGAAGCACCTTTAGCAGTGATTACAACCTCAAGTATTCTTGGGTATGATGCTACAAGCTTGGCACACCTGTATTTGGAGAGTTTTTCCCATTTCTTGTCTGCAGATCCTCAATCTCTGTCAGGTTGGATGGGGAGTGTCGATGCACAGCTATTTTCAGGTCTCAGAGTTGTTTGATCTGGTTCATGTCTGGGCTCTGGCTGGGCCACTCAAAGACATTCAGAGACTTGCTCTGAAGCCGCTCATGTGTTGTCTTGGCTGTGTGCTTAGGGTGGTTGTCGTCTTTGAAGGTGAACCTTCACCCCAGTCTGAGGTCCTGAGAGCTTTGGAGCAGGTTTTCATCAAGGATCTCTCTGTACTTTGCTCTGTTCATCTTTCCCTCGATCCTGACTAGTCTCCCAGTCCTTGCTGCTGAAAAACATCCCCACAGAATGATGATGCCACCACAATGCTTCCCCGTAGGAATGGTGCCAGGTTTCCTCCTTGGCATTCAGGCCAAAGAGTTCAGTCTTGGATTCATCAGACCAGAGAATCTTGTTTCTCATGGTCTGAGAGTCCATTAGGTGCCTTTTGGCAAACTCCAAGCGGGTTGTCATTTGCCTTTTACTGAGGAATGACTTCCGTATGGCCACTCTACCATAAAGGCCTGATTGATGGAGTGCTGTAGAGGTGGTTGTTCTTCTGGAAAGTTCTCCCATCTCCGCAGAGGAACTCTGGAGTTCAGTCAGAGTGATCATCGGGTTGTTGGCCACCTCTGACCAAGGCCCTTCTCCCCTGATTTCTCAGTTTGGCCGGGCAGACAGCTTAAGGAAGAGTCTTGGTGGTTCCAAACTTCTTCCATTTAAGAATGATGGAGGCCACTGTGTTCTTGGGGACCTTCAATCCTGCAGAAATGTTTTGGTACCCTTCCCCAGATCTGTGCCTCGACACAATCCTGTCTCTACGGACAATTCCTTCGACCTCATGGCTTGGTTTTGGCTCTGACATGCACTGTCAAATGTGGGACCAGTGTGTGCCTTTCCCAATCATGTCCAATCAGTTGAATTTACCACAGGTGAAACATCAAGGATGATCAATGGAAATAGGATGCATCTGAGCTCAATTTCCAGTCTCATAGCGAAGGGTAAATAAGGTATTTCTGTTTTTTATTTTTAAATACATTTGCAAACATTTCTAAAAACCTGTTTTCGCTTTGTCATTATGGGGTATTGTGTGGAGATTGAGGAAAAACATGAATTTAATCCATTTTAGAGTAAAGCTCTAACGTAACAAAATGTGGGGAAACTAAAGGGTTCTGCATACAAATCCCCAACATAATGACACTTCTTTGTCCTGGTTTCGCGAGGAATCACTCTTTTTTTATGGATAAAGCAGGTGTATAAAAAGTTACAAGCTAAAGGATGTTACTTTAGTGACAATAATAAATCCCAAGTTTGACTAGAACAAATATTATTCTTAAATTCTTAGTTTACCTCCCTATGCAATTTCCTGTGTAGCCTACACAAGTAAATGAGTCATCATAATAATTTTTGAACACTAATGCATGCCTTTTTCTGCATGTTTGCAGTGAATCCTTAGTGCTGGTAGCCTATATTATTTTCAGATGTATTGCATTATATATTTTTGTATGGCTGAGTTGGTAGAGCATGGCGCTTGCAACGCCAGGGTGTGAGTTTGATTCCCACGGGGGACCAGTACGGAAAAAAAAGGTATGTAAATCTATGCACTTACTTCTGTTAGTCGTTCTGCATAAGAGCGTCTGCTAAATGACTCAAATGTGAATGTATTTATGGCGTCATTTGGTTATTGTAAAGGTGCAGAAGGGTAGCCCCTCCCTCCTGGGGTGCATCCGTAGATATAAATGCTTTGCCACCGCCACGGCTCCTCTTCATTCGCAGTGGTGGTGCTATCCGTCTCCCAAGTTTTCCCGCGTCTACGTTTTCTACTCTACACTTTCAACAATTGCACATTTACATAAACGTGTATTTCAGTTGTATACATTTAGGCAGATTTTGGTTCATGTTTACTGTACTAGCCAATGTTTTACCTGTGGACGTACGTGCCAAATTGTTTTCGTTTTTATCTGTAAAACTGTGACATTTTGCTTCAAAGTATGACTTTCTTTAGTCCAA
Source organism: Oncorhynchus mykiss (assembly GCF_013265735.2). NCBI lineage: Eukaryota > Metazoa > Chordata > Actinopteri > Salmoniformes > Salmonidae > Oncorhynchus > Oncorhynchus mykiss. The sequence goes on from NC_048571.1 coordinate 46,478,587, forward strand.
ATATTAGTAATAGAAGTTTGGAAACGGAATTGGCCGAGAATTTGTCCCGGGATGAACGCTTGGCTCGAGTTGAAATAGCCCTTTTAAGCATAATATTTTTCAGTGGAGCAATCTTAAATTTTGGACTGCTATTTGTGCTGTGGAAGAGGAGGAAGCAGCTGTCGAGGATGCGCGTCTTTGTTTTTCACCTTTGCCTGGCAGACCTTGTTGTCACATTTTTCCAAGTTTGTCCGCAGCTGATGTGGGATGTAACGGACAGATTCTTCGGTCCTGACGTGTTGTGCCGCCTGGTGAAATACCTGCAGGTCGTTGGCATGTTTGCCTCCACTTACATGATTGTAGTGATGACCATTGATCGCTATCAAGCAATCTGTAATCCAATGGTTACTTTCCAGAGGCGGAGAGCGCGCTGGAACGTGCCTGTGTGCGTTGCTTGGTCTGTATCCCTCATCGGGAGTCTCCCTCAAGTGTTCATCTTCTCCCGAGTTCAAATCGCGCCTGGTGTCTATGACTGCTGGGCTGACTTCATCAAACCGTGGGGGCTAAAAGCTTACGTGACCTGGACCACTCTGGTGATATTTGTCTTGCCCATTTTAACTGTTATCGTGTGCCAGGTGCGTATTTGCCGAGCTGTTCAAATCAACTTTCACATGAAAACTCAACAAGTATCGACATTTCTCGCCAAACCGCTGCCCTCCAGGGCAAGTAGCGTTGCTGGGGTGTCCAAAGCCAGGATCAAGACCGTGAAGATGACTTTGGTCATTGTTCTTGCCTACATTATCTGTTGGACTCCTTTCTTCACTGTCCAGCTGTGGTCCGTCTGGGATGTCCAAGCACCCACTGAGAGTAAGAGCTGTTCAATCTGTATATCTAAGAAATCCCTCCTTTTGTCACACGTTTTAATACCTGGATTACAACTTTACTTGCAATGTATGTTTACTATAGTTTATGTACTTGGCATTTTGGCGCCACCTCCTATATGTATTAAGGAATATAAATACATTAGGATGCTTTAGATAATATTTAGTGTTTTACATCTTTTGATATATATTTCAGCTGCAACTTTCACCATCCTGATGCTCCTGGCGAGTCTGAACAGCTGTGCAAACCCCTGCATCTACCTGCTCTTCAGTGGGAAGCGCCCCAAGATACGTGTGGCTTTAGTGTGTGTTAGCCAGTCGGACATGAATGACTCCATACAAGAGGACGCCACTGTGGTTAGCTCGCGGTACAGTTCCAAGAGCCTTTCTAACTCCAGATGAAACAAGTTGACAGGAGCTCAGTCTGGCTCAGGGGTGGGCAACTCCAGTCCTCGGGGGCCTGATTGGTGTCGCACTTTTTCTCCATCCCTAGCAAACACAGATTAATGCTGATAGAGCTTGGTGTATATATATGTAAAGAGCATATATTAAATATTCAGCTCACTAAGCATAGCTGTGGGAAGTAGTGGTGCTGCAGCACCCCCTGAAAAATCAGAAAACCTTTTGAATAATTTTTGAGAATAATAAATTCACCCACACTGGGCCTTTTACGAGTCCTGTATTAGCTGACCAATATAGCCATCTGTAGCATAGCCACATTGTATTTTTTTCTCCACAAAAGTAGTGCACTTGGCCTTTCATAATCCTGTATTAAAGGCCCAAAATAGCTGTCTGTAGTGCAGGCATTTAAAAAATATATGTTAAACTAATACAGGCCTTCATGAGGCCTGTATTAGGGGACCGATATAAACTCAGCAAAAAAAGAAACGTCCTCTCAATGTCAACTGCGGTTATTTTTAGCAAACTTAACATGTGTAAATATTTATATGAACATAAGATTCAACAACTGAGACATGTGACTAACATAAATTGATTAATGTGTCCCTGAACAAAGGGGGGTCAAAATCAAAAGTAACAGTCAGTATCTGATGTGGCCACCAGCTGCATTAAGTACTGCGTGCATTTCCTCCTCATGGACTGCACCAGATTTGCCGGTTCTTGCTATAGTAAGATGTTACCCCACTCTTCCACCAAGGCACCTGCAAGTTCCTGGACATTTCAGTGGGGAATGGACCTAAGCCCTCACCTTCTGATCCAACGGGTCCCAGACGTGCTCAATGAGATTGAGATCCGGGCTCTCCTCTGGCCATGGCAGAACACTGACATTCCTGTCTTGCAGGAAATCACGCACATAACGAGCAGTATTGTCATGTCAGGATGAGCCTGCAGGAAAGGTACCACATGAGGGAGGAGGATGTCTTCCCTGTAACGCACAGCGTTGAGATTGCCTGCAATGACAACAAGCTCAGTCCGATGATGCTGTGACACACCGCCCCAGACGATGACGGACCGTCCACCTCCAAATCGATCTCGCTCCAGAGTACAGGCATCGGTGTAACGCTCATTCTCTCGACGATAAACGCGAATCCGACCATCAGCCCTGGTGAGACAAAACCACGACTCGTCAGTGAAGAGCACTTTTTGCCAGTCCTGTCTGTCCAGCGACGGTGGATTTGTGCCCGTAGGCGACGTTGTTGCCGGTGATGTCTGGTGAGGACCTGCCTTACAACAGGCCTACAAGGCTTCAGTCCAGCCTCTCTCAGCCTATTGCGGACATTCTGAGCACTGATGGAGGAATTGGGCATTCCTAGTGTAACTCAGGCAGTTGTTGCCATCCTGTACCTGTGGGATTTCCGGATGTACCGATCGTGTGCAGGTGTTGTTACACGTGGTCCGCCACTGCGAGGACAATCAGCTGTCCGTCCTATCTCCCTGTAGCGCTGTCTTAGGCGTCTGACAGTACAGACATTACAATTTATTGCCCTGGCCACATCTGCAGTCTTCATGCCTCCTTGCAGCATGCCTAAGGCACATTCACACAGATGAGCAGGGACCCTGGGCATATTTCTTTTGGTGTCTTTCAGAAACAGTAGAAAGGCCTCTTTAGTGTCCTAAGTTTTCACAATTGTGACCTTAATTGCCTGTAAGCTGTTAGTGTCTTAACGACTGTTCCACAGGTGCATGTTTATTAATTGTTTATGGTTCACTCGACAAGCATGGGAAGATCTGTTAAGTTATTTGGATTTTTATGAATTATCTTTGAAAGACAGGGTCCTGAAAAAGGGACACTTCTTTTATTGCTGAGTTTAGCAGTCTATAGCGCAGGCAAAATAAAAAAATCGCAGCACCCCCACCCTCAAACATCTTCCTGCTGCTATAACTCTAAGATCTAGCTACATCTGCAAATTGTTACAGCACATGTATGTTTATACGTTTTTCAGGCACTGAAAATGAAAATAGACAGGGAGCTGTGTACACAGATGTAAATACTGACACTGACAGTGTTATAAAGAAACCTCATTGCATATGTTTTGAACACAGATAATCATTGTGATTCAGGAATGTTCTCATGGCATGAATTTGAACATTCAAGCATCGAGCTGGTTAAGGTGACATATACGCAGTGAAATTAACTTATGTAAAAAAAAAGGGCCTATGCCCAACATACTGTCAGTGTTTGAATTCATATTTATTGCAATTTAGTTATTGTAACTGTTAGCCTCAGTGTTTTGCACATCTGATTTATGAAATTATGTCAGCATTAAAATGCTGGGTGGAAAATATATTGATTTCAGATATGCATTTTATTAATATATAAATTATAAAATATGAACTATGTGCAGAAAGTAAGCTACTTTATGATGTAGGCTACAATACATCTAGGATGCCAGTAAATGTAGACTATATCCATTTTCCTCATTTGATCCAGGAGAGTGGGTCGGGTATATTCACAGCAGAGGTAGGTTACTTCAAGAAGTGTCAGAGGGCACTGTGTCCCACGGCCAAGGGAGGTGATGGGTAGACACAGGAGGTAAGATGAATTCCAATAAAATAGCCTAATGATGTCCTCAAGACAAAATAAAACATATATTTACAAGGAAGGACACTTTGGCTCTTAGTTACTTTGTACTTAAGTTAGTTGTGACAAAATAAGTAAGAAATAAGAGTTGGCTCCTATTTTAGTACACCATGGTCCATTTATATGAGACATTTTGGAAAGTATCCTGCACAGGCCATAATAAAAAATAATAAAAAATGAGGATCTTATCATGGCTCTTCATCCTGAATCAATGACACTTAAGAAATTTCAAGAAACTCTTTTCCACTCCCACAAAATCCCGTTGGAAGTCTGGTGGACTAAAAGCCTTAGGATAGTGGGATCAACACTCACACAATACTGCTAAGACCTGTTATCTTCCCCAGTGTGGCAGCTGTCTCGGTTTGGACCTTTTATGATAAAGGGCTCCCACCATTCATCGGCCAGATTTCTGACAATCAGACGAGTCTGTAAGTCCGTTCATTCAGGAAGACAGCCTGGCGAGTGGACTCAAACTCATTAGGAATCAAACCACACATAGGCCTACTGCACACATGTATTTACTTGTTTCTCTCTCACACACAAACAAAAAACACACTAACATCTGACAATAATTGCTTCAAAGTAAGTGTGTAAAAGGTGATGACGCACATTATGGTTGAAAGGTATTTCATTAAAACTACCATAGCCTATGTCACAGAATAGATTTGATTAGAAATACAAATGAAACAAACAGTCACCCTCAATGGCTCAAATGCATTCGTAATTTGGTAAACACCTGTGTTTGCATTCGCACAAAGGTTATTGTAGAAGGTTCAATTAACCCCAAACAAATCTAACAGTCAACATAGAAAAGCAAAATGGGCTAGCTCTAAGTGCATTTAACGCAGTGTTTGAGCTTGACTTTGCATGTAGGATCCACCAATGTAGCTCACTGCGATTCCAAAGAGGTGGATTTTCATACTGTGATAACGACCACTGACATCGATCCACGAGTACCGCATGAAAACAAAACCAGTGGATAAGTGAGAGCATGGGGAGAACTATTCTGGTGAAAGCATTCGGTCTCCTTTTGTATGGTTTTGTTAAGAGTATTGTGAACATCAAATGAAAGCGAAAATGACTAAACATGGTTCAACATTTTCATAATATTTTGTAAGATTAAATCTCACACCATTGTATATAAAATATATTGTCTTAAATATCTCTTACTAAATAACTGATCTCGACATCTCCAAAATATCTTATCTGTTTTCATGGCAAACTTGCTTTACCAAGTATATGCGGACAGAGGTTTGTGGTAGATAAATAACATCGCTTTGGGCAATGCACGTTTCAATGTCCGGTGAGGATGTACATGTTTAATCTTTAAGTACAAAGCTAAATAAATGAAGTGGACACAACTAAACCCAATACATTAGCTGACTGTTCCATAGACTGGGCTGGTTCCATGCACTGTTGAGGTGATGGTTTGTATGATGCATCGAGATCAGCTATACATGTCAGATCCCCATGCAAGATAGGACAGCTCAAAGTGATGTATTTTGTGAAACACAATACACGAAGCCATGAAACATCATGATCGATTCCATGCTTGGGCTGACACTGACAAAGCAGACGATGTCTGTTTCCAAAATGGCAGGGAATATCGATCATGTCTTGTTGTATGACGTAGGCTACAGTGTGAATCAGATTGGTTCATCATTGTTGAAAAGTCATCTGCTGGGGTTTTAATGTTGCCTTCTGTCAGTTTTGACGCTAGTTTTGACGCAATTTTATGCGGACTGTCTCGCTCTCTGATCCTTGAAGAGAAGTGTTCCTAATATTCGGGTTTGTATATAACAATCGTGTCTTCTCCGGCAACTGAATGATAAAATGACCTGCCTTGTGTTTACAAAATCACCATGGGGAAGACTTTGGGGGGGGGACTCCAAAGAGACGGCGTTAGGGAAGCATGTATCACTCAATAAGATTGATTCAGGGGTGTAAACGTTAATTTGTTGCACATTCCTGATCCTAGGCTACAAAATTACCACTACTACTACTGCAATAACAAATACATATACAGGCTACAAAATTACCACTACTACTACTGCAATAACAAATACATATACAGGCTACAAAATTACCACTACTACTACTGCAATAACAAATACATATACAGGCTACAAAATTACCACTACTACTGCAATAACAAATACATATACAGGCTACAAAATTACCACTACTACTGCAATAACAAATACAGGCTACAAAATTACCACTACTACTGCAATAAGAAATACATATACAGGCTACAAAATTACCACTACTACTGCAATAACAAATACATATACAGGCTACAAAATTACCACTACAATAACAAATACATATACAGGCCACAAAATTACCACTACTACTGCAATAACAAATACATATACAGGCTACAAAATTACCACTACTACTGCAATAACAAATACATATACAGGCTACAAAATTACCACTACTACTGCAATAACAAATACATATACAGGCCACAAAATTACCACTACAACAAACCTCAAAACAAGCCCCACACACAGATTGCAAATTACCAAATTGCAGCACAATACCTCAAAATCCGTCCATATATCAAACCTACGTTGACAGGACAACAGCTTTCCCAGCGCAGGTACTGTACTATACACAGTGCCATTCCCTAAAGTTTAAAACACTGCACACTAAAATGACACTTCACAAAATGTGAAAGTGCAAGGTGTATAAATATATATATAAATAAAAGGCAAGGAGCATACGTTTTGGGCATTACAACATGTGCAAGCAGATACGTGATTAGACTGGCGAATAGGGAATCAATGCATATTAAGCCCTTGGGGATGTAGAGTTTTTAAGTCCAAGATCTATCGGGCATCGCGCTGGAGAAGGCGCTCATCCAAATTGCGGCATCTGTGGCTTAAGAAAACAGTCAATGGCACAGAATGTATGATCAGTCACAGCATGATTAGCCTCATGAAAATGTCTGGCCACTGGTGATTTTAGGTCATTTCTTCGGATGGCACTGCGATGCTCGTTGATGCGTAACCGTAGTTGTCTGCGCGTAAACCAGTGTTGCAAGCCGCATGGAGAAGATCATACATTGTTAGATCCACAGTTAATTAATCTATTGATGGTGTATTATTTATTTATCAAGAAAGAACTGAATTTGTTGGACTTTTTAGATGTTAAAATGTTCCCCCGCTGCTCTCTGATCTTTTTTTTTTTAGCCTACTCGAGTAGTTCATATCTATTGCTTCTGATATTGTTATATAGCCAGACGGTTGTCTCTTTCCAATTATTTGTGACATTTAATTGTCTTTTTTTTAAAATCCTATATATTCCTTGTTAATGAGGACCTGGATCTTGCATGTTTCTTGTAGTGTTGCCTACACGCACCAGTTTTGAGTAATAATTCCAGTTTTGATTTGATAGAGGGCATGTAGTCCGTCTAGAGGGCATGTGGTCAAAGTTTTAACGAGTCTGTTATACCCTATTAGAAGGGGTCTGGCATACAATTCTGCATCTTCAGTCATATTAAATTAGATTACAGGTTAAAAAAAAAACACTACGGGATGAAGGGGTCAGGCCTGACTAACAAAGAAGACAGGTGGATGGATCAAGAGGACCAAGACAACCAAGAGGATTAACATGGACATTCCACAGTGGAGATAAGGAAAACTAAGAGTGAACCATAACATACACTAACCGTTCAAAAGTTTTGGGTCACTTAGACATGTCCTTGTTTTTGAAAGAAAAGCAAATGTTTTGTCCATTAAAATAACATCAAATTGATCAGAAATACAGTATAGACATTGTTAATGTTGTAAATGACTATTGTAGATGGAAAAGGCAGATTTTGTTAAATGGAATATCTACATTTTTTTTTTAAACCTTTATTTAACTAGGCAAGTCAGTTAAGAACAAATTCTTATTTTCAATGACGGCCTAGGAACAGTGGGTTTAACTGCCTGTTCAGGGGCAGAACGACAGATTTGTACCTTGTCAGCTCGGGGGTTTGAACTTGCAACCTTCCGGTTACTAGTCCAATGCTCTAACCACACCTTACATAGGCATACCGAGACACATTATCAGCAACCATCACTCCTATGTTCAAGTGGCACATTGTGTTAGCTAATCCAAGTTTATCATTTTTAAAAGTCTAATTGATCATTAGAAAACCCTTTTGTAATTATGTTAGCACAGCAGAAAACTGTTGTGCTGATTTAAAGAAGCAATACAACTGGCCTTCTTTAGACAAGTTGAGTATCTGGAGCATCAGCATTTGTGGGTTCGATTACAGGCTCAACATGACCAGAAACAAATAACTTTCTTCTGAAACTCGTCCGTCTATTATTGTTCTAAGAAATTAAGGCAATTCCATGTGTTAAATTGCCAAGAAACTGAAGATCTCGTACAACGCTGTGTACTACTCCCTTCACAGAACAGCGCAAACTGTCCCTAACCAGAATAGAAAGAGGAGTGGGAGGCCCTGGTGCACAACTGAGCAAGAGGACAAGTACATTTGAGTGTCTAGTTTAAGAAACGGGCGCCTCTCAAGTCCTCAACTGGCAGCTTCATTAAATAATACCCGCAAAACACCAGTCTCAATGTCAACAGGAGGCGACTCCAGGATGCTGGCCTTCTAGGCGGAATTGCGAAGAAAAAGCCATATAAATCCAATCTAGTTTGATGATTCTATCGTAATCAGTGAAAACGTTATTGATTTATACCGCTTTAAATGGCATTTGATAGATGTTATGTATTTCCATCAAATCAGAACTGGAATGTTTACTCAAAACAAAGATTGTAAAAGTATGCTAGACATTTATAGAATAAATAATATATAGTTTGATGATTCTGTGACAAACGGTGAATTAGGTATTGATTTTTACATTTGTAAATATATTTTGGCGAATATCTGTTGAATGTCCGAATGTAAAACCAACTTTACCTCGGTACCCTGCCGCTCTGAGCTTTTTAGCCTACTAGAGTATTACATATATTTGCTTCTGATATTGTTATGTAGCCCAGACAGTTGTCTCCTTCCAATTATTTGATAGTCTATATTATTCCTTGTTAATATGCATTGACTCCCTATTCGCCAGTCTCTAATCAACTATCTGCTTGCATCTGTTATGCACAGCAGGTGTCTTAAGTAGGTGTCTTATTCATTTGTTTGTACAGCACTTGTGTTCTTTCAAGCATGGATTCAATTATACTATTTTTGCATCTCGGCCTCCTTGCGTTATTCCTATCTGAAATGCAGCCATATAGCACACAACAAAAGTACACGAAAGTACACGATGTTGAAGAGAAGCTCCACAAAGATTGGCAGCCCAAGATGCACTCATTAAAACAGCACACACCGTAACCATCGATTCAGGGACATGGATAGAAGGCTACCGCCAGTCAGCGCAACGAAAGGATGCACTGCCAATTTCAGCACCACCGAAGTGGACAGCCAGGACAACAGGAGCATTGTGCCAGGGCTCGCCTCTGAGCACAACCAATAGGCTACATCGGTCATTGTCCCTAAACACATAAAATAACACAAAGCTGTATATCTATCAATAGCAATTAGACCCGCAAAAGCAAGCAATGACATTAAGAATCATAGATAAATCTAAAATGCATTGAAGTAAAAAGGAAAGGCCTAAAGTAACTACATATTACATTTTTAAAAATCTGCCAGGCTTACATGAGTGGAAAACCAATTCATTAATCATTCTGGCATGGCCATAAAGGTTGTAGCTTACCGTTTAGAAGAGCTGCAGCCTGCTTGATGATGTGTTGAACCTCATGATACATTTGATTACATTATCCTTCCTGGCGAAATTTACTTGCCAGGTCCCTCCTAAATGCCAGCTGGGCTTTCCTTGATGTAACATGCTGTGTTCACTGAATATGTTATTCAGGGTGGAGATGCCCCAAATCAATGGTTCAGTGCCAACAGCATAGTCGGCATTGCTGACAAAGGCCCGTCATATCCTTGAAGAACACTGAGAAGGGTTCCATTTGTTGTTGCTGGTTGTGGTTGCGATTTCACTTTGCAAGAATATGCGACCCGCAATAAACTCCATTTCCACTGGTTCAGTTTTGGTTAGATCCAACAATGGCTTGACCTTGTTCACATCCAAAAAGTTTGGGCTCTCGGCATCCATGGCACACAGAGCTTGAAGGAAATGTCAAGGTAACAGAGCTTCAGCTAAACTCACAAAGCAGAGATGTCACAGAGTGCATTGTGAATGCCTATCTCTAAGTACCACACATTGAACAGTTGACAACTTTGTGACACTAAGAAGAGCAGAGACATCCTCATGCCTCCTCTGCCTTCCAATCATTCTTAATACGTGGCAAACAATTGGAGACAAGCCCCCAAAACTCAGGTGCAGACATGAGATTGTTTGGGAGAGAGTTGTCAAATGACAGTACTTCTTTCAGCGAGCAGGTACACTGAACAAAAATCTGAACACAACATGCAACAATTTCAAAGAGTTTACGAAGGTACAGTTATTATAAAGAAATCTGTCAATTGAAATAAATTAATTATTGTAATGCTCCGGGTGTCGTGGGTGTGGAGTCAAACGCAGGAGACAGAGAGTGCAATAATGTGCTTCTTTAATAGCACCAACGCACCACAGGGTGCTCACAATAGTAACGGCCCCAAACACAGGGAATGAAAATGTACAACTGAACATGCACGACCAGGCACTAACACGTACCTCTACAACAGAGCCGAAGGTTACAATGAATAATCCTGCACAACAACCAGGCGGGCCGGCTGTCTAATAAAGACAAACTAATCATTCATAAACAGGTGCTACCAATAAACATACAAGGAGGGGGAGGAAACACAATCAGTGGCAGCTAATAGGCCGGTGACGACGACCGCCGAGCGCCACCCGCCCGGGAAGGGAAACCACCCTCGGTCGGACTCGTGACAATTATGGATTTCACATGACTGGTGTTTCATCCTAAAATGCTGGGTTCTCTTACTGAAGCCTCCGAAGCGGGTTTATAATAAATGGAACAGATTTATTTTATGTTCTCCTTAACACATTACAGTTGACCACTCTCTACAGTGTCTTCAGCCCAACTCTCCCATACATCATTGAACTCTAACCACCCTTGCGTCTCGTAATCCAAGCACTTCAATGCAAGAACGGAAACCCCATGGTCATTTGTTAATTCAAATAACTCAACCCCTGCAAACAAATCCCATTGGCTATTTGCACCATTTTAAATCTAAACTCATTAACACATTTCTCAATACACCACAACCGGGAATCTGGTGGTTTACAGATACCTTTTTTTAAGGTAAGGGCTTTTATATTCTGATCATGGAATGATCCAAACCTGTCATACGTCTATATTTACATTTAAATGTGCCCTCCATGTCCACATTGTGTCAGTAGGGAAAATATGATAACGCAACAACAGCTGATGGCTGCTGTAGCTAACCAGCAAGCTAGCAGATGAAGCAACGTAAATGGATTGCAAACGAGTTAGCATAACTTTAGCCATATTTTCTTCGAAATATTAGCCAGATGGCTAGCATTTATTAGGCCAGCAAACACGTTCCCCCATGCAAGGAACGTATTTCCTCCAACGTATTTCCTGCTCGGTCTGAAAACACACGTTCTCTGGAGACTTGTGGGAGGAGTGCTGATGATGTCGCCCACTGTATGCGTTTTCGGTAGCCTGATTGCATCCAGACTGTGGAGAAATCCACACAAAATGCATCCCTGACCACCTGAAGTGGGTAGACACATCTGAACACAGTCAGACCACAAAGTGACTTTGGTGCGTCTAGACCCGTCTTTTCAATGCGAAATTCGTATTCTGATAGCAGAAGTTGCATGTAAGTGTCAAGTGTAGACACAACTCTGTGCATTCAAATTGCAATCTATAAAATGCAATTGTGTTCATTGTCGTAGCTTATACCTGCACATGCCATAACCCCACCATCACCATAGGGCACTATGTTCACAACGTTGACATCAGCAAACTGCTCTCCCACACGACACCATACAAGCTGTTTGCCATCTGCCCGGTATAGTTGAAGTCAGTATTCATCCATAAGGAGCACACTTCTCCAACATGCCATCGAAGGTGAGCATTTGCCCACTGGAGTCGGTTACGATGCCGAACTGCAGTCAGGTCAAGACCCTTGTGAGAACTACGAGCACGCAGATGAGCTGCCTGAGACTGAGTTTTTTTTACAGTTTGTGCAAAAATTATTAGGTTGTACAAACCCACAGTTTCATCAGCTATCCGGGTGGCTGGTCTCAGATGATCCCATAGGTGAAGAAGCTGGATGTGGAGGTCCTGGGCTGGCGTGGTTACACGTGATCTGCGGTCGTGAGGCCGGTTGTACGTACTGCCAAATTCTCTAAAACAACGTTGGAGGTGGCTTACGGTAGAGAAATTAACATTCAATCCTTTGGCAACAGCTCTGTTGGACTTTCCTGCAGTCAGTAAGCCAATTGTACGTTCCCTCAAAACTTATGACATCTGTGGCATTGTATTGTGTGACAAAACTGCACAATTTAGAGTTGCCTTTTATTGTCCCCAGCGCAAGGTGCACCTGTGTAATGATCATGCTGTTTAATCAGCTTCTTGATATGCCACACCTGTCAGGTGGATGGATTATATTGGGAAAATATACATGCTCACTAACAGAAATATAAACAAATGTGTGCACCAAATTTGAGAGAAATAAGCTTTTTGTGCATATTTCAGCTCATGAAACATAGGACCAACACTTTACATGTTGCTTTTATATTTTTGTTCAGTGTAGATAGCTAGGGCTTCTCTGATCATTGAAGCCATCAGTGTCTTCAATGTTAAAGTGAGCTAGAGGGGAGCCGAGGGAGCCCACTGGGCAAAAACTGGTTGAATCAACGTTGTTTTCATCCATGTCATTTCAATCCAAAAAATAAATGTGATGACATTGAATCAACATGGAAAACTGATTGGATTAGCAAAAAGTCATCAACATAAGGGAATTCTGTCTTCTTTTTTTTTACCCAAATCCAATGACTTGGTGAAATGGGAACGTTTTTTGTTGATTTCACATTGAATTCATATTAGTTGACAACTCAACCAAATGTAAATCAAAGCTAGACATTGAACAAAACTAGATGTTGAACTGATGTCTGTGCCCAGTGGGAAGGGAGGTGAGCGGAGGTAAAGATTGACAGGAAGGTCATTGATTACTTAATAGTATGCTAAGCTATGGAAACTCTGGAGCCTATTGAGAAAAACAAGTATTGTAGATGATTTGCTTTGTTATGTGTCTCTCGGGGCTTATATAAGGTTGGTCTATTAAATTGTACAGTATGCTGTATTTTGAGGCTATTTAGGCTACTCTGTTTTTACCTCAGTCATATCTGATATAAATTCTGGGAAGTATCACTTTGATTCATTGTTGATACTTCAGATCTGACAGTAGCTAGGTAGGCTAATATTATAAAATATGCATAAAGAAAATATCTTCCCACTAGTGGTGTGATTCTATCAAACTAACTTGTTGTAGATAAAAAGCTGTGTGTAGTGCACAAGGCCGTTTTTTGCATACGCTTTCATGTACTGAATAAAAATCAAAAGTTTGATGTGTTTATTTCACATTTTCAACTCTAACAATGGTTGTCGTCACAAAAACTGTTGGGATAAATGGCAAACTTGCCTAAACTCGTCTTGGCGCATGCTCTAGACAACTGTTGATTATAAAGTGGAGTGGCAGCCCACTGGGAACACCACATCATCTCAACATGGAAATTTGGGTAATATTTGTTTGACACGTTGATCAATGAGATTTCAACCACAATTCATCCACTCAAAAAGCCAGCTAGAAGTTTGGGAATTCAACAATGTGTTATTACTAGGCTTTCAACCATCTAAAAAGCACAACCAAATTCCAATGGAAAAACAATGTCTGTGTTTTGTGTTTATACATCAACGCAATGTGTTATCACTGCTCTTTCAACCATTTAAAAAGCACAACAAAGTTCAAATGGGGATACAATGTCAGATATTTTGTATTTATTTAACTACTCAATGTGTTATTACTGTGCTTCATCTAATAGCACAACCAAATGACCTGGATTTCAGTTGCGATTACATTAAAAGTGCAAATTATCAATGCTGTTCAAGGTTCTGCACAGATTATTAAAGCAATTGTGAAGGTCTCCACAGAACTGCAACCTTTGCATGCCACTTTTAACATGCATGCTTTCTATGATTACACAAGACATTTATAGTTACAGTAGGCTAACCTCAAGATGTGACCATGGGATCTATTACTCATTGTAAGGTTGAATAAATACTCTTACATTTGTTTGTAAGAGCCTTAACTTTAGGCTGTTTACTGTATTACAAAAATATTGAATTCATTTCAATCAGTGTAGATGAAGGGGAGGAAACAGGTTAAAGAAGGTTTTTTTTTTGTCTAAAGGGTACGACCGCTCTTGGAAGATGGCAGACAAGACAAAAAAAATGAGCAAAGTGGAACATATTATGAATAAATATAGAGTGGGGGATCTGTTGAAGGAGAAGATGATGGACAAGAAAAAAAATAGAAAATTGGAATATGTTTTGAGTGAATATGGAATGGATGATTACACAGCCCTTTTGGAAGAGCTAGAGAAGGAAATTGAACGTGACGAGAGTGAGGATTAATTCAATGCTCTGCCAGGTGGAGTGATGACCGACGAGAAGGAGCTAAGTGTAGAGGGAAGCGGTGTGGTGAGGAAGTTTGGCGTCAAGTGCAAAAATAGGGATACGTGCTCCAGTAGTTCAGAGATGGAACCTGACAAGGGAAGTTGAAGTACCTGCGGTGAAGACCGCTGATTTCGAGCCTCGTCCCGATGATGACAAGGATGATTTTGGCACAGTGGGAGTAAGTGTTGTGTAGAGAATGAGTCCTTGTATTCTGGCTGATCCATATGTGGTGTCAGGTTGGGTGGAGAAGAAGTTGGCGACTGTTGTCTGTAAAAGTAACATGAAGTGGACTCATTGTGTTTCTCCTGTCCAGAAGGAGCGGGCGCTCTGGAGTTTTTCAATGTTATAGTGGAGCATGTGCTTAATATTAGCAGCTGAGACATAAATACAGTAGCAGCTGGGATCCTTCTCTTTTTATTGGCAACCATCAACTATCAAACGGGATTGTATATAGAAATGTCTGGGCTTTTAAGAACACATATTTCATTCCACGCATCAACCTGTTTGAGGAGCATGCAGCCTCTTGCTGCGTGACAGGTGGTATTCTGCCAAAACTCTGTATGCCTTGGGCTCTCGAACCCTGTTCCTGCAGCTACCCAGTGCTCAATTTAAGAAACCAAGTGATATCTGTTCAGGAACATTGATCGTAGCATGTTTTTACAACAAAACATATTTAATTGAACTGTTGACTGTTGCCCCTCTCTCTACGTGCTCGAGAAAGGAATGAAGGAGAGCGGTGAGGAGAGGTCAGAGTGGTTAGAGGGATAATAGAGCAGAGTACAAGGCCATTAGCTACCTGGCGGTTGTTAGCAAATTGGGTACCCCTTAACGTATCAGCTGAGGCTGCTGAGGGGAGGATGGCTCATAATAATAGCTGGAAAGGAGCGAATGGCTTCTGGAACCCATGTGTTTGATACCATTTCACTCACTCATTCCAGCCATTACCACGAGCCATCCTCCCCAATTAAAGGTGCAACCAACCTCCTGTAGAACGCATGTAAAAAAATAAATAATAATATTTGAAAAACTAAGTAGATTGCCGTGACTCAACAGCCACGTGGAATTTGACTGCAGTCATGACTCAAGCACTCATTAAGACCAGGTGTGGCCAATTAAGAGGCATTAGCTAACACCCGGAATACACTTAACAAGATAGAGGATAGAGCAAGTTTTGTTGATGCTGAGCATAGAATATATGTTTTTCAATAACATTCTCAGTGTTCTTTGAACATACCCCATAATGAACAGCTTTTTATGATTAAAGAAAAAAATATGGTCTCTTAGCTCCATCCAGGCGCAGTGGACTAATTTACATGGATAGAGAACAGAAGATCGTAGGCCACAATAAAGAATAAATGTGTTTGCATGATTAATGTTTATCCTGCTTATCCTATGTCCTATATGTGCTTGGAGTTCCAAACAGCTAACCAAAACTAAGCTAGCAATGTTATTAAAAGTCTTATTGAAACATTCAGAGAAAGTTTTATGGAAGTTATTCAAAAACGGATAATTTCCCTTCTCCGAACGTTAATAAATTCTCCTCTGAAAACTTAAGGCAACCATAGTAAAACATTCTCAGAACCTCCCTGCAACCTAACTGTACATTCCTAGAACAAGCAAAATGTTCACTTCCGTTCTAAGAATGTTTTAAAAAACGGATGGCTTTGTTCCCAGAACCAATGGGAGACCAAAAACTTACATTCCCACAATTTCCAAGGAAATAAATGTGCTACCTGGGTTGTCACTGTGTCATCTTGTGAACCCCAATCATTGCTGCTTGCAGTTATTTTTGTTTTGTTTGTGAAAGGAGGAGAGGAGAATCCAGAATCTTGGCAAAAAAATCTGCTGTACTATTGCACGTGCAATAATGTCAGAGGGAAAAAACTGTTGTTGGAAGTAAATGGACGTGGCAGTTTCAGCGCAGCGGTCTAAGGCACTGCATCTCAGTGCTAGAGGCATCACTACAGAAACTGGTTAGATTCCAGGCTGTATCACAACCGGCCCGTCCCATAGGGAGGCGCACAATTGGCCCAGCATCATCTGGGTTTGGCCAGGGTAGGCCGTCATTGTAAATAAGAATTTGTTCTTAACTGACTTGCCCAGTTAAATAAATGTTAAATAAAAAAAATACATTTAGGGAATGTATCAAACAAAAACTTATTACAACAAAGAATAAAAATGGCAAGTTACTGTAGTAGAAGATTGTATTAAATGATCTGGACATTCAGGACCTCTTTAGTGTTAGCACATGCATATCTTTGATATCAAATAGATAAAAGTAATTTTGGACCCAAACTACTTGGATAGAGTTTTCATTATTGCATCGCCTTAGTATTTTACAGCGGTAAAGAAAGAGGCATGTCTTTAGAGCGCAGTGGAAACAAAGAAGCTGCAAAAACATGTCTAGGAAACGAGTAATCTCTAAAGTAAACTACAGCCATCAATGATCCAACTATGGCTGAATCAGAGACGGAAGAGGATACCCTTTTTTTCTGGTTCATTAACAGTCAATGAATTAAGCAAACCAGACCCAGCTGCTAATGCATTGGTGCCTATAGGAGAGCCACCCCTTAAGCAGATCACAACTGTGACAATATTTTTCAATGTTAAACGGCCTGAGTGGTACATCTTCATTTATCGACCATCTTCGGCTGAATCTCCAGTGCTTCAGAGGTAGAAGTTAGGCATTATTGTGAAAGTAAATTGCCCCTGATGATGGGGATGAAAAGAGGGGATCCATAGTGGAACACATTGATTGCATCCCAAGCTGTGTCCTCAGAGTATGTGCAGACCAGCTGGCTGGACTGTTTACGGACATATTCAATCTCTCCATATCCCAGTCTGATGTCCCCACTTGCTTCAAGATGTCCACCATTGTTCAAATCAAATCAAATAGTATTTGTCACATGCTTTGTAAACAGCAGGTGTAGGCTAACAGTGAAATGCTTACTTACGGGCCCTTCCCAACAATGCAGAGAAAGAAAATAGAGAAATAATAGACAAGTAAAAAAAGTTAGTGTAAAAAGGGTCAATGCAGATAGCCCGGGTAGCTACTTGGTTATTTACAGTGCCTTGCGAAAGTATTCGGCCCCGTTGAACTTTGCGACCTTTTGCCACATTTCAGGCTTCAAACATAAAGATATAAAACTGTATTTTTTTGTGAAGAATCAACAACAAGTGGGACACAATCATGAAGTGGAACGACATTTATTGGATATTTCAAACTTTTTTAACAAAGCAAAAACTGAAAAATTGGGCGTGCAAAATTATTCAGCCCCTTAAGTTAATACTTTGTAGCGCCACCTTTTGCTGCGATTACAGCTGTAAGTCGCTTGGGGTATGTCTCTCTCAGTTTTGCACATCGAGAGACTGAAATTTCTTCCCATTCCTCCTTGCAAAACAGCTTGAGCTCAGTGAGGTTGGATGGAGAGCATTTGTGAACAGCAGTTTTCAGTTCTTTCCACAGATTCTCGATTGGATTCAGGTCTGGACTTTGACTTGGCCATTCTAACACCTGGATATGTTTATTTTTGAACCATTCCATTGTAGATTTTGCTTTATGTTTTGGATCATTGTCTTGTTGGAAGACAAATCTCCGTCCCAGTCTCAGGTCTTTTGCAGACTCCATCAGGTTTTCTTCCAGAATGGTCCTGTATTTGGCTCCATCCATCTTCCCATCAATTTTAACCATCTTCCCTGTCCCTGCTGAAGAAAAGCAGGCCCAAACCATGATGCTGCCACCACCATGTTTGACAGTGGGGATGGTGTGTTCAGGGTGTTGCTTTTACGCCAAACATAACGTTTTGCATTGTTGCCAAAAAAGTTCAATTTTGGTTTCATCTGACCAGAGCACCTTCTTCCACATGTTTGGTGTGTCTCCCAGGTGGCTTGTGGCAAACTTTAACCAACACATTTTGTGGATATCTTTAAGAAATGGCTTTCTTCTTGCCACTCTTCCATAAAGGCCAGATTTGTGCAATATACGACTGATTGTTGTCCTATGGACAGAGTCTCCCACCACAGCTGTAGATCTCTGCAGTTCATCCAGAGTGATCATGGGCCTCTTGGCTGCATCTCTGATCAGTCTTCTCCTTGTATGAGCTGAAAGTTTAGAGGGACGGCCAGGTCTTGGTAGATTTGCAGTGGTCTGATACTCCTTCCATTTCAATATTATCGCTTGCACAGTGCTCCTTGGGATGTTTAAAGCTTGGGAAATCTTTTTGTATCCAAATCCGGCTTTAAACTTCTTCACAACAGTATCTCGGACCTGCCTGGTGTGTTCCTTGTTCTTCATGATGCTCTCTGCGCTTTTAACGGACCTCTGAGACTATCACAGTGCAGGTGCATTTATACGGAGACTTGATTACACACAGGTGGATTGTATTTATCATCATTAGTCATTTAGGTCAACATTGGATCATTCAGAGATCCTCACTGAACTTCTGGAGAGAGTTTGCTGCACTGAAAGTAAAGGGGCTGAATAATTTTGCACGCCCAATTTTTCAGTTTTTGATTTGTTAAAAAAGTTTGAAATATCCAATAAATGTCGTTCCACTTCATGATTGTGTCCCACTTGTTGTTGATTCTTAACAAAAAAATACATCTTTATTTATATCTTTATGTTTGAAGCCTGAAATGTGGCAAAAGGTCGCAAAGTTCAAGGGGGCCGAATACTTTCGCAAGGCACTGTAACTAAGTATTTAGCAGTCATGTCTTGGGGGTAGAAGCTATTCAGGGTCCTGTTGGTTCCAGACTTGGTGCATCGGTACTGCTTGCCATGCGTTAGATAGAATAGTCTATGACTTGGATGGCTGGAGTCAATTTTTAGGGACTTCCTCTGACTCTGCCTGGTATGGAGGTCCTGGATGGCAGGGAGCTCGGCCCCAGTGATGTACTGGGCTGTACATACTACAATCTGTAGCGCCTTGTGGTCAGATGCCAAGCAGTTACCATACACTCTTAGAAGAACGTGTTCTGCGGCTGTCCCCATAGGAGAACACTTTTTGGTTCCAGATAAACCCTTTTTGGTTCCAGGTAGAACACTTGTGTGTTCCATGTAGAACCTAGATAGCACCTTTTTTTCTAAGAATGTACCAAGAGGTGATGCAGCCAGTCAAGATGCTCTCAATGGTGCAGTTGTAGAACTTTTTGTGGATCTGAGGGCCCATGCCAAAATTTTCAGCCACCTGAGGGGGAAGAGGCATTTTAGTGCCCTGTTCATGACTGTGTTAGTGTGTGTAGAACGTAATATATCGTTAGTGATTTGGACACAAAGGAACTTGAAGCTCTCGACCCATTCCACTACAGCCCTGTCGATTTGAATGGGGGTGTGCTCGACCCTCTGTTTCCTGTGGTCAATGATCAGCTCCTTTGTCTTGCTGACAGCGAGGGAGCACCCCTGAGGGGCCCGTGTTGAGGGTCAGCATGGCGGATGTGTTGTTACAGCTAAATTAAAGCTACATTAAAGTAAACCAACGTTTTTGAAATACATAACCACATGTAACCAGTTATAAAATAATGGTATTAACGTTATCTTAGCCAGCAAACTAGTCAGCCAGTTAACGTTAGCCATTTTAGCCAGCTAGCGTTGCAACAATGAAGACCAGCGAACACAGGCAGTAACCCACATAACATAACTAAAACAAAACCCTTCAGCAGGTAATAAAAGCAGATAATAAAAGCACAAATATTGACAGCTGGGGCCCATCATGGTAAGGACTGTAGGCTGAGTTAGCTAACAACCAAAGCCAGGGCCAGGGAGTCACTTCCGATGTGAGAAGCCTAGCTAGCTATTTTAGCCAGCTAACTAGCCTTGCCAGGTATGAAATGATATGAAATGTCAAAACGCCAGTCAAAAGCAGCAACTCTGAGCAAAGCAGGAACTCTGTTTCCCCTGGACCTTTTTGGAGAATATGATGAAGACAAGGTTCTGGTAACGTTAGCACAGGCAGCTGAGGCTGGGATCACTTTCCCATTTGGATTTGACCCCGAAGTAAGGCCGTAGAGAGCGCGCCGGTAGTGCAGGACGTGTGGGGGATGTTGATTGATAATTATGGCTAGTTAGTTCCCTACTGAGAATATATCCTATAACGTCAATTCCTTCGTTACTACGTCTGAACCATGGAAAAATTACTTGTCGTACCAGGTGTATTCCCATGCAGACAGCCATGGAGTCTGTGTCGTGTCAGGAATACCGGCGACACTGTCCACGATGACAGAGGTCTGCCTGGATGTCAATGTGCTGCTCACGGCCTACAATATTTACCGGCAGACTACGCCCAGGATGCTGACAGAGTCCCTAGTCAACACGAGTTAGTTAATCTATAAATAGAATCCTCACTAATCGAATGCAATAATAAAATCGAATAATCTTACACCACCCCCCCGACCAATAGTATTACATTTTTCCCTTTCTTTTTAGAAAGTTCAGACACTTTGCCTACAGGCAGTTCAGTTCATCATCTGGAATCTTGGGCGGTACAACCATCCGCCAATTCCAACATGTACAGTCAATAGGATAAGAAATACTGTAGTTCCCAAATGAGGATAATATGCCCTAAACGGGCTTCAAGTTACCATACAAATAATTCAAACACATTTGTACCTTTTTATTAACAGTTATACAAATATATGTTATAACAATATTTGTACACCACTCTGAAAGCTTGGTGGCAGCGGCAAAGACGTGCAGTGCTTGGTGTGAGGAGTGTCAAGGAGCCCAATGTCCGATGAACATAGACCGCAGGCGGGTGTGTAGGTGTGGAGTTTGGCTTGTTACCGGCTCAAGGTGCTGCTTAAATTTATCCAATGATCTCAGCTCAGTAAATGGGAAATAAACAAAGGCAAAGGGTACAAGGGAACAACACTGTGTAACAAAACCCTAATTACAATTATAGCTCTACCCTAGCAGACAGACAGGAATACCTAGGGCTGAATACAGGTGTGTTAATGGCAGTGTGACTTAAGAAGGCTGATCAAATCAAATGTTATTAGTCACATTCATCGAATACAACAGATTTAGACCTTACAGTGAAATGCTTACTTACATGCCCTTAACCAACAATGCAGTACCTAAAAAAAAAGTAAAATATAAGATTAACAAATCTTTAAAGAGCAGTAAATAACAATAGCTATATACAGGGGCCACTGGTACAGAGTCAATGTGCAGGGGCACCGGTGTCGAGGTAATTGAGGTAATATGTACATGTAGGTAGAGTTATTAAAGTGACTATGCCTAGATAATAACAGAGAGTAGCAGCAGCATAGAAGAGGGAGGGGGCAGGGGCAATGCAAATAGTCTGTGTAGCCATTTAATTAGCTGTTCAGGAGTCTTATGGCTTGGGGGTAGAAGCTGTTTAGAAGCCTCTTGGACCTAGACTTGGCACTCCTGTACCGATTATCGTGCAGTAACAGAGAACAGTCTATGAATAGGGCTGCTGGAGTCTGAGAATTTTTAGGGTTTTCCTCTGACACCGCCTGGTATAGAGGTCCTGGGTGGCAGGAAGCTTGGCCTCGGTGATGTACTGGGCCGTATGGACTACCCTCTGTAGTGCCTTGCGGTTGGAGGTCGAGCAGTTGCCATACCAGGCAGTGATGCAACCCGTTCCGATGCGCTCGATGGTGCAGATGTAAAACCTTTTGAGGATCTGAGGACCCATGCAAAATCTTTTGAGACTCCTGAGGGGGAATAGGTTTCGTCTTGCCCTCTCCACGACTGTCTTAGTGTGCTTGGACCATGTTAGTTTGTTGGTGATGTGGACGCCTAGGAACTTGATGCTCTCAACCTGCTCCACTACAGAATGTGGGCGTGCTCAGTCCTCCTTTTCCTGTAGTCCACAATCATCTCCTTTGTCTTGATCATGTTGAGGGAGAGGTTGTTGTCCATGCACCACACGTTCAGGTCTCTGATGTTGGACTGAGGTGGTACTCAGGTTTATAGAGGAAGAGGGAGAAAGAAAAATAAATTAGGATGTTACTCAAGTTCTCACATATTGTAAAACATTTAGATCATATTATTACTATCTCAAGCTGTTCCAGAGTAGGCCGGAGAAGCTGAGGCATAAGGAAAGCCGCCTGCATTTAAAAAAGACCTACACTTTACGTGATCTACTCCCTCACTGTCTGGTCCTTTGAGGGACTTTTGGTATGCAATGATATTGACCAAATTTGGCAGCCAATTTTTGGCGTCCAACGTTTGGTATGCAATGACATTGACAAACAAGATCATCGGCAAAAATAACTTTTACGGACGTTAGCTAGCTAGGCAAGTTGTGGCTGGCTGGCCCCCATGTCACAATCCCAGCAATGCGTTGACATGTGTCTTTGGTGCACAGTCACAAGGACAATCTGGATAAGCTTGCTAGCTAACAGAGAAGAGGCTATGACACATTAGCTAAGTTGTCTGGTCAAAAACACTGCAGGCAGTGTAGCCTTACTAGTAACGTTACTAGTACATTATAATAAATGTGAAACGTTAGTTAGATGATGGATAGATACAGTGGGGAGAACAAGTATTTGATTCACAGCCGATTTTGCAGGTTTTCCTACTTACAAAGCATGTAGAGGTCTAATTTTTTATCATAGGTACACTTCAACTGTGAGAGACGGAATCTAAAACAAAAATGCACAAAATCACATTGTAAGTAATTCATTTGCATTGCATGACATAAGTATGACATTTGCATTGCATGACATAAGTATTTGATACATCAGAAAAGCAGAACTTAATATTTGGTACAGAAACCTTTGTTTGCAATTACAGAGATCATACGTTTCCTGTAGTTCTTGACCAGGTTTGCACACACTGCAGTAGGGATTTTGGCCCACTCCTCCATACAGACCTTCTCCAGATCCTCCAGGTTTCGGGGCTGTCGCTGGGCAATACGGACTTTCAGCTCCCCCCAAAGATTATCTATTGGGTTCAGGTCTGGAGACTGGCTAGGCCACTCCAGCATCTTGAGATGCTTCTTACGGAGCCACTCCTCAGTTTCCCTGGCTATGTGTTTTGGGTCATTGTCATGTTGGAAGACCCAGCCACGACCCATCTTCAATGCTCTTACTGAGGAAAAGGAGGTTGTTGGCCAAGATCTCGTGATACATGGCCCCATCCATCCTCCCCTCAATACGGTGCAGTCGTCCTGTCCCCTGTGCAGAAAAGCATCCCCAAAGAATGATGTTTCCACCTCAATGCTTCACGGTTGGGATGGTGTTGTTGGGGTTGTACTCATCCTTCTTCTTCCTCCAAACATGGCGAGTGGAGTTTAGACCAAAAAGCTCTATTTTTGTCTCATCAGACCACATGACCTTCTCCCATTCCTCCTCTGGATCATCCAGATGGTCATTGGCAAACTTCAGACGGGCCTGGACATGCGCTGGCTTGAGCAGGGGGACCTTGTGTGCGCTGTAGGATGTTAATCCATGACAGCGTAGTGTGTTACTAGTGGTTTTCTTTGAGACTGTGGTCCCAGCTCTCTTCAGGTCATTGACCAGGTCCTGCTGTGTAGTTCTGGGCTGATCCCTTACCTTCCTCATGATCATTGATGCCCCACAAGGTGAGATCTTGGATGGAGCCCCAGATCGAGGGTGATTGACCGTCCTCTTCTTCCATGTTCTAATAATTGTGCCAACAGTTGTTGCCTTCTCACCAAGCTGCTTGCCTTTTGTCCTGTAGCCCATCCCAGTCTTGTGCAGGTCTACAAATGTATTCCTGATGTCCTTACAGAGCTGTCTAGTCTTCGCCATTGTGGAGAGGTTGGAGTCTGTTTAATTGAGTGTGTGGACAGGTGTCTTTTATATAGGTAACGAGTTCAAACAGGTGCAGTTAATACAGGTAATGAGTGGAGAACAGAAGGTTTTCTTTGAGACTATGGTCCCAGCTCTCTTGAGGTCATTGACCAGGTCCTGCCGTGTAGTTCTGGGCTGATCCCTCACCTTCCTCATGATCATTGATGCCCCACGAGGTGAGATCTTGCATGGAGCCCCAGACTGAGGGTGATTGACCATCATCTTGAACTTCTTCCATTTTCTAATAACAATATTTGTTGCCTTCTCACCAAGCTGCTTGCCTATTGTCCTGTAGCCCATCCCAGCCTTGTGCAGGTCTACAATTTTATCTCTGATATCCTTACACAGCTCTCTGGTCTTGGCCATTGTGGAGAGGTTGGAGTCTGTTTGATTGAGTATGTGGACAGGTGTCTTTTATACAGGTAACGAGTTCAAACAGGTGCAGTTAATACAGGTAATGAGTGGAGAACAGGAGGGCTTCTTAAAGAAAAACTAACAGGTCTGAGAGCCGGAATTCTTACTGGTTGGTAGGTGATCAAATACTTATGTCATGCAATAAAATGCAAATTAATTACTTAAAAAATCATACAATGTGATTTTCTGGATCTTTGTTTTAGATTCCGTCTCTCACAGTTGAATTGTACCTATGATAAAAATGACAGACTTTGTACATGCTTTGTAAGTAGGAAAACCTGCAAAATCGGCAGTGCATCAATTACTTGTTCTCCCCACTGTATAATTTATACAAAATACATAGTCAATTAGCCATAAAGTGTAGCTATATTAGAGGATTAATGTTACCACATTGAACTTACCCTGTTAATCTTCATCACTGCTAACACTCACTATGTAGGTCGGTAGGAAACAAAGGTTGCAGGCTTCACATTCAAACTTGGCACAGCACCTGTTTTTGGTCGGAGCCTCATTACCAATCCTGCCTTCACAGGTTATAGCCATCGAAGTCCTCTGGGGTGAAATGAACACTGCATACAGTATACGTGCCCACGGTTCCCTTAACTGTACTCTAATCCGCTCGCTTCAACTGGACAAATCGGTCCCACTTCAAAGCTGGCTTCTCGCTTTTGGGCCATAATCCTGTCCATTTGGGTAGTACTGCACCCAGTCACTACCACTACCAAACGCCCAGGAGAAGAGCAAATTCAGTTTTTCGCATGAATTTAGCTATATGGTCTCTTCTTCGTGGATGTACATGTACATATTAGCTCAACAAAAGAAAACACTTGGTTTGGAATGTACACCGAACAAAAATGTAAACGCAACATGTAAAGCATTGGTCTTATGTTTCATGAGCTGAAATAAAATATCCCAGCAATTTTCCATATGCACAAAAATCGTATTTTTCTCAAACCTTGTGCACAAATTTGTTTACATCCATGTGAGTGAGCGTTTCTCCTTTGCCAAGATAATCCATCCATGTGACAGGTGTGGCATTACAAGAAACTGATTAAACAGCATGATCCTTACACAGGTGCACCTTGTGCTGGGGAAAATAAAAGGCAACTTTAAAATGTGCCGTTTTGTCACACAACACAATTCCACAGATGTCTCAAGTTGGCAGGGAGCATGCAATCGGCATGCTGACTGCAGGAATGTCCACCAGAGCTGTTGCCAGAGGATTGAATGTTCATTTCTTTACCATAAGCTGCCTCCAAAGTAATTTTAGAGAATTTTGCAGTACGTCCAACCGGCCTCATAACCACAGACCACGTATATGGCGTTGTGTGGGTGAACGGTTTGCTGGTGTCAATATTGTGAACAGAGTTCCCCTTGGTGGCAGTGGGGTTATAGTATGGGCAGGCATAAGCTATGCACAACGAACACAATAGCATTTTATCGATGGCAATTTGAATGCAGAGAGATACCGTGACGAGATCCTGAGGCCCACTGTCATGTCATTCATCCGCCGCCATCACCTCATGTTTTAGCATGATAATGCAAGGCCACATGTTGCAAGGATCTGTACACTATTCCTGGAAGCTGAAAATGTCCCAGTTCTTCCATGGCCTGCATACACACCAGACATGTCACCCATTCAGTTTGGGATGCTCTGGATCGACATGTAAGGCAGTGTGTTTCAGTTCCCACCAATATCCAGCAACTTCATACAGCCCTTGAAGAGGAGTGGGAAAACATTCCACAGGCTACAATCAACTCTATGTGAAGGAGGTGTGTAGCGCTGCATGAGGCAAATGTGGTCACACCAGATACTAACTGGTTTTCTGATCCACACCTATACCTTTTTTAAAGGTATCTCTGACTAACAGATGCATTCCCAGTCATGTAAAATTACTGTAAAATCCATAGATTAGGGCCTAATGAAATTATTTCAATTGGCTGATTTCCTTATATGAACTGTAACTCAGTAGAATTGTTGAAATTGTTGCATGTTGCGTTTATATTTTTGTTCAGTATAATTTCATACTAACATGGCTATTACATAATGTTGTCCAGCTGGAACTAGCTAGGTATGACCAGTAGCAACCTGTCATTCAGGGCAGCTCCACTTGTTTTGAGGCCCCCATTTTTAGCAAAACAATTTATATCATTGAGTTAATATAGCCGCACACAAACATTATCTCTTTTTTGTTTTCTTGAGTAAGGCAGCTCCAAAATGCAGGTGTTTCAGCCTAGCTCAGTGCTTTCTGTGGTGGTGGGACAAGCCAGCAGAAAATACGAAGCGTTGTGTTGTGATTGGCTTAGTGGTCTATCACTCATGGGGAAACTACGTCACCGCGAAGTTTAAGGGGAGACCTCGAAAATTCTAGCCGTTTGGCTGCTGACATTAGAAGTGCTCATCCAAGAAGGCTCAAGATCTTTGGCCACAGATAAAATTATCAAATCACATGATACAGTTGAAGTTGGAAGTAGTTTACATACTGTACACCTTAGCCAAATACTTTTAAACTACGTTTTTCACAATTCCTGACATTTAATTCTCGTAAAAATTCCCTGTCTTAGGTCAGTTAGGATCACCACTTTATTTTAAGAATGTGAAATGTCAGAATAATAGTAGAGAGAATAAAGAGAGAATAATTTATTTCAGCTTTATTTTCTTTCATCACATTCCCAGTGGGTCAGAAGTTTACATACACTCAATTAGTATTTGGTAGCATTGCCTTTAAATTGTTTCACTTGGGTCAAACGTTTCGGGTAGCCTTCCACAAGCGTCTCACAATAAGTTGGGTGAATATTAGCCCATTCCTCCTGACAGAGCTGGTGTAACTGAATCAGGTTTGTAGGCCTCCATGCTCGCACACGCTTTTTCAGTTCTGCCCCCAAATTTTATATAGGATTGAGGTCAGGGCTTTGTGATGGCCACTCCAATACCTTGACTTTGTTGTCCTTAAGCCATTTTGCCACAACTTGGGAAGCATACTTGGGGTCATTGTCCATTTGGAGGACCCATTTGCGACAAAGCTTGAGATGTTGCTTCAATATATCCAGATAATTTTCTGTCCTCATGATGCCATCAATTTTGTGAAGTGCACCAGCCCCTCCTGCAGCAAAGCACACCCACAACATGAGGCTGCCACCCCCATGCTTCACGGTTGGGATGGTGTTCTTCAGCTTGCAAGCATCCCCCTTTTTCCTCCAAACATAATGATGGTCATTATGGCCAAACAGTTACAGTGGGGCAAAAAAGTATTTAGTCAGCCACCAATTGTACAAGTTCTCCCACTTAAAAAGATGAGAGAGGCCTGAAATGTTCCTCATAGGTACACTTCAACTATAACAGACAAAATGAGAAAAATAAATCAAGAAAATCACATTGTAGGATTTTTAATGAATTTATTTGCAAATTATGGTGGAAAATAAGTATTTGGTCACCTACAAACAAGCAAGATTTCTGGCTCTCACAGACCTGTAACTTCTTCTTTAAAAGGCTCCTCTGTCCTCCACTCGTTACCTGTATTAATGGCACCTGTTTTAACTTGTTATCAGTATAAAAGACACCTCTTATCCGCTCGTCATTCCCTTATGCCATAAGTTTGTACATCTCAGTTAGTGGAAACCACATTTGTTTTAAGCAAGCCAGCCATATCAGCTATGTTTTTTAAAAAGTCAGTAAATGAGGCTGTATTTACTTTTGCTGTCAGACAAGGCTCCGCTGATAGCCAGGTGTAGCAGTGGTAAGGTGTGGGGACAGCTTTATGTAGGCCCTAACAGTTTGGTCACCGTCATAGTGCAATTCATATATTGTTTAATATTGTGTTGTGTAGTGGCTTTGCTGGCATGCACCAAGATTTACATGCTAAAATCGCCACTGTATATGATGTTGAGAAATATTGCATTGTGGGTAGTTCCGAAGATCTCCGGAAATACATTTATAAATATGTAAAAACACAAAAACATAACTGTTTGTAGTTATAGGTAACCAGATCGTGACCACAACTACGTTACTAAGTATTTGACCACCCTATGTTGTTACATTGCTTCCTACCCTCTGTGGTTACCTCGTACATTATTGTGGGAATCCATTCTCAGGCTGAATTGTAAAGCTGAGAAATAAACTGTTGATGTGTTTCTCTTGAGCTTGAAAAGCTCTGCTCACCATATACATTCACATGGCCACCTGCTTTGTGAGTGGCGTCTGGAGAGCCTCTCATGTGGAGCAGTTATTCGTCCCTTTAAGGCGGCCCAAGTCCTTAGTGTCTGATTAGGGACTACTTCCATGTCTCATCACAGGACCAGGGGAGAGTGGCACGTGTCATGACTACTGGTCAAATCAAATTGTATTTGTCACATGGGCCGGATACAACAGCTGTAGACTTGACCGTGAAATGCTTACTTAAAAACCCTTAACCAACAATGCAGTTAAAGAAAAATTAAAAGTAACATAAAATAGCGATAACAGGGCTATAAACAGGGGGTACGGGTATTGAGTCAATGTGCGGAGGTACAGGTTAGTCGTGGTAATTTGTACATGTAGCTGGGGGTAAAGTGACTATGCATAGATATTAAACAGCGAGTAGCAGCAGTGTAAAAAGAAAGGGGGGGTGTCAATGTAAATAGTCTGGGTGGCCATTTGATTCATTGTTCAGCAGTCTTACGGCTTGGGGTTAGAAGCTGTTAAGGAGCCTTTTGGATCTAGACTTGGCGGTGCGGTACTGCTTGCTGTGCGGTAGCAGAGAGAACAGCATGACTTGGGTGACTGGAGTCTTTGACAATTTCATGGCCCTTCCTTTGTCACTGCATAGTATATAGGTTCTGGATGGCAGGAAGCTTTGCCCCAGTGACGTACTGGGCTGTATGCACTACCCACGGTAGCGGTTTTGTTTGGCTGTTATGCAAATTGCAGTGAGTCTAAGGTTTCCAGATGATGGTGTTGATCTACTTGGTGCTCTGAACACTTTGGTGCTTTGCAGGTGCCAGGAATGTGCGCACACTGCTGTTGATGTCCCAACATTAATATCACACTGTATGTTTCTTTGTTCATTCAGATAAAATGTACAAATACCTACACAGCCTATTTAGCTTTCACCACACTTGTGCTCACTGAAAGTAATGGCATTCTTGGCTGGAAAGAAAACCACCTATCTTAGGTATTGTCAGGACATGCCTGTGAATGAACGTATTATGCAAAAATAAAGTGCTACACCTGTTTTTTTTGTGGCATTTATCATATGATTTCCTTCTCGGAACAAACTGTCAAAGCACCTGTAGTAATGTGTGATTTTTTTGTTGTTGATCCATTTGTCTGTATTTGTACTGGGCCAATGCTTGTTGCAGTGTCAATGCTTCACCTCATACAACATAAACCTATAGCTCTAGATGAGACTGCCAAATCCCGAGGGAATACACTGACACAAGTAAACCAGCTTTGCCAAGAAAATGCCAGGAGTAGGTCCAAGTTCCAATAACCCATAATGAGTCTGAGGGGTAGAGTCACTGCAGACAGGCTGGCAGGAGGCCAGGTGGGACGTATCTGAGAACGTGTGAATGCAGCCATCGCATCTTATCAGTAGTCCCTTAGGTCTGTCGGTGGGTGGCTTCAGTATGAATGGGAGAGAGAACCAGCCACTGAGGCCATACCATAACATACTATTCTCGGAACAGGGCCGTTCTCACAAAGAACATGCGAGAGACTTTAATGTCAGAATTAACAGTGATGGATGTGGCATTTATCATTGGAAGGCTTCTTAGGGCCTATTAGGTTTATTCTGGCTTGAACCCTGAGGTGAAGCTACAGCTCCAATAGAGATTTCGAGCAGTTACCACATAAAAATCAGTCACTAATTATACACTCTATTACAGATGTAAAATGTAACGTTTTTATATCTATGAGCAGCCACATTAATGTTTGACAAGAACAACCCCAGAAGCAAACTCCATTTCATCATCTGCAGTAGAGCAGAGACACCTCTGACCTTTTGATACTTTTCTTTCCCTTGTCTATTTCCTCTTATTACTTACATCTACTCACACCCATCACTGTTCACGTTCCCTGCACTTATTTGTAATTGCACTGTCAGTGAGATTTGACGCTTTCTCCCTCAAGTCGTTCTCATGCTTTTGCTCTGAGTGGAGAAATAGCCTCTACACCAGAAATCGACTGTACTTTTTTTCTCCTGCAATTTACCATAAGTTAGGTTCTTTTTGTATGGTGTTTTTATGGAAGATTGCTGGTACTCGTTCTTTGTCCCCTTTTCAGTTTCATCAACAACAAAAAAACTGAGTGCAAAAAGAAAGCAATGTTCGTCAGACCATTTCATCAAATTCCACCAAGGCATTTGCCACTTACCTCTAAATCACTTCCATTCAATCTTCCTTGAGTGGTGACTCATTCAAAAAGTGGAAGATTCAAGCTGAATTTAACTAGACATAGTTTCAACTTTTTACTTTTCCCTACAGCCTTTGCCCATTTAAAGTAATCGCATGGGGGTTGTAAAGTAGACTACCTGGTTGAAAGTGAAGGATGTGAAGATGGAGGAAATACACTACATGACCAAAAGTATGTGGACAGCTGCTCGTCGAACATAACATTCCAAAATCAGTGGCGTTAACATGGAGTTGGTCCCCCATTTGCTGCTATAACAGCCTCTAGTCTTTCAGAAAGCCTTTCCACTAGATGTTGGAAAATTGCTGTGGGGACTGGCTTCCATTCAGCCACGAGCATTAGTGAGGTCGGGCACTGATGTTGGGGCAATTAGGCCTGGCTCGCAGTCAGCGTTCTAATTCATCCCAAAGGTGTTTGATTGAGTTTAGGTCAGGGCTCTGTGTAGGCCAGTCAAGTTCTTCCACACCGATCTTGACAAACAATTTCTGTATGGACCTCACTTTGTGCACGGGGGCATTGTCATGCTGAAACAGGAAAGAGCCTACCCCAAACTGTTGCCACAAAATTGTAAGCACAGAATCGTCTACAATGTCATTTTATGCTGTAGCGTTAAGATTTCCCTTCACTGGAACGAAGGGGCCTAGCACGAACCATGAAAAACAGCCCCATACCATTATTCCTCCTCCACCAAATTTTACAGTTGGCACTATGCATTGGGGCAGGTAGCGTTCTCCTGGCATCCGCCAAACCCAGATTCGTCTGTCGGAAGCGTGATTCATCACTCCAGAGAACGCGTTTCCACTGCTCCAGAATACAATGGCTTCAAGCTTTACACCACTCCAGCCAACACTTGGCATTGCACATGGTGATCTTAGGCTTGTGTGCGGTGGCTCAGCCATGGAAACTAATTTCATGAAGCTCCTGACGAACAGTTCTTGTGCTGATGTTGCGTCCAGAGGCAGTTTGGAACTCTGTAGTGAGTGTTGCAACCGAGGACAGACAATTGTTACGAGCTTCTCGTTTCAGCACTCGGCGGTCCTGTTCTGTGAGCTTGTGTGGCCTACCACATTGTGGCTGAGCCGTTATTGCTCCTAGACATTTCCACTTCACAAAAACAGCACTTACAGTTGACCAGGGCAGCTCTAGCAGGGCAGCTCTAGCAGGGCAGAAATTTCACGAACTGCCTTGTTGGAAAGGTGGCGTCCTATAATGTTGCCACGTCGAAAGTCACTGAGCTCTTCAGTAAGGCCATTCTACTGCCAATGTTTGTCTATGGAGATCGCATGGCTGTGTGCTCAATTTTTTACACCTGTCAGTAAGGGGTTGGCTGAAATAGCCAAATCCACAACTTTGAAGGGGTATCCACATACTTTTGTGTATATAGTGTAGTCTGTGTTTTTACCCTTTCAGCTACATTACACTTACAGCACCTCTGGTAAAGGTTAATTGAAGTGAAGGAGGATATGGTCACATTGTGCCTGGTAAAGGTCAATTGTATTATTAAGAGCTATTCCGCAGGCAGTTTCACCTGACTGTTGACCTCTCCCTCACTTCTCCTGTGTTATTGAAAATAGATTTCACAGTTCTTTATGGCACAATGATTCTCTACACTATACATGGCTTGTTTTGTCAAATAAACTTAAATTAGGCAAACTATCAGAATTTTAGCAACCAGGAAATGGCAGTTATTTTTGCATATAGCACCTTTAATACGCAAATATCATGATATTATCATAAGGTGCCAGTTTACATTTAAAACAAGTATTTTTATGCATATCTAAGCATACATGTAGAGCGTTTTTTTTAAAGAAACTAAATATGCTTCTCTGTGAGTCTTATTCAGTATATTTAGTAATTGCTTGCTTTTCTAAAGTCTAGCAACCTTGCCAGCAGGCATGCCAGCTAGGATAGACAAGCTACTCTAACTTTATTGATAGCCTGAAATGGCTTGGTAGCTAGTTATGAGGTTGGGAGATTGGGAACCTATCTAGCTGGCTAGTATTACAGAGTATTACGCTGTATTTATTCATCAAGAAGGAATCAATAGGCTACATAGCTTGATCAAATTCCTTTACAAACATACCCCCTGTGTGTCCTGCCCATCACCAGCAGCTAAAATAAAATCAAACGCTACGTGCGTCACACTACACCCTCTTTCCTCCTCCACTGAAGATACTGTCTCCACGCACTAAAGTATCTAGCATCCTGCCCAGCATATCTTTGCTCTGTGGTGCACCTTGTAAAGAACCACTTACTAGGGAGAATAGGTTGGGAGGGTGGGTACTCGTTGCCTGGGCCAGTCAGTGTGCCCCCCCCAAAATAAATACTGCTGACAGATCTTTAAAAAACACACAAAAAAGATAAAAATGTGGGCTTAAAAATCAAGTTTAGTAATGAATTGAATATCTGAAAAATCTGAGGAGGCACGTACCCTTGCGCCCCCTATGGGCATGACGCCTCTAACTGTGGCCAAACCTGCAGTTACATTCTTCTGAGAAAATCAATCTGCCAGCCAACCTCCCTGTCTGGACTGATTGCATTCAAGCCTGCAATCTTATACTGGAACGATGCCACAGAAACTCAATAGAAACACAGTGGCGATAGGCAAGGGGTTGCTCTGTGTTGGGGTCTCGGTGAGAAGTAAGGTTACATAAAATGACAGTATGCCTGTGTTTATCTCCAACACCCACCACCGCCCAGGACATCTAGCGTGCACCTCTCTACATAGCCATGAAAGGACATGCCAGACATGACAAGGACCAGGGCTTTTACCTCTGTAGCTACCTGGGTTTGATCCATGTCTGGGTTTTTTATTGCATAATACTTGTGTGATCACTCTTATCTGGACAGAACATGGACACTTCACTGAGCCTCAGTCTTCAGATGTTTGACTTTGTGTAATGATGTTTGTTCTTATTTGCTGGTACATACCCTACCTACACTATTCATGTGTATCAGCGTCTGCACACACTATTGCGTAACTATATAGTTGTCTATTACAAAACTGTTTGACATCAGGGATGTGTCAGTCACTGACACAAACAGAAACACACACACCATCTTGCTCGCCCACACAAACACAGACATACACAATTTGCTGCAGTAGTGCGGTGCCACGTCACCACTAAGAAAAGAAGGGGGAGATATTGAACATCACACCATTTAACATGGCCCAGCAATACACAGTGAGAGAGAGACACGCACATAAATTAGGCTTTTGATATGGTTGGTTTGCGTTAAAGAATATTAATTTTAAACGCTTATTCATTGGATAAGCGTTGATGAAATCTGAATGCCTTATAAAGATTACAGTGTGTATTGCTGTAATCTTTAGGTACAGTTGAAATCGGATGTTTACATACACTTAGGTTGGAGTCATTGAAACTAGTTTTTCAACCACTCCACAAATTTCTTGTTAACGAACTATAGTTTTGGCAAGTCGGTTAGGACATCTACTTTGTGCATGATACAAGTAATTTTTCCAACAATTGTTTACAGACAGATTATTCCACTTATAATTCACCGTATCACAATTTCAGTGGGTCAGCAGTTTACATACACTAAGTTGACTGTGCCTTTAAACAGCTTGGAAAATTCCAGAAAATGATGTCATGGCTTTAGAAGCTTCTGATAGGCTAATTGATATCATTTCAGTCAATTGGAGGTGTACCTGTGGATGTATTTCAAGGCCTACCTTTAAACTCAGGGCCTCTTTACTTGACATCATGGTAAAATCAAAAGAAATCAGCCAAGACCCCAGAAAAAAAATTGTAGACCTCCACAAGTCTGGTTCATCCTTGGGAGCAATTTCCAAACGCCTGAAGGTACCACATTCATCTGTACAAACAATAGTACGCAAGTATAAATACCATGGGACCACGCAGCCGTCATACCGCTCAGAAAGGAGATATGTTCTGTCTCCTAGAGATGAACGTACTTCGGTGCGAAAAGTGCAAATCAATCCAAGAACAATAGCTAAGGACCTTGTGAAGATGCTGGAGAAAACAGGTACAAAAGTATCTATATCCACAGTAAAACGATTTCTATATTGACATAACCTGAAATGCCGCTCAGCAAGTAAGAAGCCACTGCTCCAAAACCGCCATAAAATAAACAGACTACGGTTTGCAACTGCACATGGGGACAAAGATTGTACTTTTCGGAGAAATGTCCTCTGGTCTGATGAAACAAAAATAACTGTTTGGTCATTATGACCACCGTTATGTTTGGTGGAAAAAGGGGAGGCTTGCAAGCCCAAGAACACCATCCCAACTGTGAAGCACGGGGGTGACAGCATCATGTTGTGGGGGGCTTTGCTGAAGGAGGGACTGGTGCACTTCACAAAATAGATGGCATCATGAGGACAGAAAATGATGTGGATATTTTGAAGCAACATCTCAAGAAATCAGTCAGGAAGTTAAAGCTTGGTCGCAAATGGGTCTTCCAAATGGACAACGACCCCAAGCATGCTTCCAAAGTTGTGGCAAAATGGCTTAAGGACTACAAAGTCAAGGTGTTGGAGTGGCCATCACAAAGCCTTGACCGCAATCTCGTAGAAGGTTTGTGGGCAGAACTGAACAAGTGTGTGAGAGCATGGAGGCCTACAAACCTGACTTAGTTACACCAGCTCTGTCAGGAGGAATGGGCCAAAATTCACCCAACTCATTGTGGGAAGCTTGTGGAAGGCTACCCGAAATGTTTGACCCAAGTGAAACAATTTAAAGGAAATGCTACCAAATACGAATTGAGTGTATGTAATCTTCTGACCCACTGGGAATGTGATGAAATAAATAAAAGTGGAAATAAATAATTCTCTCTGCAATTATTCTGACATTTCACATTCTTAAAATAAAGTGGTGAAAGTGAATTTTTACTAGGATTAAATGTCAGGAATTGTGAAAAACTGAGTTTAATTGTATTTATGCTAAGGTTTATGACATCAACTGTTAATGAGCCCTCCCTTCCATTTGAAGTCCACCCTCCCACTCTGTGAGTTGACGAAAAGTAGCATAGGTGGCTAGGCTCATACCATTAGTGGTGTAGACACTCAGGACATGGCTGAAACAGGACTAGAACCTGCCTTCATTAGAGTTCAGATAGGCTTTGCGTGAAACTAAATTACTCTGAAGTGTGGTCTGTTTTCCTTATCATCCTCAGATAACAGCAGTGCACTACATTCAGATGATACGGTATGATTGATATGAGTTCCCACTGATGAGAGTGATCATACAGAACAATTGAAAAGGGATGAGCTGTTGTTACCTAATTATCATAACTATACCACTAATTTGAATGTCATAGATGCCGATATCAGTCAGATTAGTGACTAAGAATACCCTCCGTTAGATGTTGTTTCAACTAAGGTGATTGATCTTTTCATGATACATTTTAAAGAATAATAACAAATTATTTGAACAAAAATGGGAAATATCAGTCTATTCCGATTTAAAATAAATCACAGATTATTTGATTATGATGGAGAAATTACCCCACCATGTGGTCTTGAGTGATAGTACATGTAAAGGTCGATTCATTTCAGCCATAGGAAATCCGAGATCCTGCAACGTGTTTATGTTGTCCATTACATGTGACTGACTGACGTGTGACTCAGGTTTGCAGTTAATATTACTGCTGTATGGATATTGTAATACCATTCTAGAGTTAGGGTCAGGTTCAGGGTTACGGTAGCTGTTATCATTACAGCTGTAGGGACATTGTGATACCATTTTAGGGTTAGACCTTTGTTATGTGTTTTATAAATGTATTGTCAAACCTCAGAATATTATAGGGCCCTAGTCATTCCTGAGGCTTTAGGTTCCTTCGGATAATGGCGACAATAGAAACGCAGAGTCAGACTTCAGTGTGATCAGCATGTATTGCACTGCAGTTTTGGTTTGGCTTTTGCATTGAATGACAGATTTATACATGGAAAAACAGTCAAAGAATAAATCAAAAGGTCACTTGTTGTCCTTTGGATGGTGGACCATTCTTGATACGCATTGCATGGGAAACTGTTGAGCGTGAAACCCAGTAGCGTTACAGTTCATAACACACTCAAACCGGTGCGCTTCGCACCCTGTTCAAAGGCGCTTAAATCTTTTGTCTCGCCCATTCACCCTCTGAATGGCACACATACACAATCCATGTCTCAAGGCTTAAAAATCCTTCTTTAACCTCTCTACTCTCCCCTTCATCGACAGTGGTTGAAGTGGATTTAATAAGTGACATCAATAAGGGATCATAGCTTTCACCTGGTCAGTCTATGTCATGGAAAGAGCCGGTGTTCCTAATGTTTTGTATACTTCCATAAATATTTTAACTGGTACCAGACTAGCTTCAGACTAGTTTTGTGAGGCTTGTGGGCTTCCTAAAGCAAAGCAACCGACATGTATGTACGTGTTCGTGAGTCTCACCTTTCCATATTAGTGTGTAGCCCAAACTGTTCGGACACTATTTGCAGAAGTTAGCAGATCGGCGGTATCGACGTCAGACATTGGCAGATCGGTGGTACCGACTCCGTGACGATTGTGGTGGTCTCTAGCTTAAACATTCGGATTTTTGATGTGGATTGTTTTACTATGCTAATGAGACTTATGCAGGGGTGCAGACATTGACTCTAGGGGTTTATTGGCAAATCGGCACACAGAGCAGTTGAAATGTAGGCGAAAAATAAAGGATGATCTCTTGTGGTGATACGTGTTCAGTTCCTGTTCTAGTCTCATGTGACAGTCTTGTGGAAAGAGAGATGATTACATCAAACATTGAATACTCAATATTGATTAATATCTTGATGAAATCTGCTGCTTAATTTTACAATCAATCAGTCTTTGATTGGGTTGATGATGGTGAACTGGTGGGATTTCATATTATTTTTTGTCTTTTTTATATTTTTTTTAAGTATATATGTTTGTTTTTTTGGGGGGGGGGTTTGAATTTGTTTTTGTTTTTCTATACTGCAAGATTGATGAGTAAATGTATACTTTCTACGTCTCATGTGACAGTCTTGTGGAAAGAGAGATGATTTGAATTTGTTTTTGTTTTTCTATACTGCAAGATTGATGAGTAAATGTATACTTTCTACGTATATTCATTTTCTCATGAGCTCTTCTTGTGTCTGACACTTAGTCCAGAAGATGTCACTAGTGTTCTTTTGTAACAGCATGACGAATTCCGACTGAGGTTTTGCTACATTTAGGCTTGGGCGGTGGACTGGGTTGCAACTTGCAACAGTATAGTATGCCCAGATCAACACTGTGTTTTAACTCTAAAACAACTATAATAATCTGAAGGTACTTCCAGTATTATAGAGTTGCCTAACTGCATAAAGTGTAAAAACACTTGACTCAGAGCAGCCAACTCTCACGCATTGGACGTGAGACACGAATTTGACCCACTTCTAATGCTCTCACGGCACCCCTATTATATCTCACAAATTGAAAAGTGCTGATTTTGATTTTTCAAATTAGTCACCACGTTAACATTTCAACCTGTGCTCCAAATTGTTTTGAAATCGGAGCATCTACGCCTGCAATTTAATCATGAGCTCAACCTCTATAATTGTGCTGTCTTGCTGCACTGCACATTGAAGTATATGATTGGTCTTGTTATGTAAGGGATCAAGGGGATTGGATGCAGGTTTTAAAGAAACACCCCTTAAGATTAGATTGGAGCTGAATGGCAAGAGAGAACGTTCTCTGCAGAGTTTTTAAAACTCTAAAAAGAGTAGTTAGGTAGGGCTGTTTTATGTACAATGTTGACTAAGAACACATTCAAAGCAATGACCTGGGGAATAGTTAGAGGAGGGGGGATGAATGAGCCAATTGGAAGCTGGGTATGATTAGGTGGCCATGATGGAATGAGGTCTAGATTGGGAATTTTGCCAGGACACCAGGGTTAACCCCCCTACTCTTACGATAAGTGCCATGGGCGCTTTAGTGACCACAGAGAGTCAGGACACACGCAACTTGCAGAGGGCAATGTCCCCAATCACAGCCTTGGGGCATTGGGAAATACAGTGCATTTGGAAAGTATTTGGCAGCGATTACAGCCTTGAGTCTTCTTTGGTATGATGCTGCAAGCATGGGACACCTGTATTTGGGGAGTTTCTCCCATTCTTCTCTGCAGATCCTCTCAAGCTCTGTCAGGTTTGATGGGGAGCGTCGCTACACAGCTATTTTCAGGTCTCTTAGATCGTATTCAAGTCTGGCCTCTGACTGGGCCACTCAAGGACATCCAAAGACTTGTTCTGAAGCCACTCCTGTATTGTCTTGGTTGTGTGCTTAGGGTGATTGTCCTGTTGGAAGATGAACTTTTGGCTCAGTCTGAGGTCCTGAGCCCTCTGGATCAGGTTTTCATCAAGGATCTCTCTGTACTTTGCTCCGTTCATCTTTCCCCCGATCATGTCTAGTCTCCCAGTCCTTGTTGCCGAAAAACATCCACACAGCATGATGCTGCAACAACCATGCTTCTCCGTAGGATTGGTGCCAGGTTTCCTCCAGACGTTAGGCTTGGCATTCAGGCCAAAGAGTTCAATGTTGGTTTCATCAGACCAGATCATTTTTTTTTTCATGGTCTGAGAGTCCTTTAGGTGCCTTTTGCAAACTCCAAGCGGGATGACATGTGCATTTTACTGAGGAGTGGCTTCCTTCTGGCCACTCTACCATAAAGGACTGATTATTGGAGTGCTTCAGAGATGGTTGTCCTTCTGGAAGGTTGTCCCATCTCCACAGACCATTGGGTTCTTGGTCACCTCCCTCACCAAATGTCCTTCTCCCCCGATTGCTCACTTTGGCTGTATGGCCAGCTCTAGGAAGAGTCTTGGTGGTTCCAAACTTCTTCCATTTAAGAATGATGGAGGCCACTGTGTTCTTGGGGACCTTCAATGCAGCAAAAAAAAAATGGTACCCTTCCCCAGATCTGTGCCTCGACACAATCCTGTTTCGGAGCTCTACGGTCAATTCCTTTGACCTCACGGCTTGGTTTTT
Organism: Oncorhynchus mykiss; assembly: GCF_013265735.2. Taxonomy (NCBI): domain Eukaryota; kingdom Metazoa; phylum Chordata; class Actinopteri; order Salmoniformes; family Salmonidae; genus Oncorhynchus; species Oncorhynchus mykiss. The sequence goes on from NC_048571.1 coordinate 46,518,748, forward strand.
GCTATGACATACACTGTCAACTGTGGAACCTTTATATAGACAGGTGTGTGCCTTTTTCAAATAATTTCCAATCAATTGAATTTACCCCAGGTGCACTCCAATCAGGCTGTAGAAACATCTCAAGGATGATCAATAGAAACAGGATGCACCTGAGCTCAATTTCAAAGGGTCTGAATACTTATGTAAATAAGGTGTTGCTGTTTTTGTCTAAAAATGTCTAAAAACCTGTTTTGCTTTGTCATTATGGGGTATTGTGTGTAGATTTAATCAATTTTAGAAGAAGGTTGTAACCTAACAAAATGTTCAAAAAGTCAAGGGGTCTGAATACTTTCCAAATACACTGTATATATATTTTTTAGACCAGAGGAAAGAGTGTCCTACTGGTTCTCCAACACCACTTCCAGCAGCATTTGGTCTCCCATCCTGGGACCGACCACGACCAACCCTGCATTGCTTCAAAGGCAAGCCGGCAGTGGTATGTTGCAGTTCTTATGTACAGTGCCTTGCGAAAGTATTCGGCCCCCTTGAACTTTGCGACCTTTTGCCACATTTCAGGCTTCAAACATAAAGATATAAAACTGTATTTTTGTGTGAAGAATCAACAACAAGTGGGACACAATCATGAAGTGGAACGACATTTATTGGATATTTCAAACTTTTTTAACAAATCAAAAACTGAAAAATTGGGCTGCAAAATTATTCAGCCCCTTTACTTTCAGTGCAGCAAACTCTCTCCAGAAGTTCAGTGAGGGTCTCTGAATGATCCAATGTTGACCTAAATGACTAATGATGATAAATACAATCCACCTGTGTGTAATCAAGTCTCCGTATAAATGCACCTGCACTGTGATAGTCTCAGAGGTCCGTTAAAAGCGCAGAGAGCATCATGAAGAACAAGGAACACACCAGGCAGGTCCGAGATACTGTTGTGAAGAAGTTTATAGCCGGATTTGGATACAAAAAGATTTCCCAAGCTTTAAACATCCCAAGGAGCACTGTGCAAGCGATACAATTGAAATGGAAGGAGTATCAGACCACTGCAAATCTACCAAGACCTGGCCGTCCCTCTAAACTTTCAGCTCATACAAGGAGGAGACTGATCAGAGATGCAGCCAAGAGGCCCATGATCACTCTGGATGAACTGCAGAGATCTACAGCTGTGGTGGGAGACTCTGTCCATAGGACAACAATCAGTCGTATATTGCACAAATCTGGCCTTTATGGAAGAGTGGCAAGAAGAAAGACATTTCTTTAAGATATCCATAAAAAAGTGTTGTTTAAAGTTTGCCACAAGCCACCTGGGAGACACACCAAACATGTGGAAGCAGGTACTCTGGTCAGATGAAACCAAAATTGAACTTTTTGGCAACAATGCAAGACGTTATGTTTGGCGTAAAAGCAACACAGCTCAACACCCTGAACACACCATCCCCACTGTCAAACATGGTGGTGGCAGCATCATGGTTTGGGCCTGCTTTTCTTCAGCAGGGACAGGGAAGATGGTTAAAATTGATGGGAAGATGGATGGAGCCAAATACAGGACCATTCTGGAAGAAAACCTGATGGAGTCTGCAAAAGACCTGAGACTGGGACGGAGATTTGTCTTCCAACAAGACAATGATCCAAAACATAAAGCAAAATCTACAATGGAATGGTTCAAAAATAAACATATCCAGGTGTTAGAATGGCCAAGTCAAAGTCCAGACCTGAATCCAATCGAGAATCTGTGGAAAGAACTGAAAACTGCTGTTCACAAATGCTCTCCATCCAACCTCACTGAGCTCGAGCTGTTTTGCAAGGAGGAATGGGAAAAAATGTCAGTCTCTCGATGTGCAAAACTGATAGAGACATACCCCAAGCGACTTACAGCTGTAATCGCAGCAAAAGGTGGCGCTACAAAGTATTAACTTAAGGGGGCTGAATAATTTTACATGCCCAATTTTTCAGTTTTTGATTTGTTAAAAAAGTTTGAAATATCCAATAAATGTCGTTCCACTTCACGATTGTGTCCCACTTGTTGTTGATTCTTCACAAAAAAATACAGTTTTATATATTTATGTTTGAAGCCTGAAATGTGGCAAAAGGTCGCAAAGTTCAAGGGGGCCGAATACTTTCGCAAGGCACTGTACATATTGTTGTTTTATTCCTTTTCCTTACTTTCTTAATAACTGTAAGATGTAAATATTGTGTCGTTCCTGGAGGCTGTTGCCATTGTGATACCCAAAATATACTGTACCTTTGTTGTGATTATTGATTATTGGTTGGAAAACTTTCCAAACCAAGTTTTTGCTTGTCACTGCTTATTTCACTTATCGGAACATATTTATTGGTTGCTGTTACTTCAGTCCCTATTGCAGAATGCAGCCTTTTGACAGCACATACTAAAGTCGATTTAATCGACACTTGCATCTGTCCCCTCGTTTGATGATTGGCGTTTAGGCTGTGACAACGAAAAGGCAGGGTGACCAGATTTATAATAATTTGTGTAGGGTGTAGGGGCAAATTTATGTCATCTTGTCTTCAGGAGATTTTTATTTTATTTTTTACTTTATTTAGTCTGATCAGTAGAACAATTATCATTCTTAACAATGGGCTATAATATAGCCTAATTAGTGTGTTTGTCAGCAAGAACACTACTGTTATTTCCCAAACATATTTCTTCATTCCATTTCATCTTCAACTAGTAGGCATAAACCACCTGAATTTTGATATTCTTTCAATTTTTCTTGAATGTCTGGTGATTTTGAGAAATGTATTATTATAACAAGAACATCCTCAAACACCCAGCACTTGGCCAGCCCTCCTGGAGAGCAAGCAGGATTTTCATCCAGACCAATTTTAAGGAGATAGTTCACCCAAATTACTAAATATTTGTGTCCTTACCTTGAAAGCAGTTTATGGACAAGGAGAATGCAATCTATGATTTGGTTACTCACTGCCATCGACCAATACAATAATAATGGTATCTTAAATTTCTTCTCCCCAAAATCTCAATGTAACAAAGTTGTAAAATGGAGTGTTCATTTAATGTACAAAGCATCCTGAATACACCTGACCTGTGTTTAAAGAAATATATATATTTCCACCCTGGTCATATGCCTAAACCATGTCAAAATATGTGGAATTATAAGAAATTAGCTTTATTAACATGGTAACATTTTCACTCTAAGGGTTGTGCCAGGGGGCAATGAAATTCACTTAGCAAATCTCACTCCAAGATTTCTTCAAAAGTTGGCAGCACTGCTTGACTACAATGTGGTAACAAAACTCCATAACTCCATGGTATTCGCTAACCTGATGTAAAGTGAGATGACTGTAAATTCATTGTAGAAGTCTTCCCCACTTTAGGGATCAGTCAGGGCTTGGGAAGACTCTCAGGGATTGATTGCCATGTCTTTGTTGTGCTTGGCATTTATCTGCTATCCTCTCAAGGACAGAGACAGTCTGTCAATAGGTCCATTGAAAGCATGATTCAGCAGTTTGTATACCAACACATCCATTGCCACAATCTGTGTATCAGATGTAAGGTGACCTACATATATTATATGTTGCTTTCGAACAAGGTGTCTCTACAGAGACACAATGCTTGACTTTAAAAAACATTGTGAAGTACACACACACACACAAACACACACACTGAAAGTGTTTGTTTTTAAACATTATGATTAAATCAATGTTCTCATGGTATTTCACAGTAAACTTTGGATCAATGGTGGTGTGGTGAAAGACGTCTCCAAACAAAATGAATGGACAATAAAGGTTTTTTAATATAAGACTTTCTGCATTACAAGGGTTACCAGTTTGGAGTTTTTAAAATTCACAACATACTTTTGAAAATAGCACCAAAGCGATTGGAAAAAAACTGTAACTACTTTTACTGGAAACCTCTCTCGCTTTCTCTGTCCCCCACTGTTCTGCACTTGTTTTGAGGTCTTTGACTGATGTAATATTTACACTAATATAGCAAACATTTGCAAGCTAACAAACCAACAACTGTAAGGATCAATGTTCCCTCAATTATTTTTCGGCACTGAGCAAATGTCAGGTCTGCTGAACATTGTGAAAATTCTGTGCAACTTCCAGTGGACGTTTACTGTGAAAACGGAGGCTGTAGCCGCTTAAAGTTACAGTTTTAACAGTGGCCAAGTACGCTACTGTGGCTATTTGATCATAATGTAGGCCTACCAAAATGGCCTACCATCAAAAACAATGGAAAAAATGCATCCCACAACATTTGTACATGGAAACAACTGTTCTATTATTTAGCCTACAGAGCAGCCAATGTGTGGTGTTCAACGTACATTCCAAGATAATTTTGAAAAAAAAACATGTTTATCTACTTGTCCTTCAGATAAGGAGGTGACTGAAAATGTTGTGGTGTTGTTGGATGCAAGAAACCACTTTACGAAATAAAATAAAATACCCGACTCGCTTTTCAAAGATGTCTAAAAATGTACACATTTTGTGTTCTTGTGGGAAGCAATCACTCCCCTATTGCTGACTACAAATGATCTATAACTGGGCAAATAACTCACTAACTAGCAAAGGATATGAACAACATGTGCACACGTGGCTACATGCAGCTTTTGCTTTGATATCAAAACAAGCACTTCTACTCATGACCACAGCTGTAAACACAGTCCAGTTCAAAGTAAATTGAACAGATCCATATTAGGCAATGGTCTATTTGCATATACAGTGCATTCGGAAAGTATTCAGACCTGTTGAATTCTTTCACATTTTGTTACATTACAGCCTTATTTTAAAATTGATTAAATATTTTTTCCCCCCTCTTCAATCTACACACAATACCCCATAATGACAAAGCAAAAACTGATTTATAGAAATTGTGGCACATTTATTAAACATAAAACGAAAATATCACATTTATATAAGTATTCAGACCCTTTATTCAGTACCTTGTTGAAACATTTTTGGCAGCGATTACAGCCTAGAGTCTTCTTGGGTATGATGCTACAAGCTTGGCACACCTGTATTAAGGGAGTTTCCCCCATTCTTCTCTGCAGATCCTCACAAGCTCTACCAGGTTGGATGGGGAGCGTTGCTGCACAGCTATTTTCACGTCTCTCCAGAGATGTTCGATTGGGTTCAAGTCCAGGCTCTGGCTGGGCCACTCAAGGACAATCAAAGACTTGTCCCGAAGCCACTCCTGCGTTGTCTTGGCTGTGTGCTTAGGGTTGTTGTCCTGTTAGAAGGTGAACCTTCTCCCCAGTCTGAGGTCCTGAGCTCTCTGGAGCAGGTTTTCATCAAGGATCTCTCTGTACTTTGCTTCATTCATCTTTCCCTAGATCCTGACTAGTCTCCCAGTCCCTGCCGCTGAAAAACATCCCCATCAGACCTGAGAGTCCTTTAGGTGCCTTTTGGCAAACTCCAAGCAGGTTGTCATTTTACTGAGGAGTGGCTTCTGTCTGGCCACTCTACCATAAAGGACTGATTGGTGGAGTGCTTCAGAGATGGTTGTTTTTCTAGAAGGTTGTCCCATCTCCACAGACCATCGGATTCTTGGTCACCTCCCTCACCAAAGCCCTTCTCCCCCGATTGCTCACTTTAGCTGTATGACCAACTCTAGGAAGAGTCTTGGTGGTTCCAAAGTTCTTCAATTTAAGAATGATGGAGGCCACTGTGTTCTTGGGGACCTTCAATGCTGCAGAAATGTTTTGGTACCGTTCCCCAGATTTGTGCCTCAACACAATCCTGTCTTGGAGCTCTACGGACAATTCCTTCAACCTCATGGCTTGGTTTTTGCTCTGACTTGTACTGTCGGAATACTTTCCAAATGCACTCTAGGCCTACAGCTCTGATTGGTTATGCCGCACCGGTTGTGTAGAGTACGGGCTGAGTCGTGTACAATAGAACCCTACTCTGATGTCTTCTGCCTAGAACAAAATCTCTTGCATAGTTTGTTTGCATTCTTGAATTCTTGTTTGCATTCTTGAAGTCTTGAATAGTTTTTTTTTCTGTACGTTGCATTGAAAATTTATAATATTTATTGATTGCATCACAATTGCCACAGTAAAGGGAAACATTGATAATTTTAACTAACATGGAAAACTCTAGCAAGTTCAATCTCATGCTTCTCTCCTTGGGCTGATATTTCTCTTGTGCTCTCCCTGGCAGTCCTGGGGAAGCTGCGAGGCAGTCTTGGGCTACTGCTTGCATGCAGCTTAAAGGGATGATTGGTAAGGATGTATTTGAGAGACAACAAGTGCTCATTGTGCAAATGTGATTATGTTTTCAATAAACATTTGGAGAGGAAATAGTTGCGCACAGGTCGGTTGTGTTGCTTAAAACTTCTTATGGCTGTTGGGGCAGTATTGAGTAGCTTGGATGAATAAGTTGCCCAAAGTAAACGGCCTGCTCCTCAGTCTCAGTTGCTAAAATATGCATATTATTATTAGTATTGGATAGAAAACACTCTAAAGTTTCTAAAATAGTTTGAATGATGTCTGTGAGTATAACAGAACTCATATGGCAGGCAAAATCCTGAGGAGAAATCAAAACAGGAAGCTTGGTGTGTATTCACCACAGTTCCCATTGAAATCCTCTTGAGATATTAATGATGTTGCACTTCCTAGGGCTTCCAATATATGTCAACCGTCTATAGAAATTTGAATGAGACTTCTACTGTGTTGTGGGACTGAATGAGAGCAGAATGTATCAGGTGACTGGCAGTCAGCCATTTTCTGATCACGCGCATTCCTCATGGTATCCACTTGCGTTCCATTGCTCATCAAGACACAAAGGAATACTCCGGTTGGAACTTTATTGAAGCTATATGTTAAAAACATCATAATGATTGATTCTGTACTTAGTTTGAAATGCTTCTTCGACCTGTAATTTAACTTTTTGAAGTTTTTGTCCGACATAACGCTGACCAGAATTAGCGTTTGGATATGTATACCAAACGCTCTAACAAAAGGAGGTATTTGGACATAAATAACGGACATTATCGAACAAAACAAACATTTATTGTGGACCTGGGATTCCTGGAGTGTTTTCTGATGTAGATCATTAAAGGTAAGGGAATATTTATCATGTAATTTCTTGTTTATGTTGACGCCAACATACCATTATTACAGAGAATCAGACACATTATGCTAACCTCTGCCTATTGGCTACTTAGCTTATTCAAGCTATAATGATTTTTGTGGTGTTAGTATGCTCCTAGTGACCAAGTATTCCCTTAGTGACACATCAGTGCCAATGGTATATGAGCATCACACACAGCAGGTGGACCAAGCACCTGTGCAGCACATGCAGGGCATAACTCAGCAATGCACTCATCCCCCCACCCCCTACATTACATTGGATGCCGAGGAGGTCTTCAGCTGGCAGGCAGGAACTGATGCATCATTTAACTAAGTATTCATCCACAGGAATGAATATTGCAGAGCTCTGTTCTAAAGTTAACATGAGTAGAAAACCCAACTGTGATTCTCCCTGAACTGGCAATGCTAATAATCCTCTTTGACAGAGCAGGTAAAACTACATTAGCCTCTAGTCTAACATTGATCATTCCTGAGTCGAGAGGTACTTTAGTAGAGGCCACACTGCTCATAACATGTCTTCATTAATATCAATTTTTGATGTTGAATGGCTTTGGTTTTTGAAATGGCCACATCCTTGCACATGCACTTTGATACAGTACTTGTATATACACTGCCTCTAATTCTGCATTTTCCTTGGGAATGTCTGCAAAAGGATTGTCTAGTGCAGGGATGGGCAACTTTGATGAGGTTAGGGGCCACAAAAAAATCTGAACTCATAATGAGGAGCCGCAGAGTCTCGTGGGTCTGTGTACCCACACATGCAGTCATAGCCTTTTGGAGGAAGTTAAGGAGTACATGTCCTGCAATTCTACTGAATTTGCCATGTGGCTTAACGAAAATATTGCTCTTTTGAAGCCAGTTCAGTGCAATTCTACACATTTTGTCATGGGCTGAGAGAAGATTTAGCAATTTTATAACAAATTTCAAGCAATTCTACACGTTTTGCCCTGACTTATGCCATGTTAATGTGATATCTGAGTGACATCGAAAACAAAATCAATGGGTGCCCCCAGGTCGGTAATTCTACCATGGTTACTATACGTTTAGATAGTTGGCTAGACCTAGTTATCAATCAAAAAAATTGAAGCCAGTATGGGCTAATTGAGCGACTGTCAGTAAATTACATAAAAAGAGAACATCCTGCTGGTGCACGACCACATTTAGAAATTGCACCTATTCTAACTCTCAACAGTAAGTTCAGACCCAAACTGATTTCCTTTTTTTGGGGAAATTGATCCGCGGGCCTACACCAGCTGCCCATTCCTGGTCTAGTGTATTTCAAGCTAGTAGATGTTACGCTATTGGGAAAGCATTCAGGGAACCTATGTGGTGGTTCTGTAAGTACAGTACATTCTCTGCAGAATCTCTGCAGAACACTACGAACAATCTTCATGAAACATGCTGTTTTTATCATGTGCGTGGTTATATAGTGAACTTATATAGTGGAAGTGAACTGCAAAGCTGGTTTAAAAAAAACCAAATAAAGCCACACCTCACAGCACAATGCTTCTCCCCCATGTGACTGTACTGACATGTACTGTATGTGGAACTGATAGATGCACACACACACTACATGTTCATGTTTTTAATTGTATGTACATTTTGAAGTATTTTGTCTGTAATTTATTTTTTCTTATGTGTCAGAACCCAGTAAGACTAACTGTCACCATTGGTGTCGGCTGATGGGGATCCTAATAAATCAAATCAAATCAAATCATGGTTTCCACTTTCACAGTTACGGTAGGATACCAGACCACTGGCCTGTTAACAAAATGAACAGGGTCCATTTGTATGTTGTGGAGCAATACCTCCATACTGTACATTTCCATTTAGAGATAATGATGCCGGCAAGTGTTCACTGCAACATCCCGCAGCCCTCCATTAGAACTACAAAAAACCTGATAAAGCTGCACTGCCACTGAAATCAATAAGACCGGATCAGACTAGACCCTGGCATCATAGAATGCAGTGCGTGCAAGTGTGTACGGGTGTGTGCATGTGTGCGTGAATGTGTGTGCGCGTGCATGCGTGTGTGCGAGCGTGTGAGCATGCAAGCATGTGCGTGTGTGCAGCGAGTGTCTCTGTGCGTACTTGATGTGTATATCTACACCTATGCAGTCTGTATTGATTGTGCAGTGGCAGAGTGAGTGGTTCACCTTTAGTGAATGTCACAGTTTATGTTTTCTCTGAGTGGCCGTGTGGATGCCTCTGTTCTCATCTCCTCCGTGTCATCAGCTGTCACTCACTGTCAAGCCTCCCCTTCCCAGAAGGCTGTGGGTTTCATTATGAATCTCATCACAGCCAGCCGCCTAGTTTTAACACATACTCTGTAGACGCAGGGAAGGGCATGCAAAATGGCCTGTGCCTGTCATCACCTATGATGATAGGCACAGACTATACGTACATGTCATCATATTTTTGGTGGAAATCATTCACACCTATTTGAAGTGCTTACGTTAGCATTTTCCTCTACAATGCTTCATTCCCTGGTTGATTGGTGTAAGCTGTTTAGGAACCCAGTATGTCTTCAGGGCTATTGAGTTCTGATTAAGTCTAATCACTGAATGTCAACATATTAGGCTTCATTATTATTCCCTTGTTACGGAATTCCTGCTCAGCTTTGAGAGCAGGGTAAAGGACAGGAAAGGGCGGCAGGCAGAGTAGTGCCCTACGCATGCGCAGATGACATAAAAAGAGCTCTTTGGCCAAGTACACCAGTGGTGGGTTTGGTGTTGAAAAACAGAAGCGTATTCAGAGAAGTACCTCATACCTACGGTAAAATATGGTGGTGGATCCATACATCCTGAGGCTGCATTCATTGTAGCTGAGGATTTCAACAAGGCTAATCTGAAAACAAGACTCTCTAAATTGTATCAGCATATCGATTGCGCAACCAGGGCTGGAAAAACCTTGGATTATTGTTATTCTAACTTCCGCGACGCATATAAGGCCCTGCCCCGCCCTCCTTTCGGAAAACTGACCACGACTCCATTTTGCTGATCCCTGCCTACAGACAGAAACTAAAACAAGAAGCTCCCACGCTGAGGTCTGTCCAACGCTGGTCCGACCAAGCTGATTCCACACTCAAGACTGCTTCCATCACGTGGACTGGGATATGTTTCGTATTGCGTCAGATAACAACATTGACGAATACGCTGAATCGGTGTGCGAGTTCATTAGAACGTGCGTTGAAGATGTCGTTCTCATAGCAACGATTAAAACATTCCCTAACCAGAAACCGTGGATTGATGGCAGCATTCGCGTGAAACTGAAAGCGCGAACCACTGCTTTTAATCAGGGCAAGGTGACTGGTAACATGACCGAATACAAACAGTGCAGCTATTCCCTCCGCAAGGCTATCAAACAAGCTAAGCGTCAGTATAGAGACAAAGTAGAATCTCAATTCAACGGCTCAGACACAAGAGGTATGTGGCAGGGTCTACAGTCAATCACGGACTACAAGAAGAAAACCAGCCTAGTCACGGACCAGGATGTCTTGCTCCCAGGCAGACTAAATAACTTTTTTGCCCGCTTTGAGGACAATACAGTGTCACTGACACGGCCTGCAACGAAAACATGCGGACTCTCCTTCACTGCAGCCGAGGTGAGTAAAACATTTAAACGTGTTAACCCTGGCAAGGCTGCAGGCCCAGAAGGCATCCCCAGCCGCTCCCTCAGAGCATGCGCAGACCAGCTGGCTGGTGTGTTTACGGACATATTCAATCAATCCCTATACCAGTCTGCTGTTCCCACATGCTTCAAGAGGGCCACCATTGTTCCTGTTCCCAAGAAAGCTAAGGTAACTGAGCTAAACGACTACCGCCCCGTAGCACTCACTTCCGTCATCATGAAGTGCTTTGAGAGACTAGTCAAGGACCATATCACCTCCACCCTACCTGACACCCTAGACCCACTCCAATTTGCTTACCGCCCAAATAGGTCCACAGACGATGCAATCTCAACCACACTGCACACTGCCCTAACCCATCTGGACAAGAGGAATACCTATGTGAGAATGCTGTTCATCGACTACAGCTCGGCATTCAACACCATAGTACCGTCCAAGCTCGTCATCAAGCTCGAGACCCTGGGTCTCGACCCCGCCCTGTGCAACTGGGTACTGGACTTCCTGACGGGCCGCCCCCAGGTGGTGAGGGTAGGCAACAACATCTCCACCCCGCTGATCCTCAACACTGGGGCCCCACAAGGGTGCGTTCTGAGCCCTCTCCTGTACTCCCTGTTCACCCACGACTGTGTGGCCACGCACCCCTCCAACTCAATCATCAAGTTTGCGGACGACACAACAGTGGTAGGCTTGATTACCAACAACGACGAGACGGCCTACAGGGAGGAGGTGAGGGCCCTCGGAGTGTGGTGTCAGGAAAATAACCTCACACTCAACGTCATCAAAACTAAGGAGATGATTGTGGACTTCAGGAAACAGCAGAGGGAACACCCCCCTATCCACATCGATGGAACAGTAGTGGAGAGGGTAGTAAGTTTGAAGTTCCTTGGCATACACATCACAGACAAACTGAATTGGTCCACTCACACAGACAGCATCGTGAAGAAGGTGCAGCAGCGCCTCTTCAACCTCAGGAGGCTGAAGAAATTCGGCTTGTCACCAAAAGCACTCACAAACTTCTACAGATGCACAATCGAGAGCATCCTGGCGGGCTGTATCACCGCCTGGTACGGCAACTGCTCCGCCCACAACCGTAAGGCTCTCCAGAGGGTAGTGAGGTCTGCACAACGCATCACCGGGGGCAAACTACCTGCCCTCCAGGACACCTACACCACCCGATGTTACAGGAAGGCCATAAAGATCATCAAGGACAACAACCACCCGAGCCACTGCCTGTTCACCCCGCTATCATCCAGAAGGCGAGGTCAGTACAGGTGCATCAAAGCTGGGACCGAGAGACTGAAAAACAGCTTCTATCTCAAGGCCATCAGACTGTTAAACAGCCACCACTAACATTGAGTGGCTGCTGCCAACACACTGACTCAACTCCAGCCACTTTAATAATGGGAATTGATGGGAAATGATGTAAAATATATCACTAGCCACTTTAAACAATGCTACCTAATATAATGTTTACATACCCTACATTATTCATCTCATATGTATACGTATATACTGTACTCTATATCATCTACTGCATCCTTATGTAATACATGTATCACTAGCCACTTTAACTATGCCACTTTGTTTACATACTCATCTCATATGTATATACTGTACTCGATACCATCTACTGTACCTTGCCTATCCTGCTCTGTACCATCACTCATCCATATATCTTTATGTACATATTCGTTATCCCCTTACACTGTGTATAAGATAGTAGTTTTGGAATTGTTAGTTAGATTACTTGTTGATTATTACTGCATTGTCGGAACTAGAAGCACAAGCATTTCGCTACACTCGCATTAACATCTGCTAACCATGTGTATGTGACAAATAAAATTTGATTTGATTTGGATCTTTGATGTTATGAGTCTATTTTGTTTCCACTGGTCCTGGGGCCGTTGTTAAGGTCAACGGCATCATGAACTTTACTTACTAGAACATTTATCCCAAAACCTGGTTGCCTCTGCCATGAGGCTGACATTTGGCCATAGGTGAATCTTCCAGCAAGACAATAACCCCAAGCACAAATCAAAATCCACAAATAAATAGTTAATTTACCACAATATCAACATTTTGCAATGGCCATCTCAGTCTCCGGACTTTAAACCCATTGAAAACCTATGGTTTGAATTGAAGAGGACAGTCCATGAAACAGACACAGGATATCAAGGATCTGGATAGATTCTGTTTGGAGGGATGGTCTAAAATCACTCTCAATATGTCCCTCTCCAATCTCATAAAACATTTTAGAAAAAGGTTGTGTCATTATCCTCTCAAGCGAAGGTTGCTAGGGTATTGAAAACAGGGGTGCCAATCATTTTGACCCCTATCTATTTTAGATTTTTTTGTATTTATCTCTTTCTCTGAGCAACTGTATTTTGATAAAAGTATAATAAAAAAATAGCATACAATATAGCAGTATTTGTATTATTTATTTTAAGCAGTCTGGGGGACGAGGCCCTTACTGATGACTGACACTAGATGGTTCTTGGTATGAATAACATGTAGACTCAATGTCTAACAATCCTACTTTGAGACCAATTGATTGGCCCTTACTCAGCCTTGGCACATGTTTTTCTTGCCACTTCAACCCCTCCTCTCCACTCTTTTCTCCCCCTTTCTCTCCGCCCTCATCTTCCAGGAAAATCCCACTGGTACAGATGTGCCTTGGCATGCCCCGCAGCCACAGAACTTCCTATTATAACTTATGAATATTAACGAGCCCAGGAGTTGTCACACCTTGTTCCGTCCCTGTCATGTCTGAGCTCGTGAAAGTCACTCACCGCAACGGGGGGGGGGCAGCAAACACACCACATTTGGGGATTTTGGGGAGCCATAAGGGGATACAAGCTAAATGACTAGTCTGATAGAGTGAAAACAGACTACATTATTTACGTGTGTTGTGTTCCCTGCTCCATGTCCTACTGGTAGCCGTGCCACTGCAGAGCAGAGGATCCAGTCCAGGCCTAGGCCTCAGTCTGTTGTGACAACTCCTCAGGCTGTCTGCCATCATACCAGGAATCAATACTCTTTGTCCTCTGTGGTGTTTACTTTACCTCTTTTTAAAATGTATTTACATTTATTTAACTTTTATTTAACTAGACAAGTCAGTTAAGAACAAATTCTTATTTACAACAACGGAATACACCGACCAAACCCAGACGACACTGGGCCAAATATCTGCCGCCCTATGGGACTCCCAAACAAGGCCTGTTGTGATACAGCCTGCATACAGCCTCTTTCATTATAATGTTAAGTGGTAGGTATCAGGTGGAGACTGAGATGAAAACAACCAAACTGTAATCAATAGTTATGAGAAGGGCTTACCAAGAAAGACTTCCAAAGGACTAATTCAAGGTAGAAAGGAATTGGAACACTCATCAACAACAAAAAGAAGAGAGCTATCTCTGTTGTTGAGTGCTCTAACTCCTTTATGCCTGGAGTTAGTTATTTTGGAAGTTTTTCTTGGTAAGCCCTTCTCATGATTTCTGTTGTTGTTGAGCACCCCTCCTTGATTTTGTTTGCTGAAACTAGAAGGCCCACCTGAACCCTCATCAATAGTTGTTGGGTACTGCATCAATAGTTGCAGAGTTACAGTGAACTGTTACAAAAATAAAAAATACATGTTTTATTTTATCAAAAAATTCATTGACGTTTTGGTTTGGCTTTGCACAGCTAAGAATTAACTTAAGGGTCTCTGCTTTAACAAACCAAATGCAATGGTTAATTTTAGCGCTGGCGGTAGAGCTATAGGTCTGGGGGTGTTTCACAGTGGGAATTATGGGCGCAGTAGCTGGTGGTGGCGCGAAAGGGCTTGACCCTATGCTGGCCAATCAGAACACATCTCATGTCTAAAAATGTGGTTGCTTCAAGCTGTGCATTTATGGTATTTTATGTATTGTGTTTTTATCAACTCCAATTCAAATGTTAGTCCGCTATAGCCTAGTTTGTTTAATAGCCTACAGAAACAAAAAAACTAAATGTTGGCCTATACCATATGCGCTAAATAATGTAAATTGAACATGATTGAAGTCCACATCGTTCTAAGTAATTGCATGGCTTCAACAGGCCTGTGGAAATATGTTAAACATACCCACACTGATATAGAGGCTAGGCCTGCAGTAAATTGTGTTATGTCTCAGCCAAACATTGTCAATAAGCAAGAAATTCACTATTGAAAAAGGCAAAAAAAAAATATTGGCTAATCATATTCCAAAATAATTTGAACAGCTTATTTTAAACAGGCTCTGTCTAAATATAGTTACAGGCACCATAATTGCTTCCCGTGGGCATGCATATGTTGTAATATTAACTTAGACTGGAGGGTTTTGCGAATGCATCCAAACTTTTCACAGGAACTAGACAAAGATCCAATAGAAACAGAAAGGGGGAATGTCCACTCAACATTATTACAGCCTTACTGCTCCCAAATGTCATGGAACCATCTTAGCGATCATATTCTCCAGAACTAGCAGACGGCTCCTAAACCGCGTTGCATGAGACCCATGGACCTTCTCACCATAAAGCGACATGGGGGGTGAATCATTTTAATATGTTTGTGTTTCATCAAATTAAACAAAAAACAAGCAGTAGGTTTAAAAAAAAAATGTTTTACACAACAACAGTATGTTCTAAATAATATGCGGAAAGAAACAATTTATGAAATCATGCATCTCTCGTTCCATGAGCGTAAGGCACTGTTTGCACATGTAGGAAGGATGGATGTTTATCCTATACATGGAATATAGGGGTGACTGGTAGCCTAGTGGTTAGAGCGTTGGGCCAGTAGCCGAAATGTTGCTGGATTGAATCCCTGAGTTGACAAGTTAAAAATCTGTCATACTGCCCCTGAGCAAGGCAGTTAACCCACTGTTCCCCAGTAGACCGTAATTGTAAATAAGAATTTGTTCTTAACTAGTTAAATAAAGGATACAAATAATGTATCCTTTACAATAGGCCTAGTTATAACAAACATGGAGCCTGGTTTTTCTTTTTTACATGAAATACGTAATTGGCTTCAACATGGAAAAATGAGTCTACACATTGCATTCATATTTCAAATTCAGCACCACTTAGAGGGATGGATCGGAATTCAAACAATTCGGTCAGAGGAAAGTAGAGGATGCAAACGTTAAACAATAAATCAGTGGCGTGCTGTGGGCCTGGGGCCTGGGGCCGTGGGCCGTGGGCCTGGGGCCTGGGGCCTGGGGCCCTGGGCCTTCAGTGAGGTCCTACACAGTCGCACCCGAATGAATCCACCTCTTATTACCATCATTATGATGCCATGACACAATCAATGAGTCTTTTCAATATTTCCCTATTTTTCTTCACCTTTTCATTGTGCAGCTCCGTTGCCCTGCGCGCTTGTTCGTTGCGCTGTAGATCCACTCGGGTGTCCCCAGAAGTTTTCAAAAGCACCATTGCTTGTAAGTGCCCAGCCGTACTTTGGTGTCTGGTTGCTGCCTTGGTTAGACAACTCAAGTTTGCAAAGCCAGTGTGGCTCCAAACACCAAATCGATCACTTGCAAATAATAGGCATTCCCAGCAGTACAGTTTGCAGTGCTTCTCGGAGCCTGTGAGCCATTGATAGCGCTCATAGTTGGAACTTTGAAAGTGGCGAACGAACCCCTTTCCTGCCTGTGACAGGCTTTGTAGCGTCCTCTCCTTACAATGTCTAACTTTTCTTGAAAAGTTTGTCTTGAGAATGGCGTTATAATTATATCCTCGACCAAATCGATATATTCTTCTCCTTCCGCCATTGTAGGTTGAAAAAACAGCTTAGTAGTACGCAAATGAATTTGTTTATCAAATTCAGTTTCCTAGTTCTGAGGTTCTGCATAGACCTGCCCACAGGACCTGCCTCTCAAAATTGGTAATCCAATCAAAAGACGTGCAGGCACTACGCCTGCTAGCTGGCTCCTGTGTAACACTGGAGCCAGCCAGCAGGCGTACAATAGCCAACTCTAAAGCTGATTGGTTGACACTACATTTTTATTTCCATTCACTTTAAGCTACAAACTGTTGATTCTGAAGGCCTGAGGGCAGATTTTAGACCCCTGGCAACACATGATGGCTGAATATGATTGGATAAAAGATCTAACATAAAGACCAGCCCTCCAAATCTCAACCTGGGGCTGGAAGCAGTGCAACCAAGAGGAAAGCTATGAAATTAAGAGTAGCTCTTGCTCTGGGGAATAATTTAATACATATTTGTGGGACAATATATTTAAAAAATATATATATTCTGATGAAGTTTAGGCCAGCAGAGTAGGCCTTGTTGGCCCTGACGGCTCACCACTGCAATAAATAGTATTTTTTAATGACTTGATGTTCCCAAACAGGGTTCCCACAGTCACTTACCTTTCATTCAATGGGCATCACACATAGCCTAATGAATCCAAACCTTTCAAAGAAGCTGGACTACTATAATACACAGAAAAAAGGGGAATGTCTGTTGACTGTTTTGTTGCTCTCAAAGGTGATATTTTCATAAAACATGGATGATATGCCACTGATTAGGTTACTGCCATGTCAAAATCGAAGCCCTAACCAACTGCTAAGACTAGCTTTTGGTCGGTCTTAAAAATCTCAAGGTGCACTGCCCAAAATTGGCAGTTTGATGCATGTTTTTAAAGACACTCAAGTATTTACACCCCTCCCACCTCAGTGCTAGCGAGCTGATGTTAGACAGGTAAATTACCAACCCTGATGCCAGTGTTGGAAAATAGCAGAGCGATGGAGCCCAAGGTGTCAGGAACAGAGCAGGACAGAGTTCATAAATGCTTCACCTTACAGCTGTTTATTGAGCCCAAGGTGTCAGGAACAGAGCAGGACAGAGTTCATACATGCTTCACCTTACAGCTGTATATTGAGCCCAAGGTGTCAGGAACAGAGCAGGACAGAGTTCATACATGCTTCACCTTACAGCTGTTTATTGAGCCCAAGGTGTCAGGAACAGAGCAGGACAGAGTTCATACATGCTTCACCTTACAGCTGTTTATTGAGCCCAAGGTGTCAGGAACAGAGCAGGACAGAGTTCATACATGCTTCACCTTACAGCTGTTTATTGAGCCACAGATAGGATGTTCCATTTAGGCCAACTGTCACGCCCTGACCATAGAGAGCTGTTTATTCTCTATGTTGGTGAAGTCGGGGTGTGATTAAGGGTAGGTTATCTATCTAATTGTATATCTATGTTGGCCTGGTATGGTTCCCAATCAGAGGCAGCTGTTTATCGTTGTCTCTGATTGGGGATCATATTTAGGTAGCCATTTCCCCATTGTGCTTTGTGGGATCTTGTCTATGTATAGTTGCCTGTGAGCATTATTATAGCGTCACGTTTCGTTTGTTTGTTGTTTTGTTCTTTGAAGTTTTCTATTCCAAGGATGGAATAAGGATGGAAACATATCACGCTGCATCTTGGTCTACTCCTTATGACGAACGTGACACCAACCGTGTATAATAATATATTTTGTATATGTATTGAGTTTTCCTACAACATAAAAAAAAAGAACATCACAAAATAGACATAACAAACACAGTCAACAATGTTATACATGCAGCTCCAGCCCATGAAAAATCACAAAAGAAAACTGCAATAAATGTGGTATTATTTTGTCCCAACCTCAAATTGAATTTCAGGATCAATGTACATTAGTTTTTCTCTCTACGTGACAATGACTCAGATACATTAGAAGTGCTTTAATGTTTCAATGTAGGTGCATTGGTTTGCTCCCCAGTGATCCAAGCCCAGAACAGGGCCTAGACAGGAGATCAGGGACAACGGCAAACGTTGAAGAGGATGGCTGACGGCCGGGAATGTCTCGGGGTCTCGGAGTTCATGAGGAAAACAACATGTTATGTTTTACTCCTCAAGTCCTTAGTTAATCTGATTATTGGCCTCCTTGCTCTGCAAGTCATTTTGAAGTGGGTGCAAACCCAGGCCAAGCCAGGCCAGGGAGGTGTTGGGCACTTGGGCTCAGGGCATCACCACTCCATCTGTTATATTTGTTATATCAAAGAACATCTTATTATTTCCTGGATGGCTCACTTGATATGTGTCTGACAGCATTCCGCACAAAAGCCCAGTGTTGGATCTCATAGCTGTATCAGGATAGGGGCAGGAGAATGTAAAACAAATTAGGATCAGTATAAGAATTAGAATGAAATTACGGGCTTACACTGTCATATCATTTTTGTGTCATAGAATGCCTATTTTTGTACATAAATATACCTTCCCTCCACCTGACCCTTTCTCCCAGGCTTGCCTGAATTTCAAGGCCTCATTTGATACATGACCCTCATTTTATTCCAACACATTACCTGTGGAGCATTCAGGAACATGTGTTGTTTTATTTACATTTTAGTCAGAGTAAGTACATTTGTCCTCAATTATGTAGCAAAGTCAGAGCTAGTAATAAATAAAAGAGTAAAGTGTGAGTGTTAGTTCACGAAAGGCTTATGTTTTTTTTGGGGGGGGGGGTGCAGTGGGATTATATAAGATATTCTTTAAAGACGTTTTCGGAAGATGTGCAGGGACTCTGCTGTCCTGGCTTCAGGGGGAAGCTGTTTCCACCATTGGGGTGCCAGATCAGAGAAGAGCTTGGACTGGGTTGAGCTGTAGCTGCTCTCCCGTAGGGTTGGGATGGCCAATAGACCTGAGGTGGCAGAACAGAGTGTTCGGGTTGGGGTGTAGGATTTGAGCAGAGCCTGAAGGTAGGGAGGGGCAGTTCCTCTTGCTGCTCTGTAGGCAAGCACCATGGTCTTGTAGTAAATGTAAGCTTCCACTACAAGGGGTGACATGGGAAAGGTTGAACACCATGCGGGCTGCAGCGTTTTGGATCAGTTGCAGGGGTTTGATGGCACAAGCGTGGAGCCCAGCTTTTATTGCAGTCAGTCATCCCTAAATTGCTCAATAGAGGGAGATAATTCAATTTAAATGTAAGTGCAAGCTCTATTATACAGTAATAGATATTCAGAAGCATTCTTTCAGACATCTGTGGTTTGTCCAGACTAGACTGCTGTTTTGCCCAGGATCTTTCTCTGGTATGAGCTCAAGGCTCGTTGACACGAACCAGATGCTCAGTTATTGAAGATGCATCATGAAACTGATACTTGTCAGAAGAGATAGATAAATCACTCTGATACTGACGGATGATGACTAGGCTTGCCTTGAACTAAAGTTAACTGAATGTGCCTTACATTTCAACAAAAATCCCAAAAATTCAATGCTGACTCTGTTGTTTGTTTAGTCCTCTCTCTCACTCTCACACACACACACACACACACACACACACACACACACACACACACACACACACACACACACACACACCCTGCTCCTCCATTCTGTTTAGCCTTCCAGGAGCGACATGATTTCAGACTGATCTACTAATAGAGTTTACCTCCTAGTTCAACTGCATTATCTAAAGGAACTACAACAATAATTATTAATCTTATGGTGTTTTAATGAGGATATGGTTAGGCCCTGTATTCTGCATGAGTTTTAATGGGATGACATGGATCATTTGAAATGGCATTGCTTGAATATGGAAATGCACTCTCATGTGGGTGATGCATATTTGTTGACAGTTTACTTGTTCCAGACTAATTCAATCACAGAAATCAGTCCCTTTCCTCATTGCTCTCTCTCTCTCTCTCCCTCCCTCCATTATTGTCCCTATGTTTGGTGAATTTGTTTTCCACTGTCAGAGTGATACATGACTGGTGTGTGAATGCCCCTGTGCTGCTCAAAGGGTCAGCACACTCTCCCCCCTCCCTTCCGTGGAATCAGCATACACTCCAACATGCATCAATACAGAAAGATGAAGGAAACAGTCTGACAGGAGCCTTGCATATGATGCCATGAAAATCCTAAAGTGATATACAGTAAGTAACTCAACAGCTTCTCAGTAGTTGTTTGACACGCCTTTTGATGAGCCTGCAGCTTACACTGATCGGCTGTGAAAAAGTTTCTCTCATTAGAAATTCTTGAAACTCTCTGCTTCAAGTTGCATTAGTGGAGTATAACAGACTCCTCAGTCATGTAGGCCACACAGTAAATATAATGCATAAAGCACATATTTTATTTAACTAGGCAAGTCAGTTAAGAACAAATTCTCATTTACAATGACAGCCTACCCGGGCCAAACCCAGATGATGCTGCCCTATGGGACTCCCAATCACGGCCGGTTGTGATACAGCCTGGAATCGAACCAGGGTGTATCACGGCCGGTTGTGATACAGCCTGGAATCGAACCAGGGTCTGTAGTGATGCGTCTAGCCCTGAGATGCAGTGCCTTAGAACACTGCGCCACTCAGGAGCCCTATATATATATATATATATACATACATATAAAGGAAACAATGTATTTGTCACATTACTGTATACCCTTAGATAAAATGACTGGTGTGCACAATAACATATTTTGCTTATTAGTTGGCTTTCCTTTTTATGTCAGTAGACACAGACTGTCTCCACACACAGTGGATGAAATTACAGTAAAACCCATGCCATTGAAAGCTAGTGGAAATCAATGCAAGGAGAAAAACACATTTCTGTGACAATGGTTCCAGGATGTTCATCGCAATCAGGGTCCAACAATTTATAGAAAAGGAATTGCTGGTGAATCACTTAACGAGTGCTGTGTGTCCTGTCTCAACTCCATGCCAGTCTGCTGTCCTCCGGGTGTATCCACAGCCCCACAGTGGTCAACTTAAGAAATGAAACAGCAATATGTACAGGCAGTTGGTTTGACACTGCTGCTTCTGCACAGTCACAACAACAAAGTCACAATAACGTTCTGGCTTGCCAAGTCAATAATGCATGTGGTTGCGTTAATAATTGATCAGGCACTTTATATAATTGCTGTTACTCTGTGTGTTGAATTATTGAGAGGATGGGGAGGATTTTGTCTTTCTCTGTCTGGCACCTTAGGGTTCCTCTCAACATCTGGTCTGTTGAGGACTACTGGCATGAATGTCTGAGAGACTGGGAAAACAGATATTCTCTCCACGAGATGTTTGGAAACCTTTAACCTAAATGTTACATCATTAAGCAAATGCTGCTGCCGTCTCAAATGTTTGTATATACAGAATTCTGTGTCAGATGACAGTTCGTACTGTATTCCCACACACACACGCGCACGCACGCACACGCATATTTGTGGAAATGCGCATAACAGAGTAGGGGTAAATTCCATTTCAATTCAGGAAGTACAATCAAATTCTAACTCAAATTCGAATTATCTCCATTGCTTTTCAATGACAAAAATGTGGAATTAGAATTTGCTTGATGTTCTGAATTGACTGTAATTGAAATGGAATTGACCGCAACTCTGTCACATATTATCATAGTGAAGGGATTACAAATCTGCTGATAATGCTTTGTGACCAGATACCAGACTCAATTCACATGACCAAATATCTACAATTCAACCAATATTAAGAGACAATTATGGTGATGAAAAGTGATCCTGAAAAGACACATCTCTACCCAATCCAAAATTAAACACAGCTAATTTAGTATTCCTCTTCGCTTCCTTTGGACTCTCTCCAGTAAGAGTATAGCCTATTGAGGCACTCTTAACTTGATATTTCTATGGGATTTTGTGCACACACTGAATTGTTAACTGGGTGATATCTCCAAGTTGTAGACACACCCACACATCCAGACGCAGACACCCTGGAGCCGTGACATGACTCACATCTGCCAGGACGCCTGGCTGACGTCAGAGACAAGGAGCTGTGGGGAACGCAGGCCCAAACAACGCATAATTATGTCCTAAATAGTAGGCTCCTTAAAGCAATTTACAGCAGTATTATGGATGGTTTAGTCATTGATGGGAAAGCTGCCAGACTTGGCATCCATTTATGTGATATTAGCAGTGTTGAATTGCAGCGATGACAGAGCAATAAGCATATTTCACAGGTGGGTTTTTTATTTCGGTAGAGTGTTGAAGTGGGCAGCAGTGAGATTCAGACTGTTGACAGTTCTTCTCCCTATGGTTGCGCTTAACCTTCACACACAAGACAGCAACAGGGCATACCTGCTCCTGCACACGCAGGCAGTCACACACACTTCCACAGCCATCTGTGCTTAATGCTGCAGGCCCTTCAACTATGGCTTTATGGGCTCTCATCACCATCACTATGTCATATCCTGTCTGAGCTGCAGTCCATCACCATGGGGGCTCCAGACACAAACATATGGTGTTTATTTATGAGAGAGAGAGAGAGAGAGAAAACCCTGGCCTGTTGGTAACCCCTCCACATATGATGGCTGTAGTGTTTGCAGTTATCACATGCTTTTCCACTGCAGGGAGGCTGACTCGGAGAAGGTGGGTTGGTTTTAAATAATCTTTATTGGGACTGGGAGCCCACAACACAATAAATACTCATACAAAACCATAGTTACACATCAATTAAAAACAGAACTCCAATTCCTCCTCCACAGTAACTAAACACAACAGACTCTGAATACCCCATATACTCATAAACAGATCAATATTGTTGACAAGTTTATAATAGGCAAACTCAACCCTCAGTCTTGCTGCCAACATTCCCTTCAGCATTCCCACCACATCCACAGACCTCTGTCCCCGAAAACTGTTCTTTCGGGTCTTCCATATCGCACATTTTTTTAGTTTGTATGTATTCACCAGAGTCCCCAATGAAATCCCCTTGATATATGAATGATGTTGCACTGCCTAGGGGTTCCACTACATGTCAACCATCAATAGAAATTATAATGAGGCTTCTATGTTGTTGTGGGAGTGAATGAGAGCAGAATATATCAACTGTCCATCAAGCAGCCATTTTGTGATCACACTTTTTCCTCATGGTAGTCACTTGCGTTCCATTGCTCACAAAGACAAGAAAGAACACTCCGGTTGGAACTTTATTGAAGCTATATGTTAAAAACATCCTAACGATTGATTCTGTACTTAGTTTGAAATGTTTCTTCGACTGGTAATATCACTTTTTGTCCGATATAAGGCTGACCAGAATTAGCGTTTGGATATGTATACCAAACGCTCTAACAAAAGAAGGTATTTGGACATAAATAACAGACGTTATCGAACAAAGCAAACATTTATTGTGGACCTGGGATTCCTGGAGTGCTTTCTGATGTAGATCATCAAAGGCAAGTTAATTTTTTTCATCATGCAATTTCTTGTTTATGTTGACGCCATCTTTGCGACAGTGGTGTTTTTAAATTGAGCGCCGTCTCAGATTATTGCATGCAGTTCTTTTTCCGTAAAGTTTTTTTGAAATCTGACACAGCGGTTGCATTAAGGAGAGGTATATCTATAATTCCATGTGTATAACTATATAATCATCTACATTTATGATGAGTATTTCTGTTGAATGATGTGGCTATGCAAAATCACTAGATTCACTAGCTCCAAAATCACTTTTTGGAGCTAGTGAATCTAACGCGCCAATGTAAACTCAGATTTTTTAAATATGAACTTTATCAAACAAAACATGCATGTATTGTGTAACAAGTCCTATGAGTGTCATCTGATGAAGATAATTCAAGGTTAGTGATTCATTTTATCTTTATTTCTGGTTTTTGTGAAGGCTATATTTTGCTGGAAAATGGCTGTGCTTATTGTGGTTTGGACCTAACATAATCATTTGTAGTGCTTTCGCTGAAAAGCCTATTTGAAATCGGACACTTTGGTGGGATTAACAACGAAAATAGATTTAAAATGATATAAGACACATGTATGTTTTAGGAATTGTAATTATGAGATTTCTGTGGTTAGAAATTTGGCGCCCTCTATTTTCACTGGTAGTTGTCATATCGATCCCGGTATCGGGATTGCAGCCATAACAGGTTAAGAGGAAAAGGTGTTTGTCTAAGACCAAACAACCCGCTCTACTCATCAGTGTGCAGGCTGTGTCGACCCAGCTAGAACCGTCACCGTACAACAGTCTCTGGGCTGCTTGAAGCCGGAATGCCATGATCCTAGAGGAAATGTCCACCAGACCTTGTCCACCCTCGTGCAGTGGCAGGTACAAGGCTGCAGCTTTAATACAGTATTGTCCAGACCAGAAGAAATTGACAAGGGTCCTCTGAAGCTCTTGAATCAGACCCTTTGGTGGCTGCAAAATCATTAGTCTGTGCCACAGGGTAGAGGCAGCAAGATTATTAGCTAACAGTACCCTTCCCCTATAAGACAGCGGGGGCAGCAACCATATCCATCTTGACAGTCTGGCACACACCTTCTCCACTACACCCTCACAGTTATTTTTCTGAAAGACATCAGAGCCTAGAAAAAAAACGATGTCTTCATCCCACTGAAGCCCCCCTGGTAACCATGGAGCGGACCCCACATAAAGCTGACCTGCCCACAGCGCTTCACTCTTTCCCCAATTGACTCTAGCTGAGGAGGCCCCCTCATACACCTTTAAAGCGTTTGAGAGAACCTTAACATCTTCACCCCCTGTAATAAAAACTATCACGTCATCTGCATATGCAGACAGTGGTATCGTGGGACCCTTCATTACACCTGGCACAGAGAAGCCAGTAAGCTTCGCTCTTAAAAAACAAAGCATGGGTTCAATCGCCAGACTATATAACTGCCCTGAAATTGGGCATCCCTGCCTGATGCCACTTTGGACAGGGATGGGGCAACTCAAACCACCCCCCACCTTCACCATACACGAGGCCCCAGCATACAGTAAATTCATCCAAGACAGAAAAACAGCCTTTGGGTTTGGGGATTTCATCGTTTTAAACAAGTACTGGTGGTCCACATGATCAAAAGCCTTCTCCTGATCCAAAGAAAGTAAACCCACATTTACATCAGACAGTTTACAAATGTCTAAAACATCTCTTATCAGAAACAAGTTATCAACGATAGAGCGATCAGGTGAACAGTAGGACTGGTCCTTGTGGACCAACAATCCCAGATACTCTTTCAACCTGTTTGAGAGACATTTAGAAACAATTTTGTATTCTGCGCACAGCAAAGCGACAGGTCTCCAATTTTTTATGAGAGCCAAATCCCCCTTTTTTGGCAACAGTGAAAGCACCGCACGTGGACAGGGTACAGGAAGGGAACCCTCATGAAAGGATTCACACACCACTTCATAAAAATCCTCCCCAATAGACCCCCAAAAGTGCTTATAAAACTCAGATGGTAAACCATCAATGCCAGGGGCTCGGCCTGTTGAGAGCTGCATAACTGCTGTGGACAGCTCTTGCAGTGTAATGTCAGGGTCCAATGCGACTCTCTGCTCAGATCCCAATTGAGGAAGACTGTGTAACGACTGTTCAGTACACGGAGAGTCACAATCCTCCGCCTTATCGAGGGCCGAGTAGAAAGCCACGGCATGTTGACGCATTTCACTGTCATCCGTGGTCACCTTCCCATCAGGGAGACGAAGGCAGACCATCTGTTTACGTTGCAATGTCGTAGTTGTTTTTTTTAAGTGCTAGGAGCATCCATATCCTTGAGGGAAGTGAAACGAGACCTAATGAAGGCACCCTTCACTCTTTCATGCAGAAACGACCTCAGTTCATGTCTCTTGTCCTGTAAGTTCATGACTAGTCCAGGGTCGTTCTGAGTGAGTAGCTTCAATTCAATAGACTTGATGTCCTGTTCAAGGGCATTGATAGTCTCTTCAACTTCAATTTGAGACAGAGCAATATACTGTTGACAAAATAATCGCATTTGGGCCTTTTCAACCTCCCACCATTGTCTCAAGGACTCAAAATTCCCTTTTGTAACCCTCCATTTTTCCCAGAACAACAAAAACCTTTCACAAAACATGACATGTAAAAATTTAACATTAAAATACCAGTAAGGTCATGACCTTCGTGGACAGGACAAGTAAATATCAACAGTAACAATATGATGATCAGAGAAACCCACAGGAGTAATGGCACACTTTCCAACCCTACTACAGTATTGCTCAGATACATACAACCTGTCTAACCTTGCTGCACTGACACGACCTTCATTAATTTTTAGCCATGTGTACTGCCTCACTTTTGCATTCCTTACTCTCCACACATCAGAAAGCTCAAACTCAGTTAATAGGCCAGACAGGCAAGTGGCTGAACGCAGGTGAGGTTCTTCAGCGGTGCGATCAACAGTAAAATCCACTGTCCAGTTCCAGTCACCCCCTAAAACCATACACCCCTCTTGGTCACACTGTCTTAAGGTTTCCTTTATTTGATCAAATACAGCAATACGCTCTGTACCCCCATTAGGAGCATAAACATAAACATTTAAAAAATATCCACCTTGACCAATAAAACCCGACCCTTGTGTTGTAGATACCACAGTCACCCCTAAACCTGAGGAAAACAGTACCCTGACTGAGTATGTGCTGCCCCTCCCACCACATACCCCAGTCAACCTCATTTTCCTCATCACTATGTGTCTCCTGTAGGAAAACTACATATAGCCTTTTCTGTTTTATTACTTCTAATAACCAAGCCCTCTTATTCCTGTCCCTTCCCCCATTAATATTGAGAGAACCTACCCTTAGTACCTCCATATAGAAAAGAGAAAAGCAGAAGAAACCACAGAGAAACCAAAGAGAAAAAAGACACCCTATGAAGCATGATCATCATCATTGTTTAAATCTTCTCTTATTAACCTGACCACGTTTCCCACCACCTTTTGCTGCTGCAACAGCAGTAACACATTTCCTCAAGCGAAACCGCTTCTTCTCACTCAATTGGTCTAACCCCACCGTCTTCTGTAAAATCACAGCTGACCTCACAAACTTATCAACATCAAAATAATCTG